>NW_020837995.1:6434865-6588966 GCF_003676395.1 Aethalodelphis obliquidens
AAAAAAAAAAAAAAAAAAAAAAAAAAATGAGAGGAAGATACACCAAAATGTAAGTAGATGTGGCCTCAGGGAGTCAGGATCACGAGTGCTGTTTTTCCTGCTTCCTCTAAGTATTGCTATTGGGGGTCTAGAGCTGGTTTCCCTGGGATTGAAACCCAGCTCTGCCACTTGCTAGCAAATGTCAACCTCTCTGTGCCTCAGTTTCCTTTTCCAAAGAAATGATGATAATAACTGCACCTACCTCATAAGGTCAGGACTCAGGCAGATGGGCCAAAATTCAATGCATTAAAATATATAATGTGTGTAGGACAGTGTCTGGCACACAGGAAGTCCCATACAAGTTTTAGCCATTATTATTAATGGTGGTAGTAGTAGTAGTAGAGTGAGCAAATATTATTTTTATAATGAGATAAGAAAACACAGGAAAGACAATGCAGAAATATGAGAAAAATATTTGACAAAATTGTAAGTGGCCAGAGCCTTAATTATGATTTTACATTTAATTTGAATGCAATTATATAAAACTATGTATGTTACTCAACCAAATTTAGGTCTGCTCACCTGCACACAGTAAATCCAACCTACTGACACCAGGTTGTGGTGAAGGAAAGTACAGCATTTATTGCAAGGCCAAGCAAAGAGTAAGGGCGGCTCAGGCTCAAAAGACCAGAACTCCCCAGTGGTTTTCAGGGAAAGGTTTTTCATGACAGGGTTAAGGGAGAGGGTTGCAGGGTGTGTGATCAGCTCGTGGACATTCTTCTGATTAGTTAGAGGTGAGGTAATCAGGAGTCAACATAATCAACCTTCTGGTTCCAGCTGGTCTGGGAGTCTACGTGCTTGTGTTAACTTCTTCCACCTGGTGGAGGTTTCAGTATCTGCAAAACAGCTCAAGGTATGGCTCAGAATATCATCTATAGCCCTTGAGGAGGAACTAAAGGTGCTTGCTGTTGTTTAATGGCTAAACTATTATTGTTTTGTCTTGCTTGACTGTTTTCCTTTGTTTTGGCATTTTCTCGCTTCTTTGATAAATTTGCTCTTTGGGACTTGGGGAAGACCTAGGAGGTTAAAGCTTTTCTACAAACAAGAAGCAGGCAGAGGACATGGGACCGACTGTCCTGGGAAGGCCCCATGGGGTCCTGCTCAGTTACATTTATACATGTGGGAAAATATTTGAAAGAAATATAAAAAAAGAAAGAATTTTAAGAGATTGAAATTATGGGCTTTAAAAACCATTTCCTTTTATGTCCACATTAAGTAATTTAGAAATATCATGTGATTGAAAAGATTCCACCCCCCATATCCTTACAAGCAAATAGCTTATCTACAGTAGATGTCTATAATTGTGTTTGCTTAGCATCCTTCTGCCCTTGTTCTGAGAAAAATAGCCCCCTTTTGCTGGGTGTCATCATCCTCCTCGGCAGCCATGGGGTTTGTACAAAAGCTCTTATAGCTGATTGACCCAAGGGAGGGCACTTGACCCAAGTTGAGCCAATTAGAATCCTTCCTTGGAGAATTTTGAATTTGGAACTGGGAGTATGAATCCACATCTGTCTCTGGTGCTGAGAGTCATGATTTGAGAACACTGGCAGCCGTGTTACCCACCAAGGGGAGTGAGTCTTTCCTAGTGAGAAAGGGTAATACTGCACACAGAGGGAAGGAGAGATGAATGGAAGTTTTAATATACATGTATATATACATATGTGTGTACATATGTACATGTATATGTTTGTGTGGACATATATATGTACATTCTATATCTATCAATGGTGTCCTGATTACAATTATGTCCTTGGTCCCAGTTATTCCGCTAATCCTGCCTTTTCTGCAGTTTCATTGTTTAACCCTTATGTTATTTGTGGAGAAACTCCAGTATCATTCCAATAAATTTCCCTTTTGGCCTGAGGTAGTTTTGAGTTGGTTGCAACCAAGAACAGTGACTAATTCATATAACAGCTTTACTAACAATAACAACAAAATGGGGAACAATCTTAATCCACAATTTTAGGGAATGGTTAAATAAATTATGCTGCATCCATACTATGGGAAATTGTAGTCATTAAAACAAAACCTTCAAAGACTATTTGAGAACTCATTTGGGATATTAAATAAGAACAGGAGAGTACCTGACATTGGCAGAGGGATGGAGATTGAGAGCAATGCAGGACGAAGGACCAGCAGAGGGCTTGAGGGCCGATGAACTTGGCTTGTAAAGGTACTGATGGGAGGCTACTGTACCCGGAACAAAGAAAGCAAGCGGGGACACGGAATGAGGCGAAGATGGCAGGATCGGTGCTGTGGGCCACTGGGAGGCGTTCGCATTTTATCTCAGAGCAGCGAAAAGTCATTGAAGGGTTTTGTAAAAGAGGAGTAACAGGAACGATTTATATTTTTTAGCTTCTGGGAAGAGAACCTACTGGAGCTGGGCAAGAGTGGAGGCAGGGAAAATGGTCAGGAGACAATTACAGGGGAAACCACATAATTTAAAATCTGGACAATTTTGAGAGTGAAAGGGAGACTTCTCATTACAGCAGGACCACAGGTTCAAGCCAGGACTTCCCTGGCCAAATCTGGACAGGTGCTATGATAGTAGTCCAGGCAGCAGACAGTGGTGACTTGAATGAGGGTGGGGAGATTGATAAGCATTATGGCCATGGGGTGGGGGCGGGGGGCAGCTTAAGGATGAATCTCAGTTCCTGATTGGCTACATCTGGCATCATCCTTGCTTGATGTTCCTTGCTTTGCCTTACTATGTTCGATAGGTAGCTTTTCCTGGTGATTTCAAGGCCTCTGTATCGATGGTTCTCAAAATTTAGTGTGCATCAAAACATTGTGGGCTTGCTAAGGCACAGATTCTTGGCCCTCACTCCTAGAGCCTGTGATTCAGTAGGTCTGAGGTGGAGTCTGGGAATTTGCATTTGCAACAAGCTCCCAGGTACTGCTGGTGCTGCTGGGCTGGATACCATACTTGGAAAACCATTGCTTTAGATGTATGCTGATGGAGAAGCTGACTCAGGATCTCTCTGTACTGGCTCTGTCCAGTTTCCATTATGCATGTTTTTAGACCTTTTCTGATGCAGGTTTTTTGTTTTTGTTTTTTAAATCTCTAATGTATCTCTGTTTCATTGCATTCATACAGTCATGAATTGCTGTATCCAACTGAATGGGGTATCTCTGGATCTAGTCAGGAAAACTATGGTTATTCTTTTTACCTCTTGTACTTTGCACTGGGCTTAGTTTTTCTTTGATGGTTGTTGCTTTAGAGTTTCTCACCTCTAAATCATTCCCTACCTTTTTTTTTTTTTTTTTTTTTTTGGTAATGCTGCAGTTTTCCTGTACTGGCTCACATGCTGCTCTTTGTAGCTTGAAGCTACACTCTTTATTCAGCCATAGTTCTTGTTGTCTTCAGCCCTCTCACATCTCAGGAACCTCATCCTTACCTTCCTGGCTGCTAACTCAGGAACCTCCCTGTTCCCAACTTCTTGCAGATCTCTGTGGGCCACGGGGCTGCAGTAACCACGAGAGGCACCCACTGCAGTACACCGTCTGTCTGTCACATCTCTCTGGCCTGCCGTGACTCTCTGCTTTGTCTCAAATCTCTCCTGGTCTCTGCTGACTTAGGGTCTTGTGAATCCTCTGGATTCATCACTCATGAATCCCGATAAGACCACGTAGGAAGGCACAGCTTCTGAGAACAGTGTTGCCAGGGAGACTTCAGCCTAGAAATAGCAGCCACTTTTCTCAATAGTCTTTTCCTGTTCCTGCTTTCAAAATCATTCCCCTTTTTCACAGCTTCAGGGTTAGAGACAAAACAGCTGTGCTTTATGTTTGAAAACTGCAACTCACATTCAAAATGCTACAATCCTGGCGGAAAGCCTGTTTTCAGCACTTTTTTTTTTTTTTTTGGAGAAGTAGGCAAAGCTTATTCTTTTATTTTAATATAAATTTGGTGTATTTTAATTACACACGTAATACTTTTTCATTGTTGAAAATTTGGAAGATGCAGAAAGCAAAAATAGGAAAATAACCACTGATGATCCAAAAAAAAAAACCTTTTAAATCCTCTTATCCATATTTTTTTAGCAGCAAAAACTTTCCTTCAAATACAATCATATTCAGAAGCCCAATATGGAAACAGATGAAGCTGCTTGGGTTGGAGAGGAGGCGGGAGACTTGGGGCCCAGCTGCTCAACTTGACCCTCGCTGCCCACGATAGACCAGCAGTCCCATCTGCTGGATGCTTAGCCTGTGTGAAGACGCTTCTCTAGGTCATTCCTGTGCAAAGCTTGGACCCTACAGATTCTCTGCCAAAGGCATTCTCTGCTTGGCACTCTGGCTGCCTGGGGCCACGAGGAACAGATGCAATTTGGGGGGTGATGGGCCCTTCAGCTTCCATATATTTCATCTTTTCTCAAAGTCCATGTCACCTCCAGTCTAAAGCAGAGATTGTTAACCCGGGGCTCAAACATTCCCTGAAAAGTGTATATCCATAGCTTTCATTAGTGCAGGGTTCATGCAAATTCTTTTTTCCTTCATAAATGATATTTTTAAAGATCTCAGTTCCACTTCAGCAATACAATCGAAATCTTTGCATTTCAACAGCTAAATGGTTGCAGTGCTAAATATTTAGGAACGAAGAAGAAAACAGTTTGAGTAGGAATTTTGTTCCCATTGCTTTTAAGTCTGACCTTAACGTGTCCATCGTATTTTTTAAACAACTGATTGGCATTTTCCTCCTTAAATTTAAATTGTCTTACATCTCATATTTGAATACCACCATTGTAAGATAATTACATAGCACATAAAACTAAACTTAGAATAAAAATTAATGGTAATAGCACTGATTTCTTATAAAGATAATGCTTTTTTCCCGTTACTAGGATAATTCAGTATGCCATAAGGTATGTGAAAGGTATGCTTTAAAATTTTTGTAATTTCACCTATTTTAAATGCACTAAGATTTCTTTCAAATGAAATCCCACAACAAGGTCATCCTTTTAAAAGGTGATAGTGCTTTTGTAATGTTAGTGCTTTCACAATGTGACTAGAGGTCTGTATTTTGTTGTTTTATAGGTTCCGTCTGATCTCACATTTATTTTGAATTTTCTAAAAGTTGGGTCCATTGTGTATTGGGTGTCCTCGGCTAAGTACTTGTCCCACACAGGAGAGGCAGGTCTCATTCTTGGACTGATGGAGACGCAGCTAATAGAAACAGCTCTCAGCTCTAAACATTCCCTTGGCCAGGCTGAGGAGTTTGCTGCGTTTAAGGCATCTTCTGGGCGGGGTGGGGAAGCAGGGCTGGGCGGTGACTGCCTCCACCACGATCCTGTCACCCCGCCTGAGCATCTCCACCCCCTAACGACATGCAGAATAGTCTATGCCCCATTTATCTCTTACTTCGTGCTCATGGGAAATTACGACAATTAAAAGGACAGATTGAGATGAGACCCTAAACTTCCTCCCTTCACAGAGGCCTCAATTAGCTCGTTTCATTTAATATCCTTTTATTTTCGATGGTTGTTTCTAATGTATAAACGCAGCACTGAGTGCTCTCCTGTTAGTGGATGTTCAAGAGAAGAGGCAGAAATCCGTGGTTAAAAATTTTAAAGGACAAAATTAAGGCAAGAGGCAACATCGCCGTGGCTTCCTCGAGTGTGCGGAGTCTCTCTCTGCTCGCTGGAGCTGAGGTACCCCCTAGCGGCTCCGCAGCGATTTCTGCTTCTTGTTCAGCGAGGCTGCGCCGCGTGCCAGCTGGTGGCTCCCGAGTGTTTGTGTGAGTTAGAGAATCACAGCAAGTTCTGCATCTCTTTGAAATCAGTTGCATTCAGGGCTTTTTGTTCCATGTTGCATGGCTTTACATGAAAAAGCGTCCCTGAAACGTGGAAACAGTAGGTAATTGACATTCTTCATTTTCTTTTATGTTAGTTGCCAGCTCTCTTTAGATTAATCCTTCCCATGTTCTGCCCCAAAAAACACAAGTGCGGTCAGGTGAACAGAGACATTAAAGGTGTGGATTCAGGGCACACGGTCCACCTCAGTGGTCCACTCCTGAGAACCCCAGCTCTTTCTGAGCACATCTCTGTTGATCTGTGCTCCAAGGCCCTTATGCTGCAAGAGGACTAAGGATTTCTTTTCACCTCTTGAGGCAATTTGGACGTATCTTAGAGGCCCCGGGGCCCTAGACATTTTTCCGACTTGTAGACCAGCCCCCGAGTGCTGGACCCCTTTGTCTCTGAGCATAGAGTCTTGCACATATGTGCTTCATATGTGTTGATTGAATAAAATAATGAATAGGTACTTCTGTGTATATAACACCCTGTCTCAACCCTGGTTTCAAAGGGAAAATATATTATTTCCCCTGGCATACTCTCCCTTCAGAATCATTGAATACTTGAAAATCATCCCTGAAGAGATAAACACTGTGTCTAATGACAAAGTATTTCTGTTTTTCACCCCTTCTTGGGGGATAAATCTGTAGGTATAGACCATGCCTGCTCCTAGACTGTAACACTGTTTCAATCTAGAGGGCAGACCTGTGATTAGTAGTGATGTGGGGACATGGAGTCCATCCATTTGGAGTCGTATAGAGAGCCTACTAGCCTGACAATTTGATCTAACAATCAAAATGTGCTGCTGTTGGAGGGAGTGACTTCCAAGGAGGGGCCGTGTGAGCCTCTGTCAGGGATGGTATAAAGAAACGTTTAACACAGGAAGTTAGTGGAGAATAGGTAAACTCTAAAGTCCCTGCCAGCTCTGCTATAGGAGTCTGTGATTCTTCCTCTAAATTTTAAAACATTCTGGTCTTATGAGCCAATCATCTTAGCTTTTGTTTCTTTAAAAAAAAAAAATTAAATGGAGGACTATGAATCATTGCAACTAAGCAGTAGTCTCTGGCCCAGTCTCACTGAGGAAATGTTTCCCTTCTTCAGCTAGAATATCTCAGGCATGCTCCTACATATCCAGCATCCTCCTACCACCCCTTGGGTTTCTTTCCTCTTCTAGTCCATCATGTGGCTCTCAGATCATTGCCAGGCACTGCTTTTCCTAGACAAGATGCCCCACACCTAGGTTGGCACGATTCCCCAAGACCCCCTCCTCCCGCACCCACCATCTGTTGCCCTGCATTGTCCTGATCTTCTGTTCCACTCTGACTGCTACCTTGCCAAAGAGGGAGGAGAGTGGTGACAATAGAAAGCATATCCCCTACTATCTAGTAAACTCTGTCACCAGGTCGTAACACAGCCCTCCCTGAGTCTGTCTTCTGATACAGTTCTCTCATTTGGCCAGATAATGTAGTCTGTTGTTGCTCCTCAAAAACTGGGAAGCAGACTGAACTAGAAAGCAAAGCCCCAGGAAAGAAGGTGGAACAATTGGCATAAGGAGACCAGGGTCTCCTGGGGCGAAAGGAACTGATAGCTTAAATTCTATAGCCTGAAAGAGTCAAAGTTAGGCAGCCCTGTTGAGATGGACCCTGGCTAAGGGTCCTTTGAAATAAAGTTGCCCTAAAGCATCAGGAGGGTGGAATTAGTGGACAAGTCTGACACTGGTTTAGGAATGACATGATCCAGGGCTTTGAGATGGTCCCAGACCTCCTGGGAGCGGCCAAGTTGTGATCTGAAAGGGCTGGTCTCAAAGAGGCCTGTGAGAGTCTGAGCTTTCTCCATGGAGCAGAATGCTGGGAAGATCTTCTTCTTTCAAAGAGCCCTTATGAAATAATCAGGAGTGTGGTGTGTACTTCTGCAGGCGGAGTCTCTGCAGCCTAGCATGTGACTGAGCTAGGATTAAAACCACACCAAGTTCCTAAACCATTATGAATCCCAGAGCTGAGCGGCATCTGTGTCTTAATGACTGACACAGGATGTCTGGTGGGATTCCAGAAATCAGCAAATGGGTGAGGATGATTTTGGGTGGGGGGCTGGAATAATGGGGTCTGCCTGGTGCTTCCAAAATCTACACGGGTAATCAGCAATTTAACATTCTCTGCTGGTGAAAAATTGAGCTTGACAGAGTCTGTATATAACAAGACTGAAAAACCTCTCCCAAATTCTTCTGTGATCTCACACCCACGTCCTTTCAATGCTTCTGCATCTTATTTCTGACTCCTGCTTTGCAGCAAACAACATCGTATGACCTCATCGTTCCAAGCAATAGGGCCAACATCTAGCTCATCATTTCAAGAAAATATAATCCTTGAAAATTTGTCACAAATTGTACAAAAAGAATGGACTAAGGAGACACCTGTGACATACTTATGCTTTTGCTTATTTCAGGTATAAAGATACTAATTCTGTTCTGAGAGATTACTTCATTTCCAACAGTACTAAATGTTATCTAATTTTTTTAGCAAGCACTTTAGAATGACATGAAAATTACTTGGTTCTTAAAAAATAGCTTTACATAATAATTTATTAGAGCAAGGAATAATTTGATACTATGTCTTTGGGGAAAGAAAAAAGTATATCTTTAAATATCACATTCAGACTTCAGATAAAATTAACGTACTTTTAGAAATTTTTATTATGTTCCCTTCTAGTTTAATGATCATTAGATTTGTCTTGTAATCAATTTGAAATAAACCATGAAACACTAGTGAATAGAACTGGCTATAATTTAGGAAAAACCTGGCATCCCAAGTTAATAGTAATAGGATTTATGAGAATGGGATGAAAAATGAGTCCTGCTGTCAACAGTATGATTTCCATAAAACTTGGGCTATAGGGTATTGGAAGTCATAGGTAGGAGCTAAAGGACTCAGGATAGAGGCATTCTTTCCTTTTAAATGCAGCTAAATATTATTCTATAACATATACTCCTAAATTTAACGTTGATTTTATTAAGTTTCAGATAAATATTTATGGAGTGATGTTTCCATTTGCTTTGGTTGGTTGCAAGTAGCAGAACCTAACTTAAGCTAAAAATAAATTATTAGAGAATTGGGGGTAGTCCATGGAATTGAAGGAAAAGCTGAAATACTATGCTGAAGTTTTAAGGGTCATATATAATACCCCATTCTTTCTCGTCAGAGTTTGGGAACAGGTGAGAGGTATATATAGGATTTATTAAAATGAAGACTGAAAAATCACCTTTATTTCCTAATAAAGCTGATTGCAGCTTTAAATCTGTAGCTAATCATGACCAACTATCAGTTATACTGTAATCTGATTCATGTCTTAGTTCTAGAGTTTGATTAGTATGTATCTTTATAACTTACTCTAAATTCTATCAGACCTTTCCCATCACTAGCACAGGCTCCAAATATTTTTTATCTAGCCTGAAACTTTAAAAAAAAAAATCCCTGCGGGATTCCCTGGTGGCGCAGTGGTTAAGAATCCACCTGCCAATGCAGGGGACACGGGTTCAAGCCCCGGTCCGGGAAGATCCCACATGCCGTGGAGCAACTAAGGCCATGTGCCACAACTACTAAGCCTGTACTCTAGAGCCCGCAAGCCACAAGTACTAAGCCCGCGTGCCTAGAGCCCGTGCTCCGCAACAAGAGAAGCCACCACAATGAGAAGCCTGCGCACTGCGACTAGAGAAAGCCCGCGCGCAGCAACGAAGACCCAATGCAGCCATAAATAAATAAATATTTAAAAAAAATCCTTGCACTTTTCTTCTCTTCCTGAATTCAGTGGCTATTTCAGTTGAGGGAGTCAAATTGTGTATTTATTGCTAAAGTCAGTCTTTTCTTCTGCATCTCACTAACTGGATAAGAAATGTTTGTTTGGATATGTTAAGCCTCCAAGAACACAAAAATTCCCTTAATGATATCTTTCCAACCAGAAGTTTCACTTTGCTCTATAAAGTGTGAAACATTCCTCCTCCCAAAAGGTATTTTCAGAAGTTACTGCTCCCTGGGCAGAATTTAAATCGATACATGATAGCATTTGCTTGTCTTTGTTTTTGTTTTTAAACAATACTTTGAACTCAGACACTGCCGGCTTTACAGTTACAGATTAGAACTATCCAGTGAAATTTAAACAAAGTGCTTTTAATCAATTTGAATTGAGTTCACATGATTCCTAACTCAGGGTAGGAAACCTCATAACTCAAATCCCTCTTTCCTCACAAACCTACCTATAAGAAGGTCTTATCACTTATTTTATGCATGGGAAAATAGATTTTAACTGATGCACTTATTCACGGCTTAGATGTTTGCAGGTCTTCATTGATATCAATGTGAAGAAATGTATTTCAGATTGTAAAATTGATGTTTTTTCTCGATTTGTTTCAAAGTCTTCCAAAGGAATAAGGTTTATTTCCTTTAATATCATTCACCTGGAAGGGACACACCACTGTTTAGAAAAGCAAGGTAGGCTATTGAAAATACCACTTGGGTGGCTGTTCCCAATCTGGCTGATCATCTGCAACACCTGAAAAGCCTATAAAAGCCGGGCTCATGCGGGCGGAGTCACTGGCTTCGGTAGCAAGGATGAGGCTCCATGATGGCGTGGTTGCTGGAACAGTGGCTCAGACTGGAAGAAAACAGAGGAGGCAAAGGACTGGAGACATGACAGATACCTGCCCTGTGAATGGTGGCTTACAGGAACAGTGGATGTTAGAAGTTGCACGTGATGACCAATTGGTAAGAGAAGGATTTATACGTGCACATTTTGAGGAGAACTGAAAAAAACCGACACATAATGCAAGGTACCTCATTGAATCTCCTTACCTTCCCCTCCTCCCCTCACACTTTTGGAATATATTTAACATTTTTATTAATATTTTTAAAAGTACAACTGAAAAAGGGGAAGTTAACTGGTTTATGCTTTTGTTTAAATTCAAAATATATGTAAATATTTAGTACAAGAGTGGTTTCCAAACCTTACTCTTCAGTAGAATCATCTGAAAACCTTGCATATCTATCTATCTATCTATATATATATAGATATATATATTTCTAGGTCCCACCTCTTTTGCGGGATCAGAATCTCTGAGGATGGAGTCTGGATATGTCTTTGTGGAGCAAGCTCCCCAAATGGTTCTGAGTGGCAGGCTTTCTGGGCCAGCACAGGTGAATTAAGCCAAATACCTGTGTTTTCATATTTTTAATCGTAGAACACAGAAAAGCTAGGAACCAACATGCAACTGGGATGATGCCTCGCAGTAGTAGTTCTCAAAAAATGTTTAAGTTAGAAATCTTTGTTCAAAGAAATGTTAGCTTGGTCTGTAAACTGTGAGAACAGCAAGTAGATAAGCTGGAATTACTCCAGCTGGTGGTGGTATAGGGGCAGAGGTGGCTGAGATTAGCTGCATTCTCCCCTTGGCTTGAAGGGAACTGGCAGGGACCCCCAGGGCTCTTAAGGGAGCCTATACAAATTTGGCTTTCATTTTCTTTCTTTCCCTCTGCCTTGCCCACTGGAAATTTCCCAGTTTTTGTTAATATCACCATCCTTCTTGTTCTCAGGAATCAGAAGCCCCGGAGTCAGGAGGCTGCCTGTTAGGGGACCCCTACAGTCTCTACCTTTTCTCCTTCATTGTTTCTCAGGATATAAAGCCCGTGGTGCTCTAGACATTGTCTTTGTTCCCAGACAACAGGCCCCAGCCTGGATTTTTTTTTTTTTTTTTTTTTTTGCGGTACGCGGGCCTCTCACGGTTGCGGCCTCTCCCGTTGCGGAGCACAGGCTCTGGACGCGCAGCCGCTCCGCGGCACGTGGGATCCTCCCGGACGGGAGCACGAACCCGCGTCCCCTGCATCGGCAGGCGGACTCTCAACCACCGCGCCACCAGGGAAGCCCCCCAGCTTGGATTTTTAACTCCTGATCTTTCCTGGTGAATGAAGCTGGACAAACTAGAAGGCAGGTTGATGGTTCAAGCCTCGCCAGGCCTCATCCTCTTCCAAGGCGCTTCTGAATGTCTTTTCTTCAAGCAGATGTCTCAGAGGGCCCAATCCTACCAATTCTCGGATATTTATAGTCCCTTCACTCCTCCCATTAGAGGCTCCACTCCCTAATATCCTGATGGTTTTATCTTAAAGATAGGGGTGGAGTGGTTAGATAGAACTTCCTGCATCCTCCCCTCCTCCCTGGGCTATTATCTCATCTACTTTCAGTGTATCAGTGATTATTATCCATACTGCTGTGCTGGGGCCTTCTTGGCCTTCTCCATCACTCTGGCCTATGGCCTATGGCGGAGGACACCATGATCACCATGGTGATCACCATGTCTTCACCCAGAGGAGGTGGGAGCAAGGAGGAGAGGCTTGGATTTTATGACAGCTGCTCAGCTCTGGTAGTGACTGGAATCACACTTGAGACTGGGCAAGTCACTCAACTGCTCTGGGACTGACAGTTCACCTGGGAAATGGATGTAATTAGGTCATCCCAAGGGCTCTTTAGTTTAAGAAAATGTTATGACTTGATCTGTGATTCTTCTTTCTTCCTTTTCCTCATGTTTTATCAGCGGTAAGAGCATCTTTTTTCCCCCCTTTCAGTAAGTACACTAGCTGTCCCTGACCTTCATTCCTTCTGCCCCAAGACTCATTCACAGCTTTATCACCTTGTGTCTAGACAACAGCAACAGCATCCAGTGTTCCCCGTTCTCTTCCCCAGCCGAAAACATCTTCCCTTTAGAAGCTTATTCCTTTACCATCCTGTTTATCAAACTAACCTTAGCAGCTTAAAATATTTCATCATTTTTATGGATTCTATGGGTGAAGAATTCAGAAGGAGGGAATTCCCTGGCAGTCCAGTGGTTAGGACTCCATGCTTTTACTGCTGAGGCCCGGGTTCGATCCTTGGTTGGGGAACTAAGATCCCACAAGCCATAGCGCGGCCAAAAAAAAGAATTCAGAAAGAATATAGTCGGATGGTTTATCTCTGCTTATAATATTTGGGGCCTCTGCTAAGAAGACTCAGAAGCTTGGAGTTGATGCTGGCTCTCTGATGGATATCTGCTGAGGCTTGGGACGAGAACACCCACAAGGGCCTCTTCAGGTAGACTATGCTTTCTCATAGCATGTTGGCCTTCAACTTTTTACATGGCAGACCAGAGAACCAAAGGCCACTGTCAAATAAAAGAGTCATGAATTGTGTGGCCTTTGATCTAGCCTAAGTTACAGCATCACTTCCACTGTGCACTACTGGTCTAGCAGTCACATACCCTCCCACATGCAGGGAAAGGTATAGCCTCCACCTCTCTGTGGAAGTGGTGTCAAAGAATCTGTGGGCAAGGTTTTAAACCACCACAATTAATGACTCAGATAATTCTCTTCTGCCCCCACCCCCATGTCTTTATATGCATCCCAGTGATATCTACCATGTTAAATACACTATATAAATTATAATGGTGTAGGGATGTCTCTCCAGGAATTTTTCTCTGGAACCCACTTCTCTCTCTTGGACATACAACTATATTTGTGGACGTTTTTACATTTGGATAAAATTAAACTTGATAAGGCTGAGAAAAATATTCTGTCAGAGATTTGAGTTTAATTTATACTAGTGTAACTGGGGATTGAAAAACAAAGTTGTGTCCTATAGAGCAATTTGAGTAATGGCGTTGGCTTCTGTTGTGAGAGAGAAGAGGAAAGTCTATCTTTGCTGTTAGAAAAGCACTAATTAACGAGGAAAGACACTTACCTATCAGTAACTGTGTGTTTGAATCTCCGGACAGTGGGAGAAGATTATTCAAAGGTGGGATTTCAGGCTCTGATCACATAAGAAATAAAAGAACAGTAACTAGATCCTTTTTTTAAATTTAATTTTTATTTTATGTTGGAATATAGTTGATTTACAATGTTGTGTTTGTTTCAGGTGTACAGCTAAGTGACTCAGTTATACATATATCCATTCTTTTTCAGATTCTTTTCCCATATAGGTTATTACAGAATACTGAGTAGAGTTACCTGTGCTATACAGTAGGTCCTTGTTGATTATCTATGTTACATATAGTAGTGTGTATATGTTAATCCAACTCCTAACTTATCCCTCCCCCCATGTTTCTCCTTTGGTAACCTTACATTTGTTTTCAAAGTCTGTGAGTCTGTTTCTGTTTAGTAAATAAGGTCATTTGTATCATTTTTTTAGCTCCCACATATGAATGATACCATATGATATTTGCCTTAGTCTGACTTACTTCACTTAGTGTGATAATCTCTAGGTCCATCCATGTTGCTACAAATGGTGTTATTTCATTCTTGTTTTATGGCTGAGTAATATTCCATTGTATATATGTACCAAGTCTTCTTTATCCACTCCTCTCTCAATGGAGATATAGGTTGCTTCCATGTCTTGACTATTGTAAATAGAGCTGCAATGAACATTGGGGTGCATGTATCTTTTCGAATTATGGTTTTCTCCAGATATATGCCCGGGAGTGGGATTGCTGGATCATATGGTAGTTCTATATTTAGTTTTTAAAGGGACTTGCATACTGTTCTCCATAGTGGTTGTACCAATTTACATTCCCACCAACAGTGTAGGAGTGTTCCCTTTTCCCCACACCCTCTCCAGCATTTATCGTTTGTGCACTTTCTGATGATGGCCATTCTGACCAATGTGAGGTGATACCTCATTATAGTTTCCATTTGCATTTCTCTAATAATTAGTGATGTTGAGCATCTTTGCATGTGCTTTTTGGCCATCTGTATGTTTGTATTGGAGAAATGTCTATTTAGATCTTCTGCCCATTTTTTGATTGGGTTTTTTTTTTCTTTACTATATATATAGAGAGAGAGCTACATGAGTTTTTTGTATATTTTGGAGATTAATCCCTTGTCAGTCACTTTATTTGCAAATACTTTCTCCCATTCTGTGGATTGCCTTTTCATTTTGTTTATGGTTTCCTTTGCTGTGCAAAAGCTTTTAAGTTTCATTAGGTCCCATTTGTTTGTTTTTATTTTCATTACTCTAGGAGGTGGATCAAAAAAGATATTGCTGTAATTTATGTCAAAGAGTATTCTACCTATGTTTTCCTCTAAGAGCTTTATAGTATTAGGTCTTACATTTAGGTCTTTAATCCATTTTGAGTTTACTTTTGTGTATGGTGTTAAAGAATGTTCTAATTTCATTTTTTTACTTGTAGCTGTCCAGTTTTCTCAGCACTATTTATTGAAGAGACTGTCTCTCCTCCATTGTACAGTCTTGCCTCCTTTGTTGTAAAATAATTGACCATAAGTGCATGGGTTTATTTCTGGGTTTTCTATCCTGTTCCATTGATCTATATTTCTGTATTTGTGCCACGATCATACTGTTTTGATTATTGTAGCTTTTTAGTATAGTCTGAAGTCAGGGAACCTGATTCCTCAAGCTCCATTTTTCTTTTTCAGAATTGCTTTGGCTATTTGGGGTCTTTTGTGTTTCCATACAAATTCAAAAATTTTTTGTTCTAGTTCTGTGAAAAATGCCATTGGTAATTTGATAGGGATTGCATTGAATCTGTAGACTGCCTTGGGTAGTATAGTCATTTTGACAATATTGATTCTTCCAAGCCAAGAACATAGTACATCTTTCCATCTGTTTGTTATCTTCAATTTCTTTCATCAACATCTTACAGTTTTCAGAGTACAGGTCTTTTGCCTCCTTAGGTAGGTTTATTCCTAGGTATTTTATTCTTTTTGATGAGATGGTAAATGGGATTGCTTCCTTAATTTCTCTTTCTGATCTTTCATTTTAGTGTATAGAAATGCAAGAGATTTCTGTGTGTTAATTTTGGGGGGGGGATTTTTAAAAATACATTTATTTATTTATTTTTGGCTGTGTTGGGTCCTCATTGCTGTGCAGGCTTTCTCTAGTTGCAGCGAGTGGGGGCTACTCTTTGCAGTGCACAGACTTCTCATTGTGTTGGCTTCTCTTGTTGTGGAGCACAGGCCTTAGGTGCACGGGCTTCAGTAGTTGTGGCTCGTGGGCTCTAGAGTGCAGGCTCAGTAGTGGTGGCCCAAGAGTTTAGTTGCTCCACGGCATGTGGGATCTTCTGGACCAGGGATCAAACCCGGGTTCCCTGCATTGGCAGGTGGATTCTTAACCACTGCACCACCAGGGAAGTCCCTGTGTATTAAATTTATATCCTGCAACTTTACCAAATTCATTGATGAGCTCTAGTAGTTTTCTGGTAGCATCTTTAGGATTGTCTATATATAGTAACATGTCATCTGCAAACAGTGACAGTTTTACTTCTTTTCCAATCTGGATTTCTTTTATTTCTTTTTCTTCTCTGATTGCTGCGGCTAAGACTTCCAAAACTATGTTGAATAAAAGTGGCAAGAGTGGACATCCTTGTCCTGCTCCTGATCTTAGAGGAAATGTTTTCAGTTTTTCATCATTGAGAATCATGTTTGCTGTGGGTTTGTCATATATAGCCTTTATTATGTTGAGGTAGGTTCCCTCTATGCCCACTTTCTGGAGAGTTTTTATCATAACTGGATGTTGAATTTTGTCAAAAGCTTTTACTGCATCTATTGAGATGATCATATGGTTTTTATTCTTCAGTTTGTTAATGTGATGTATCACACTGATTGATTTGCAGGTTTTTTTTTTTTTTTTTTTTTGAGGTATGCAGGCCTCTCACTGCTGCGGTCTCTCCCGCTGTGGAGCACAAGCTCCGCGGCCATGGTTCACGGGCCTAGCCGCTCCGCGGCATGTGGGATCTTCCCGGACCGGGACATGAACCGTGTCCCCTGAATCGGCAGGCGGACTCTCAACCACTGTGCCATTAGTGAGTTTTATACTATCTTTTTGTGTTTTTGTGATGTTCATTAGTGTCCTTTAACTTCCACTCAAATAACTCCCTTTAGCAATTTTTTGTAAGGCAGGTCTAGTAGTGATGAACTCCTTCAACTTTTGTTTATTTGGGAACGTCTCTCTGCCTCCTTCATTTCTGAAGGATAGCTTTTTTGCATATAGAATTCTTGGCAGACACATTTTTTTCAGTATTTTGTATATATCATCCCCTTCTTTCCTGGCCTGAAAAGTTTCTGTTGAGAATTCACTGATACAAGCAGCTTCTCAGGAGTTCCTAGTCAGGGTTTGTGGTCGAATGAGGTCAGGAATGGACTCAGCAGTAGACAGGGCTACGAATTAGCACACCTGCCTGGGGAGAGTAGGGGAACTGGCTCCAAGCTTGGCCAGGCTCTTTGTTTGTGGTCTTGACGGAAGCTGACCCATTCTCCAAGTTCCCTGGCTGAACAGTGCCATTGCCTTTGCTCTGCAGATGATCAGCTCTGCCTGTAGGGATCTGTTTTAGTGTTGCTGGGCTGTGTAGCTTCCAGGTGTTCTGACCAGACTTCCTGGTCAGGCCAGTCTCTAACTCATCTCCCTTGCCTGGGCAGGTTGTTGTGGGGAAGACCAGGCTCCAGGACCAGCAAGGCTCTCTGTTTGAGATCCCAAATCAGGCAGACCTTCACCCTGCTGAGTTCCCTGATCAGACTGTGCCACTGTCTTGGCTTTGCAGATGAGCAAAGCTGCTGGCTGGGACTACTGCTGGCCCGCCAAGATCCAAGTGTTTGCTGTTTGTTGCAAGCCCCATCCCCTTTCTTTATCACCATCAGGTTCCCCATAGTCAAGCCCTGCGCGTTCCCCTGCAATCTCCCTGAAGGGAGACTGGAGCGGGACTCCCAAGAAGTGACTTACGATGCTGGGGAAGGTGGATGTCCACCTTGGGCTCTCTTTTCTCCCGGGAGGCTCAGTGGAGACCTCTTGGGGAGTGCTGCAGGAGGGGCAATGAGGTCCTTGTGTAGCAGCTCCTTTTACTCCTCTAATACCGTCTGTCTTGGTCTCTGTGGTGCAGGGGGTGCTTTCATGTTCTAGGATTTTTCTCAGTGGTGTCTAGTCCATGAATAGTTTTTAGTTGTTCTTCCTGTGAGGGGTAGTGAAGTTGGGAATGACCTATGTCACTATCTTGGTGATGTCACCTCTGAGAGTAGATCTTAAATGTTCTCACCACAAAGAAAAAATAGTAATTAGGAGATGTGATGCAGGCATTTATTAAAGCGGTGTTGGTCATTATTTTTCAATATCTAAGTGTACTAAATCAACACATTGTATACCTTAAATGTTACACCTTGCACAATGTTGTATGTCAATTATATCTCACTAAAGCTGGGGAAAAATCCACGATTGCTTACATGATATTACTCATGTGATGCTGACCTTCATGTATTAATATGTGTATCCTATATTTGCAATATAATTTAACATAAAACAGTAAATATGACACCATTAAGGTGCACCTTTGCTGTTTGGTTTGCCCAACATGTATTCACCTTCCTCTAACACTTCCCCAGTTGTTGTCTGGGTACCCCTTTCTACCTTCCCAAAGCCCATGTGCTCAAAGGATGCTCACCTTACTGTCAGCTTCAGGGCTGGGTTCTGATAAGCTTAACTCAGCACACCCTCTTCATCTGGCCTCAGGGATTAGTACACAGATGGGCACAGAACCCAGTTTGGGCCGATGAGAAGCAAGGAGATATGGCTGAGAGGTTCTCTTTCCCAGGTACTTTCCCTTTTCTGAGAGCATCACGGAAAGAAATCCTCCTTTGTAGTTCAAAGAAGCAAAAAAAAAAAAAAAACAACAACAACACAAAATACAACCCAAATACAAAAAACCAGACTGAGGACAAAGCCTACATCTGAGAGAGTAGAGATGAGAGAATTGTAGAGAAATAGAACCAAGGCCTTGTTAACATTATGAAGCCTCTGGTTAAAACCATTCCCCAAAATCTTCAACTATAACTTTACTTAAGCCAACACATCTCCATTTTAGCTTAAGCCAGTTTGGATTGGGGTTTCTGTTTCTTGCAGCACAGAGTTCTAAATGTGACATAGGCTAAACTATTCAGTAAAAGGAAGAGCCAACTATTTAGCTGAATTGATCATCTTACTTACATATAAAGCTTCATAAGAGAATTTGTAATATTACATAAGTAGCTCTTCTTTCTCCCATCTCACATGCCCTGTTTCTTCTGATAGTATGACAGAGCTCAGAAAAGGAGCAATGTTAAGAAGAATGATGAGATCTAGACTAGGCTTAGAAGAGTTGGTGATTGTCCATATTATAAAAGTCTACAGGTGCACAAGGGAGGTGGTGATGACTGTAATGCTATACCTGTGTCACTTAAATTCATTTTTAAAAACAGTTTTATTGGTGTATAATTGACATATAACAAACGGTACATATTTAAGGTGTACAATTTAATCAATGTTGACCTATGTGAAACCAACATTGCAATCAAGGTAACAAACATCTATAACCTTTAAATATTTCCTTTTGATCCTTTGTAATCCTCCATCTCACCCCACCCTAATACCCTTACCAGTCTCCAGGCAACCACTCATACGCTTTTTATCACTATAGATTACTTTTCATTTTCTAGAATTTCATGGAATAATATACTATGTATTTCTTTTTTGTCTGGCTTCTTTTACTCTTCATAATTATTTTGAGATTCATCCATATTGTTGTGTGTATTAGCAGTCCATCTGTTTTATTGTTGAGTAGTATTCTATTTTATGGAAATACCACAATGCATTTATCCATTCCATTGAAATGTTGACAGACATTTGGATTATTTCCAGTTTGGAACTATTACAAATAATTAGCATACAAATATTAGCATGTTTGTCAGTACATATGCTTGCTTTTCTCTTGAATAAATGCCTAGTTGTGGAATGGAGGATCAGATGGCGGGTATACATTTAACATGTTAAGAAGCTGTCACACTGTAGTCCAAAGTGATTGTAACAATTTTATATTTCTAATGGTGGTATGTGAGATTTCTAGTTGCTCCACATCTTCCCCACGTTTGGTATGGTCAATCTTATTAATATTAGCCATTCTCATAGGTATGTAGTGGTATTTCATTGTGATTTTAATTTGCATTTATGACAAATGATATTGAGCATAGTTTTATGTACTTATTTGCAATCCATATGTCTTCTTTGGTGAGGGATCTGTTCAAATCTTTTGTCTATTTTTAAAAATGGAGGGGGCTTCCCTGGCGGTCCAGTGGTTAGAACTTGGCTCTTCCACTGCTGGGGGCCTGGATTCAACCCCTGGTCGGGGAACTATGATTCTGCAAGCCATGCAGTGTGGCCCTCCCCACAAAAAAAATGGGTTTTGTGGGGGTTTTCTGAGTTGAATTCTTTACATATTCTGGATTCCTTTATTACATGTATGACTTTAAAATATTTTCTCAGGGTCTGTGGCTTGCTTTTCATTCTCTTAATGTGTTTTGAAGAGCAAAATTTTTCATTTTGATGAAGTGCAATTTATCAAATTTTCCCTTTTTGGATTATGTATTTGGCATCATATCTCAGAAATCTTGGCCTAAACTAAAGTCATGAAGATTTTCTCCTATGTTTACTTCTAAAGCTTTATATTGTTAGGATTTATATTTAGACCTCTGACCCATTTTAAAGTAAATTTTGTATATGATAAAAGATATAAATCAGTTATTTTTTTCTTTTTCATATGATTATTTAAATTTTCCAGCACCATTTGTAAAATCAATCTATCCTTTCTCCATTGAATTGCCTTTGTACCTCGGTCAAAAGGCAAATGTCCATATGTGTTTAGGTTTATTTATGTACACTCTTCTCTGTTCTACTGATATATCTGTCTGTCTTTACAATAAAACCATGCTGTCTTCATAAAAGGAAGCGAAACTGAGTTCTTTGTAGTGAGGTGGATGGACCTAGAGTCTGTCATACAGAGTGAAGTGAGAAAGAGAAAAATACCTTATATTAACATATATATATGGAATCTAAAGAAAAGAAAAAGGTTCTGAAGAACCTAGGGGCAGGACAAGAATAAAGATGCAGATGTAGAGAATGGACTTGAGGACATGGGGAGGGGGACGTGTAAGCTGGGAGGAAGTGAGAGAGTAACACTGACATATATATGCTACCAAATGTAAAATAGATAGCTAGTGGGAAGCAGCCACATAGCACAGGGAGATCAGCTCGGTGCTTTGTGACCACCTAGAGGGGTGGGATAGGGAGAGTGAGAGGGAGGCGCAAGAGGGAAGGGATATTGTGAGATATATATATATATATATATATATATATACACACACACATGTAGCTGATTCACTTTGTCATACAGCAGAAACTGGCACACCATTGTAAAGCAATTATACTCAAAAATGTTTAAAAAAATGCTATCTTAATTACTGTACCTTTATGGAAAATCTTGAAATAAAGTAATGTTAATTCTTCAACTCTGTTCTTCTTAATTTTCCAGTTTTATTTATATAATTGACATATATTACTATATAACTTTAAGGTAGACAACATGATGGTTTGATTTACATGCATTGTGAAATGATTACCACAGTAGGTTTAGTTTACATCCATCCTCTCATATAGATACAATAAAAAGAAAAGAAAAAAAATTCTCCTTGTGAGGAAAACTCTGAGGATTTACTCTCCTAACAACTTCCCTGTATATCATACTTCAGTATTGTAGTTATCATGTTGTACATTGCATACCTAGTGCTTATCTGTAGTTATCACGTTGTACATTGCATACCTAGTGCTTATCTATCTTAAACTGGAAGTCTGTATCTTTTGACCACCTTCCTCCAGTTCCCCCACCCCCACCCCTTGCCTCTAGTAACTACAAATCAGATCTATTTTTCTCTCAGTTTGGTGGGGTTTTGTTGTTGTTTTAGATTCCACATATAAGTGAGATCATACAGTATTTGTCTTTCTCTCTCTGACTTATTTCACTTAACATGATGACTTCAAGAACCAACCATGTTGTTGCAAGATATATATCTCACAACTTCTTCATCTTTTCATCTATCGATGGACACTTATGTTGTTTCCATGTCTAGGCTATTGTAAATAATGCTGTTATGAACATGACGGTGCAGAATACAGATATGTTTTCAAGTTAGTATTTTTGTTTTCTTTGTAAGTACCCAGAAGTGGAATTGTTGGATCATGTGGTTGTTCTATTTTTAATATTTGAAGAACCTCCAAACTGTTTTCTACAGTGGCCATACCAATTTACAATCCCACCAGCAGTGCACAAAGGTTCCCTTTTCTCCACATCCTTACCAACACTTGTTATTGCTTGTCTTTTTAATGACAACCATTCTAGTAGGTGAGGTGATATCTCATTGTGGTTTTGATTTGCACTTCTCTGATGATTAGTGATGTTTAGCACCTTTTCATGTGCCTGTTGGCCATCTGTATGTCTTCTTTGAAAAATATCCAGATCCTCTGCCCATTTTTTTAATTGGATTGTTTTTTGCTACTGAGTTGTAAGAGCTCTTTATATATATATGTGTGTGTGTGTGTGTGTGTGTGTGTGTGTGTGTATATATATAGGATATTAACCCCTTATTAGTTACACAATTTGCAAATATTTTCTCCCATTCCATAGGTTGCCTTTTCATTTTGTTGATGGTTTGCTTTGCTATGCAGAAGATGTTTAGTTTGATGTAGTCCTGTTGTTTATTCTTGCTTTTTTTGCTCTTGCTTTTTGTGTCAAGATAGATACAATAAAAAGTATCTATCTATAGTATTGCCAAGATGTCAAGGACATTAGGAGCTTACCGTCTATTTTTTCTTCTAGGATTTTTATGGTTTCAAGTTTTATGTTAAAGCTCTTGTTCCGTTTTGTGTTGATATTTGTGTATGGTGTAAGTTAGGAGTCCATTTTTATGCTTTTGCATGTGGCTGTCCAGTTTTTCCAACAACAGTTATTGAAGAGACTATCCTTTCCCCATTGTGTATTCTTGGTTCCTTTGTCATAAATTAATTGATAATAGCTGTGTGGGTTTATATGTGGGGTCTCTATTTTGTTACATTGATCTATGTGTTTGTTTTTATGCCAATACCATACTGTTTTGATTAATATACCTTTGTAATAAAGTTTCAAATCAGGAAGTGTGATGAATTTAGCTTTGTTTTTCTTTCTCAAGATTGCTTTGCCTATTTGGGATCTTTTGTGGTTCCATACAAATCTTAGGATTGTTTGTTCTATTTTTGTGAAAAATGTCATTGGAATTTTGGAAGAGATTGTATTGACTCTGTAGATTGATTTAGGTAATATGGACATTTTCACAATATTAATTCTTTCAATCCATTAGCACAGAATATCTTTCCATTATTGACATCTTCTTCAATTTCTTTCATCAATGTCTTATAGTTTTCAGTGTACAAGTTTTTCATCTTCTTGATTAAATTTATTCTCAAGTATTTTTTTCTTTTTAATGCAGTTGTAAATGGGATTGTTTTCTTAATTTCTCTTACTGCCAGTTTGTTATTAGTGTATAGAAACACAACAGACTTTTGTATATAGATTTTGTATCCTGCAAGTTTACTGAATTCATTTATTCTAACAGTTATTATTATTTTTTTTTGTAGAGTCTTTGGGGCTTTCTGCATATATTAAGTCATCTGTAAATAGAGACAGTTTTACTTCTTTGTTTCTGATTTGGATACTTTTTATTTCTTTTGCCTAAGTGCTCTGGCTAGGACTTCTAATACTTTGTTGAAAAAAAGGGGTGAGAATGGGCAACCTTGTCTTGTTTCTGATCTTAGAGGAAAAGCTTTCAGCTTTTCACTGTTGAGTGTGATGTCAACTGTGGGCTTGTCTTATATGGTCTTTATTATGTTGAGGTATATTCCAGCTATATCCACTTTATTGAGTTTTTTTTATCATAAATAGATATTGAAATATTATGTCAAATGCTTTTTCTGCATCTATTGAAATGATTATATGATTTTTATCCTTCATTTTGTTAATGTGGTGTATCACATCGATTGATTTGCAGGTGTTAAACAAGCCTTGCATTCCTGCAATAAATCCCACTTGATTGTGGTAGAGGATTCTTTTAAAGTATTGCTGATTTAGGTTTGCTAATATCTTGTTGAGGATTTTTGCATTTCTGTTCAACAGGGATATTGGCCTGTTTTCCCTTTCGGTAGTGTCCTTGTCTGATTTTGGTATCAGGGTAATGCTGGTCTTGTAAAATGAGTTTGGAAGTGTTCCTTCCTCTTTTATTTTTTGGAAGAGTTTGGGAAGGATTGGTATTAATTCCTCTTCAAATATTTGGTTGAATTCACCAGTGTAGCCATCTGATCCTGAACTTTTGTTTGCTGGGAGGTTTTTGATTACTGGTTCAGTTTCATCACTAGTAATCAGTCTGTTCAGATTTTCTATTTCTTCATAATTCAGTATTGATAGGTTGTATATTTCTAGGAGTTTATCCATTTCTTCTAGGTTGTCCAATTTGTTGGCATATAATTAAAATTGTTCATAGTAGTCTCTTGTGTTCCTTTGTATTTCTGTAGTGTCAGTTGTAGTTTCTCCTCTTTCATTTCTGATTTTATTTGAGTCCTCTCTTTTCTTCTTGGTGAGTCTAGCTAAATTTTGTTTATCTTTTCAAAAAATAAGCTCTTAGTTTCTTTGATCTTTTCTGTTGTCTTTTAGTCTCTGTTTCATTGATCTCTTCTGATCTTTATTATTTCCTTCCTTCGACTAACTTTGGGCTTCATTTGTTCTTCTTTTCTTAGCTTCTTGAGGTATAAAGTTAGGTTGTTTATTTGAGACCTACCTTGTTTCTTAATTTAGACATTTACCACTATGTGTTTCCCTCTCAGAACTGCTTTTGCTGCATCCCTTAAGTTTTGGCATGTTGCATTTCCATATTCCTTTGTCTCAAGGTATTCTTTGATTTCTCTTTTGAGTTCTTCTTTGACCCATTGTTGTTCAGTACCATGTTATTTTATCTCCACGTACCTGGGAGTTTTTTTTAGTTTTCTTCTTGTAAGTGATTTCTAGCTTCATACCGTTGTGATTGGAAAAGATGCTTGATATGATTTCAATCTTTTATATTTATTAAGACTTGTTTTATGGCCTAACATATGATTTATCCTGGAGAACGTTCCGTGTGTGCTTGAGCAAAATGTGTTTTCTGTTGCTTTTGGATGGAATGTCCTATACATGTCTGTTAACATGTCTGGTCTAATGTGTCATTTAAGGCCAATGTTTCCTTATTGATTTTCTGTTTGGATGACCTATCCATTGATAAAAGTGGGATATTAAAATCCCCTAATGTTATTATATTGCTGTCTATTTCTCCCTTTAGGATTGCTAACATTTGCTTATCTACTTAGGTGCTCCTATACTGGGTGCATAAATATTTACAAATGTCATATCCTCTTGTTGGATAGATCCCCCCTGCTGTGTCTTATTGATGAATTTAGGTCACATTTTTATTCTCACAAGGAGAATGTGATAAAATTAGAACAAATAACCCTGCCTCTGGACCAAGACTGTAACCAGCTAACTTTAAAGTATATGGTTGCATGGGGGAAGGCTTTGCATGTCTACTGAGTTGAAGTTTTGTTAGAAAGAGTGAATGGAGAATGGATGTCAGGGAGGCAACCACCTCTAATATACCTGATTAATCGGAGGATGACCAATCAGATGAAGTTCTAGTTTTATTTCCAGTGGTGTTAGGAAGCAAGCATTTCTTTGCCTTTGAATGTAAATGAAGAAGTATGTAGTTTTGATTGCTACTGGCACCCATCTTGTGACCATGAGGGGAGTCTTCTCGAGGATGAAGCCAACCATGGGGCCAGAACTCAGGGATTCATAGAGAAATGGATAAGTAGATCTGGAGCCCTGACTACACTATGTGTTTGGCCTGGATTTTGGACACTTTAGGTACGTAAACCAATGAATTATGTACCTAATTAGTTAAGCCAAACTGAGTTGAGTTTTTGTTGCTGATTTATTTTTATTTTGTTCTTAGTACATTTCTAAACAACAGAATTCTGAGACCTAGAGGGTGATGCAAAGCAAAGTCCAGTATTACAGTCTCCAATGCTAGAAAAAAATAGAACTTTCAGACAAGAGACAATAATGAGAGAGTTATGTCTATTCAGCAAGTGGGATCAAGGGGATTCAGATACTCCCTGCCAGATGTTCCTAATTGGAGTAATAAGTCTTTTAGAAGAATATTGTGATAGAAAAAATTCAGTGGCTTCACCAACCATTTATTTTTTCTTCTTTGCACTTGGGAAGACTATATTTCCCAGCTTCCCTGAAGATAGGTTGGGGTTAATGTGACTGAATTTTAATCTGTCCAATGTGGGCAGAAAGTGATGAGCTTTCTTCTAGATCTTACCATAAAACTCTTTGTGTAAGAGCTGATAAAAAAAAAAAAAGAGTGTATGGCTACTGACTGTTTTTTTCCAGTTTGTATGATGCCAGTAGAAACTCGCCTTGGATTTCCTACACATGTAATATAGTCTGGGAGGACCCACCCATTCTTGGCAACTAGTAAGGTAGACATAGTTCCCTTAGTCAAGAAGATAAGTTTGAACACAGACCATTTATGAATATATCAGTATGCACTAAGACCAGTCAGACAGGATCTTGGGGTTGATGCAGAAGAGTACAGTTTTACTGTACAGCCTCTGATAGTTCAATACTAGAATTCATAAACTCCTCTGCCTTTTGGTGGGTTCAGGAGGGCCAGCTTCATGGGCATGTGACCTGTGCAGTTGCACAGAACCTACTTTTAGCAGAGCTCCATGCTTGGTTTAATGCCACGCTACGCAGCTTGTGGGATCTTTGTTCCCCAACCAGGGATTGAACCCAGGCCTTCGGCAGTGAGAGCACGGAGTCCTAACCTCTGGACCACCAGGGAATTCCCACCATCTTGAAATTATTCATAATTTTTTAACTTTTTCATTTTGCACTGGGACATGCACATTATATGGTTGGCCCTGGGTAAAGGACCATCATTCCTCTAATCAAACCAATCTGTCTAATGATGTTCCTGCACTATTACTGATGCCTTGAAGGTAAAATTAACCTGAATGAAATCTAGGAATTGCCACAGAAGTTAATACCTCCTGACAATAGATGATATTAAGGCCAGAAATTTTACAATATTCACAGAATCCAAAACAATGTATCTGTGGATACCGTGGTTCGGTTCTATTCTGTTCTATTCTCTTCTTTCTATTCCACAAATAGTTACTGAGTACACTCTGGGAATGAGGGATGCAGCTCAACAGAGAAAGCAATCAGAGGCCAGTGAAGTGAACAACGTGGAGAGATAAGCAAGAGCCAGATCAGGCATGGCCTTTTAGGCCATGTGTATGTTGGACACACATTTTATGTGCCTTCTTGGCTTTCCTCCTGGACTAGTAGCTGCCTGCTTTACCTCAGCTACCACTGCATCTGCCTGACTCCTCTTGGGCCTCTGTCTGAGGCCAACTATGTTTCTTGCCCTTACAGTTCTAGGTTCTCTTCCTTTGCCATTGTCATGTTTCTTGGCCAGCCAGCCATGAACATCTGGAGTTTCTGACTCCTTCTGTACTTCTGCACTTGGAGGAAACCCAGACCACAGGACATGGGATTTGACACCTAGATAGAGTGTCAAAGGGGAAAAATGATGCAACCTTAAGTGCAGGAAATTTGGGGCCAGTGAGAAAGATACAGAAGGAGATGATCTGGTAAATACCCTCCTTTTCCTCTAGCTCAGGGACTGTCTTAGAACAGTTTTTCCTTGCAGTCCAGCATGTTGGAGGTATAGGTATTGACTCCTGGGAAAGCAAATGTCTTGACTGGAAAATTAGGGATAAAGGAGGTCTGGGGGAGAGATAATGTTTAGATCTAAGGGAGTGGGCCCAATGGAAATGGATCTTTGTGTCTCATCTTAAGGTTGATAGGAACATGTCTAGCAGGAGGACAGGATGTTCCATCCCATGGATGTCAGCCAGACCCTATCCTCAGCCACCGTAGTGCTTTCCTAAAGAGCCCACGAATGGAGCAGCTCTGGTAGCAAGGATGAGTTATGCATTGACCCAACAACTTGGGTTTCCCTTCATCAAGGCTGAGGAATTCAGTACTTTATTGTGTATGTGTTTTGCTTTTAATTTCTTTTAAAAGTTTACTTTAAAAATTAGTAAATTGGTAAAGTGTTTAAAGCAGTGGCAGGTACATAGGAAGCACTTAATGCTATCAATTGTCTTAGTGTGGGTTCCCTAGAAAACACAGCTGGAGGCAAAAGCTTAGGTACTAACATGTTATTAGTAAGTTCAATCCTAGGGAAGCAAGAATAATTGAAGAGGAAGGTAAGGTAGAAAAGGAGAGAAGATATATAGAGTACCTTATTGCACTACTGAATGCTAACATGCAGGAAGCTAAGGCCTGTAGATGTTTTTTTTCCTTAAGGATTCCACCCAGGCACCTGGTGGAAGGTTGGTTATATTCCATCTTAGAGAGGGTTTTGTTTCTGGATCAGACTTTGCCTTTTCTGGCTACAGTTTCTCTGCTGTCATCACCAACTGAGGGCTCACAGAATGTTTTACCAATGACAATATTGTCTTGAAATAAGTTATCCGTTTTATGACAAAGATGGTGAGACAATGGATGAAACACAAAAATGTTTAGAGGTGCTACCTACCATGTGCCCTCTGAGAAGCAGCTGTCCTGATAGAATGCTGAAATGGCCTATTGGATACTCAGGTTTGCTGATCATTTAAAAGTCTTTTGAGGAGGTTACAGAGTCTACCACCTTGACAGATTAGTCTTGTATCTCTCCTGTCAAGGAAGAAGGGAGGATATTTAATACATTACAAGTGAGTGCAAGTGGCTCTGAGTGAAGCAAGTGCTGAACTGACTGGACTTAGTTTAGGCATCACCCAGAGCCATGCATGTACATTGTGCTCTGACCGGAGTGGCCCTAGCAATAGCTTGTGCTGTTTAAGTGGCCTCCCTTGCTCCTACAGACTGAAGGCCTCATTGCCTTGCCTGCTCTGAAATCTTCAGGCCACTTGTGGGCACACTGTGGTGTTATTTCCATGTCATGTGCCTGGCCTTTTTCTGCCCTGGGGACTCAGTATAGCTGCTGAGGTGCACACCTGGATGTGTGGGGGAGTCATCCTCCTCTTGGAGCAAACTTTGACAGACAGAAACATGAGCTAGCTGATAAATTCTTCATCTTTTATGCAGAGGGATGATTGAGAAATTCAGTAGCTTCATAGCACATCAGTGAAAAGGCAGAGCAATGCAATTGTTGTTACTAAGCTGTGGCCAGCTTGGTGATGCACTGCCATATATTCACTCCACTTTTCTGCCTCGCTTGCTTCTTCTATCCTTCTTGCTTCTCTAGGGTTGGACCTACCAATAATGTCTTACCACCTAAGCTTTTCCACAAACTCTGTTCTCTACTGAACCCAAGCTAATTGATACAATTTATGATGTGCTTACTGTGTACAGACACTATTTTGAGTACTTTACATTATTCATTTTTTTATTGTGACAATATATATGTACAACATAAAAGATTTGCCATTTTAACCATTTTTAAGTGTACATTATTAATTTATTTCTAAAGTAAACTTAAAAAAAATAAAAACATATATACAGACAAGTACAGAATTCCTAAGTATACAGCTCAATGAATGTCTGTAAATTGAACACATCTGCTCAAGATACAGAACATTACCAACACCAGAGAGCCCCTCCCTCGTACCTCTGCCAGTCATTATCCCTTCCTAAAGAAGATCACAATTTTGACTTCTATCACCATTTGTCTGCTTTTAAGTCTTTTTAAAAGATTTAAAGAACTCTTGCAGTAGAAAGAACTCTTTTATGCCTGGATGCTTTTGCTTAATGATGTGTTTCTTGGTTCATTAATGTTGTATGTGGCAGTGGTTTGTCCATTTTCATCGCATAGAACATTCCATTGCATGATTACTCCTTAATTTATTTATCCATTCTACTGTAAACAGACACTTGGATTCTTTCCAGTCTTTGGCTGATATGAATAAGGCTGCTGTAAACATTCTTGTACGTGGCTTTTGGTGCTGAGCCATAGGGATTGTATAGGTTCAGCTTTAATTAACACTGCTTAAGTTTTCCCCCTAAATTTATGTTCCCATTGATAGCGTGTAAGAGATCTAGTTTTACATTCTTGCTGACATTAGATATTGCGTTCTTTTGTAATTTTAGCCATTCTCTGTGTGTGTGTCTATATATATATATACAGTGGTATCTCAGTATTATTATTATTATTATTATTTATTTTTGGCTGTGTTGGGTCTTCCTTGCTGCACTTGGGCTTTCTCTAGTTGTGAGCAGGGGCTACTCTTTGCTGTGGTGTGCGGGCTTCTCACTGTGGTGGCTTCTGTTGTCGTGGAGCATGGGCTCTAGACGCGCAGGCTTCAATAGTTGTGGCACATGGGCTCAGTAGTTGTGGCGCACGGGCTTAGCTGCTCCGCAGCATGTTGGATCTTCCTGGACCAGGGATCGAACCCATGTCCCCTGCATTGGCAGGCGGATTCTTAACCACTGCGCCACCAGGGAAGTCTTCAGTAGTATTTTTTTTTTTTTTTTTTTTTTTTTTGCGGTATGCGGGCCTCTCACTGCCGTGGCCTCTCCCGTCGCGGAGCACAGGCTCCGGACACGCAGGCCCAGCGGCCATGGCTCACGGGCCCAGCCACTCCGCGGCATGTGGGATCCTCCCAGACCGGGGAACGAACCCGCGTCCCCTGCATCGGCAGGCGGACCCCCAACCACTGCGCCACCAGGGAAGCCCCTTCAGTAGTATTTTAATTTGCATTTCTCTAATGGCAGTGAGGTTGAACACTTTCATATAGTTATTTACCACTCTTTTGTGAAATGGCTATTTAAGTCTTTTGTCCAGTTTTTCCCCCTTTGACTTGTCTGACTTTTTCTTATTGATTTGAAGGATTTCTTTACATAATCTGAATATGAATCCTTGTCAGATATATGTATTGTAGATATTTTCTCTCACTTGTTTAGCTTGCCTTCTCAATTTCTTAATGGGATCTTTTTATGAACTTAATTTTAATAAAGACCAAGTTGTCAATATAATATAAAGTATCTATATGTCCTGTGGAATAGGCAAAATTTTCTTAAGTAGGACAGAAAAGCCCTAACTAATAGACTAAGTAATATCTGCCTATCCCGATTTCATGAATATATTTTATATTATCTTCTAGAAACTTTGTTTAATCTTGTAATTTACATCTACAGTCCTTCTGGAATTGACTTTTGTGTATAGTGATGATGTATTTAAGATCAATTAAAAATTAAAATGGAGTAACTGGGGTTCAGACATCCAAAATGGAGCCTGGGGGCCATTGTGGATGTGGTTTCAGACATGGTCCTGCATCCCTGAGAACGAGAATTTTCTGAACTGTATCAAACTCAAGGATACCACCATTCATTTTCAAAACAGTATCTGCCTGAGGCTGCCAGCTGCAACCTTATGGTCTCAAGGTCTCCCTCTGTGACTGTGCAACTATTTTGGACGCCAACTAACCTTGCTTAACAAGCATCTTTACTTCTTGCCAGCCCCAACCCTAGTTCTTGACAAACAACTTCTATAACTTTGTGGTTTTTCCTATATAGGCCTCCCCCGTTTTGTAGTCAGGCAGAACACAATTCAAGTGCTTCTTGAATCTGTGTCTCCCAGGCTATAGTCCTCAGCCTGGCTCACATAAAGCTGTCTTCTATTCCGTGATATAGATTGATTGTTAATTATTTGCATCAATATTGCTTGGTGTAGTCTGCAGGATATTAGAGAAACCCACCTGAGGTTACCTGGAATCTACTTTGAACTGGCATATGGTACCAAGCCTGGGGCCCTGAGCCCCCTGGCTTTACAGAACTCTTCATGTGATTCAGTGAGTTCCTCCCCTGATATCAGGACCTCCTTATTTTAAGTTGTTGGTCCTGACTTTTATTCAAGCTGTTAAGATCTTAAGATTAGGAGTCTTAAGGGGTCAGGGTTACTGGTACATTTCCTAGGTGAAAGGGACCTAGGGGGAATTTCCTAGGCAAGGAAAGCCTAGGGGGAATTTTGGAATGAACTGGGCTGGCTGACCTCTTTTGTTTTTTTTTTTTTTTTTTTTTTTTTTGCGGTACACGGGCCTCTCACTGCTGTGGCCTCTCCCGTTGCGGAGCACAGGCTCCGGATGCGCAGGCCCAGAGGCTACGGCCCACAGGCCCAGCCACTCCACAGCATGTGGGATCCTCCCAGACCGGGGCACGAACCCGTGTCCCCTGCATCAGCAGGCGAACTCTCAACCACTGCGCCACCAGGGAAGCCCCTGACCTCTTTTTAATTTGGATTAAAACTGGAAATATTTATCTATGTCTATATCTATATCGTCTTAAACTGTTTGACAGCAAAATGAGAAACTGAGTTCATTCAGCTTCAAAGAGAAGGGACACTAGCTCCTTCCAGCCTCCAGGTGTTCTTAGGTGACTGAGAACCTAGCAGAAGAGTCTGAGGATTGATCCTTGTGATGTGTAGTGGTCCTATAGGGAACCCCATCATGACACCTTAAGTAATTGATGGCTGACCAAGGGACACACACATAAGGATTGGTCATCCAGTGCTTCAAGCCCACATGGTGGCTTTAGACTGCCAGAAGGAAAAACCAAGACACGAAAGAGGTGAACCAAAGGTGCCACCTTGAGAAGGTAAGCTCACAAGCAGCACACTTCTGACCCAATACACTGTCCTTAGAAATTGTTCAGACTTTGTAGTAAAATGAAACTAAAACAAAATGCAAAGTTGTGCTTTTAAAGCCTACCAGCTCCAGGATGGGCAGGCACCCACTGGAACTCTGGCTGGTTTTATGTACAACATGTAGGGAGCCAATAATTGCAAGTACTTGACAAATGGGAAGATTTAACAAAAAATAACTTAGATCTTAAATGGCCAAAATGGGGCTCTTTTGACATTCCAAAATTGGTTTTTTGCATACACAGTGAGAAAGCCAGCTTGATGAAACGTCTTTTCAAAATTCTGATCCTAAGAGAACTAAAGTCCTTCTAGAGAAAGCTTACATTTTCTTTCTTTCTCCCTTAAAGTTATAAATCTTATGTCTTTGAAATGTAAACACAGCCCACATTGCCTGACACTACAACCTTGGCTCAATCAGAGGAACCTAAAACTAAAAGGAAAAAAAAAAGGAAACGAAGCCTTTTTAAACTCAGATGAGTAAAGTTAACTTATTCCATCTGTTATGTATAGACTAGTGAGTTTTATATTGTAATACCTGATTCATGACTAAGTCTTAAAACGAAAACTGAGACCTCTGTCTGTGTCTTTCTGGATGTATGTATGTCTATGTATGTATATTATAAATGTTTCTACCTTCAGATGGCATTACCAAAATTAACTTGTAAAAGGGCTATATTTAATTGGCTTAAAGAAAATTAAACACTTATATAAATTCTCTCAGAAATATAATGGAAACTACCCAAAGGAATTTCAGGTTCACATGATCTGGGAAATATTCAATATTAAATTAATATTGATTTTATTTTTACTTTTTATTGAAATATAGTTGATTTACAATGTTGTCCTAATTTCTGCTGTACTGCAAAATGACTCATTTATACACATATATACATTCTTTTTTTATATTCTTTTCCATTATGGTTTATCCCAGGAGAATGGATATAGTTCCCTGTGCTATACAGTAGGACCTTTTGTTTATCCATTCTAAATGTAATAGTTTGCATCTACTAACCCCAAACTCCTGCTCCATCCCTCTCCCTCCCCCGATCCTTGGCAACCACAAGTCTGTTCTCTATGTCTGCGAGTCTGTTTCTGTTTTGTAGGTAGGTTCATTTGTGCCATATGTTGGATTCCACATATAAGTGATATGGTATTTGCCTTTCTCTTTCTGACTTACTTCACTTAGTATGATAATGTCTAGGTCTATCCATGTCACTGCAAATGGCATTATTTCATTCTTTTTTATGGCTGAGTAGTATTCCATTGTATATATGTACCACATGTTCTTTATCCATTCATCTGTAAATGGACACTTAGGTGGTTTCCATGTCTTGGCTATGGTGAATAGTGCTGTTGTGAACATAGGGGTGCATGTATATTTTTGAATTGTAGTTTTGTCCAGGTAGATGCCCAGGAATGGGATTGCTGGATCATAGGGTAATTCTATTTTTAGTTTTTTGAGGAACCTCCATACTGTTCTCCATAGTGGCAGTACCAATTTATATTCCCACCAAAAGTGTAGGAGGGTTCCCTTTTCTCCACACACTCTCCAGCATTTGTTACTTGTAGCCTTTTTAAATTAATTTATTTTATTTATTTATTTTTTTATCTTGGTTGCGTTGGGTCTTCGTTGCTGCATGGGGGCTTTCTCTAGTTGCGGCAAGCGGTGGCTACTCTTCATTGTGGTGTGCGGGCTTCTCATTGTGGTGGTTTCTCTTGCTGTGGAGCATGGGCTCTAGGCATGTGGGCTTCAGTAGTTGTGACATGTGGGCTCAGTAATTGTGGCGCATGGGCTTAGTTGCTCTGCAGCATGTGGGATCCTCCCGGACCAGGGATTTAACCCATGTCCCTGCATTGGCAGGTGGATTCTTAACCACTGAACCACCAGGAAAGTCCCACTTGTAGACTTTTTAAAGATAGCCATTCTGACTGGTGTGAGGTAGTTTTGATTTGCAATTTTTGAATAATTAGTTATGTTGAGCATCTTTTCATGTGTCTATTGGCCATTTGTATGTCTTCTTTGGAGAAATGTCTATCAAGGTCTGCTGCACATTTTTCGATTGGGTTGTTTGTTTTTTTTTTGTTGAGTTGTATGAGCTGTTTGTATATTTTGGAGATTAAGCCCTTGTTGGTTGCATTGTTTGCAAATATTTTCTCCCATTCCATAGGTTGTCTTTTAATTTTTCTTTAATGCTTCCTTTGCTATGCAAAAGCTTGTAAGTTTGATTAGGTCCCCTTTGTTTAGTTTTGTTTTTATTTCTATTGCCTTGGGAGACCTAAGAAAACACTGGTATGATTTATGTCAGAGAATGTTTTGCCTATGCTCTCTTCTAGAAGTTTTACGGTGCCATGTCTTATGTTTAAGTCTTTAAGCCTTTTTGAGTTTATTTTTGTGCATGGTGAGAGGTGTGTTCAAATTTCATTGATTTACATTCAGCTGTCCAACTTTCCCAGAACCACTTGTTGAAGAGACTTTTTCTGATTTTATATTTTTGCCTCCTTTATTGAACATTAATTGACCATAATTGTGTGGGTTGACTTCTGGGCTTGCTATTCTGTTCCATTGATCCGTATGTCTGTTTTTGTACCAATACCACGCTGTTTTGATTACTGTAGATTTTGTAGGATTGTCTGAAGTCTGGGAGAGTTATGCCTCCTGCTTTGTTTTTTTTTGTCAGGATTGCTTTGGCAATTCTGGGTCTTTTATGGTTCCATATAAATTTTTGGATTATTTGTTCTAGTTCTGTGGAAAATGTCATGGGTAATTTGATAGGGATTGCATTAAATCTGTAGATTGCTTTGGGTAGTATTGCCATTTTAACAATATGAATTATTCCAATCTAAGATCATGGGATATCTTTCCATTTCTTTGGATCCTCTTCAGTTTCCTTTATTAATATTTTATAGTTCTCAGTGTATAAGTCTTTCACCTCCTTGGTCAGATTTATTCCTAGGTATTTTTTTTTTGGTGTGATTTTAAAAAGGATTGTTTGTTTACATTTCCTTACTGTTATTTCATTGTTAGTGTAAAGAAATGAAACTGATTTCTGAATGTCGATCTTGTATCCTGCTACTTTGCTGAATTCATTTATTAGATCTAGTAGTTTTGTGTGGAGTCCTTAGGGTTTCTATATATATCAGTAGTATCATGTCATTTGCATATAGAGTTTTACCTCTTCCCTTACAATTTGGATACTTTTATTTCTTTTTCTTGTCTGATTGCTGGAGCTAGGACTTCCAGTGGTATGTTGAATAGAAGTGCCGAGAGTGGGCATCCTTGTCTTATTGCAGATTTTAGTGGGAACGCTTTTAGCTTTTCACTGCTGCGTATTATATTGGCTATGAGTTTGTCATAAATGGCTTTTATTCTGTTATGTTCCCTCTATACCCACTGTGGTAAGAGTTTTTATCATGAATGGATGTCACATTTTGTCAAATGCTTTTTCTGCATCTATTGAGATGATCACGTGATTTTTGACTTTTCTTTGTTGATGTGGTGTATTGCATTGATTGATTTGCATATGTTGAACCATCCTTGTGAACTTGTGATGAATCTCACTTGGTCATTGTGTCACTTTGGTCACTTTTTATGTGTTGTTGGATTCAGTTTGCTAATATTTTGTTGAGAATTTTTGCATCTATATTCATCAAAGATGTTGGCCTGTAATTTTCTTTTTTTGATGGTGTCTTTGTCTGGTTTTGGTATCAGGGTGATGGTGGCTTCATAGAATGTCTTTGGGAGTGTTCCCTCCTCTTCAGTCTTTTGGAAGAGTTTGAGAAGGATCAGTATAGGTTCTTCTTTGTATGTTTTGTAGAATTTGCCTGTGAAGCCATCTGGTCCTGGACTTTTGTTTGTAGGGAGTTTTTTTTTTTTTTTAATTACAGATTATATTTCCCTTCTAGTGATCAAGGTGTTCAAATTATCTATTTCTTCTTGATTCAGTTTTGGTGGGCTGTATGTTTCTAGAAAGTTGTCCATTTCTTCTAGGTTGTCAAATTTTTTGGCATATAGTTGTTCACAGTATTCTCTTATGGATTTTTAGTATTGCTGTGGTATCGGTTGAGATTTCTCCTTTTTCATTTCTTATTTTGTTTGTTTGGGTTCCCTCTCTTTTCTTTTCTTCTTGGTGAGCCTGGCCAGAGGTTTGTCAATTTTGTTTACACTTTCAAAGAACCAGCTCTCGGTTTTATTGATTTTCTTTCTATTGTTTTCTAATCTCTATTTTATGTATTTCCTCCCTGATCTTTATTATTATTTTTTCCTTTTTCTGACTTTAGGTTTTGTTTGTTCTTCTTTTTGTAATTCTTTTAGGTGGTATGTTAGGTTGTTTATTTGAGATTTTTCTTGTTTTTTGAGGAAGGCCTGTATTGCTATGAACATCCCTTGAAGACCTGCTTTTGCTGTACCCCATAGATTTTGTATGGTTTAGTCTTCATTGAAATTTTTATCAAGGTATTTTTAAATTTTCTTTTTTATTTCCTTGTTGCCCCATCATTCTTTTAGTAGCATGTCATTTAGGCTCCATGTCATCATTTTTTTCTCATTTCTTTTCCTGTGGTTGATTTCTAGTTTCATGCCATTGTGATCAGAGAAGATGCTTGAAATAATTTCTATACTCTTAAATTTGTTGAGATTAGTCTTATGCCCTAGTATGTGGTCAGTCCTAGAGAATGTTCCATGTGCACTTGAAAAGAATGTGTATTCTGGGTCTTTTGGATGTAATGTCCTGAAAATATCAATTAAGTCTAACTGTTCCATTGTATCATTTAGGATCTTTTGCCTTACTGATTTTCTGTCTAGAAGGTCTATCCACTGACGTGAGTGGGGTGTTAAAGTGTCCTAATATTATTGTATTCCCATCGATTTCTCCCTTTATGTCTGTTAGCATTTGTTTTATGTATTTGGGTGCTCCTATATTAGGTGCATATATGTTGATGGGTATAAAATCCTCTTGTATTGATCCTTTTACCAACACATAGTGTCCTACTTTATCTTTCTTTATGGCCTTTTTTTTTTTTTTTTTTTTTTGCGGTATGCGGGCCTCTCACTGTTGTGGCCTCTCCCATTGCGGAGCACAGGCTCCGGACGTGCAGGCTCAGCGGCCATGGCTCATGGGCCCAGCTGCTCCGTGGCATGTGGGATCCTCCCGGACTGGGGCACGAACCTGTGTCCCCTGCATCGGCAGGCAGACTCTCAACCACTGCGCCACCAGGGAAGCCCTATGGCCTTTGTTTTAAAGTCTATTTTTGTCTGATATGAGTACTGCAACTCTTGCTTTCTTGTCATTTCCGTTTGCATGAAATATCTTTTTCCATCCCCTCACTTTCAATCTATGTGTGTCCTTTGCCCTAAGATGGATCTCTTGAAGGCAGCATATTGTAGGCTTTTGTTTTTTTTTATCCTGTCTGCAACTCTATGTCTTTTTTTAAAATATATAAATTTATTTATTTAATTTTTAGCTGCGTTGGGTCTTCGTTGCTGCACGCGGTCTTTGGTTGCAGTGAGTGGGGGCTACTCCTCGTTGCGGTGCATAAGCTTCTCATTGTGGTGACTTCTCTTGTTGGCAGCAGGGGCTCTAGGCGCGCGGGCTTCAGTTGTTGTGGCACGTGGGCTCAGTAGTTGTGGCTCATGGACTCTAGAGCGCAGGCTCAGTAGTTGTGGCACATGGGCTTAGTTGCTCTGTGGCATGTGGGATCTTCCTGGACCAGGGCTCAAACCCGTGTCTCCTGCGTTGGCCGGCGGATTCTTAACCACTGCCCCACCAGGGAAGTCCCCACTCTGTCTTTTGATTGGAGTATTCAGTCCATTGACATTTAAGGTAATTATTGATACATATGTATTTATTGCCATTTTAAACCTTGTTTTCCAGATGATTTGATGTTTCTTCTTTGTTCCTTTTTCTTTTTCTTTTTTTTGTGGTTTGATGATTTCCTTCTATTTTATGCTTGTATTCTCTTATTTTTGGTCTTTGTGAATCTACTGTATGTTTTTGATTTGTGGTTGCCCTGTTTTTCAAGTATGTTAACCCCTTCCTATATCTGCTTACTTTAGACTAATGGTAATATAGGCTCAGGTACATTCTAAAAAAAAAATTCTACATTTTCTTTTATGATTTTGATGTCCTATTTCACTTCATGTTTGTCCTTTTGCTGTTCCTTATGTTTATCATCACTTTCATAAATAGTTTTTTTTCTTTCTTCCTGATCTGTTTACTAGCTAATTTAAGTGATTTACTTTCCAATTATGATTTCCTTCTTCCTGTATCATCATCTTTACTATTTAGAGAACACTTTCAGTATTTCTTTTAGGATAGGTTTAGTATTGCTGTATTCTTTTCATTTTTGCTAGTCTGAGAAATTCTTTATTTCTTCTCTTATTCTAAATGGTAATCTTGCTGGGTAGAGTATTCTAGGTTGAAGTTTTCTTTTCCTTTCAAGACTTTGAGTATATTTTGCCATTCCCTTCTTGCCTGTAGAGAAATCAGCTGATAGCCTTATGGGGGTTCCCTTGTAATTAACTCTTTGTTTTTCTCTTGCTGCCTTCAGAATCCTCTTTAACTTTTGCCTTTTATTATAATATGTCTTGATATAGGTCTGTTTGGGTTCATCTTGTTTGGGACCCTTTGTGCCTCCTGTATCTGGATATCTGTTTCCTTTTTTAGGTTTGGGAAGTTTTCAGCCATAATTTCTTCAAATACATTTTCAGTCCTCTTTTCTCTTTCTTCGCCTTCTGGAATCCCTATTATGCATAGATAGATTGACCCAGTTTATATTAGCCCATAGGTCTTTTATATTGCTTTCATTTTTTTAATTTGGTTTTCTGTCTGCCATTTTGACTGGGTAATTTCCATTATTCTTTCTTCCAGATACTTATTCTTTCTTCTGCATTATTCATTCTACTATTCATTGCCTTTAGCTCAGTTATTGTCTTGGCAAATTAATTTTCTAATTTTTCTTGACTCCTCCTTAAAATTTCTAATTCCTTTTTACAGTAATCTGCTTTTCTGTTGATAGCCTTTCTTAATTCCTTCAGTATTTTCATTACCTCCTTTTGAACGCAGTGTCTATTAGACTGAAGAGGTCTGTTTCACTGTTTGTTCCTTCAGGGGAATTCTGTCAGTCTTTTAACTGGGAGTGGTTCCTCTGCTTCTTCACTTTGCTTATATTTCTCTAAGGAAAAACAATTATCTACTGTAGTCTTGGAGGGCTATTTATATGTGGGAGTGGCCCTGTGTAGCTTGTGTGGGTATAATATGTTTTTGGTGTGAAGGCTGTTTTTGGTTTGAATGCTTGCCATCTCCTTCCTCAGTGTGTGCTGGCCGTTATCCCCTTGATAGGGTGTGTGCAGGTGCGCAGCCCACACACACTCCCAGGAAGGCAGGGGCAGCGGTTGGCACCGTTTTTTGGGACCCTCAGTGGTGGCAGCGGTCTGCGCCCACCTCTGGAGTCTGAGATGGTAGTGACAGCTCACTCCCGCCCCTGAAGTTCATGTAGGCAGTGCCCTGCCACCTGAGAGCTTGAGTGGAGAGAGAAGTTCCTATGGCAGTCCCTCCCCTCTTTTCACACCCCCTCCCAACAATGGCACCTTGCCTTTTTGGCGGGCCCAGGCTTCTTCCTGTATTCCCTGGGTTATGGTACACCACACCCTTGCCCCCTCAGGCTGTCTCCACACAGCCAACCCCAGTCCTTTCCCCAGGTCTGACCTCCGAAGCCTGAGCCTCAGCCCCCAGCCCCCGCCCATCCCAGTGGAGGGGCATTTCAGGTTGGGGAGCGCCAGGTGGTGGTACCAATTGTGCTTTGCCCTCCTCAAAGCAAACCAGTTGCTGTGCTCTCCTCTGAGGCTCCAAAGCTTCCCCTTTGTCTCGGCTATCTCTCTGCCAGTGAGGGGACTTACAGTGTGTGGAAACCTTTCCTCATCTTATTTCTGTTACAAAATTTTGTCAACAAGAAAAATGACTTGGTATGATAAAAATTTTTATAAGTAATGAAATAGATATAAATGATATGAGAGTTTTTAGCTAAAAGAAAAATTATGTTTTGGGGTATGTCTATTTAAAAATAGTTTCCTCAAAACTTTTGGTAACTTAAACCTTAGAGTTTTGTTAAGTTAAATTAAATAATGGAAATTCATTGAATGTCTAGATAATTTTTAAATGAGATAAAATACTGAAACATTAATTGCTTAAGAAGTCTATTTTTATCTACTTTTGACCCCTTATTATAGAGACTAAATATGTTTGAGACTATTAATAAATATATTTTGTGCTTTATTGAAATATTGTACTAAAATTATTAGAAATAATAAGATTAAAAAATGACTGTATGTGTAAAGTAGGATATATGTTGTCAGTAAGAGAAAGTATAAGGAATGGAAATGCATCTTGTTAAAGGAAAAGAAAATAATTTTGTCCTAAGAGAGGTAGGAAAAAAAGAGAAAAGAGAAAGAGGGAAAGTATAGGACAAAATCTGAAGGTAAAAAAAGAAGTTATAGAAAGCTTGTGGAAAAGAAATCCTAAGAAAAAATTTTGTATGTGATCAGGACTGGCTAAGATTGGAATGAATTTAATTAAGTAAATGAGTTTTAATATTAAATGTAAGGGTGGTACAAAACTAGAATCTGATTTTCTCTGTCTATTAAGAAGACAAAATCTTCTTGGAATAATTATCTGGCTTTGATAAAAGATTGTAAAGTTTCTTTAACCTTTTAAGGAATCTGTTGCAACTTTCTGTATTTGCCTTTGAAATCGTTTTCATTACCTTGGTTTAGAGAATAAGTATTGTTTCGCAGTGACCTATGACCCCATTTGAGTAAGTGTTTTAAGATCTTTTTGGTATTTTTGACAAACTTCCTCCAAATCAAATTCTAATAGTCTTTTGACTTACAACTTTGGATGTCCTCTCTCCTTACAAAGAGAGAGACATTTAACTAATCATGTATATTTGATTTGTTAAATTATATAAGAAGCATTATCAGATAAGAAGCAATGTTAAGCTTTCTTTATGTTGTGTCTGTACAGATATAAATGTTCCAGAATATTATGTGAAATTTCTAGAAGCCTTGTATGTCCTGAGGTAAAATGTTATCTGTCATCAAAATTGAAGCTCACACTAAGAGGACTGAACCCAAGTATCAGGGAAATGCCCAAACTGACTTTCATACAAAGGCAGAAACAAAAGAATCTGTAAAGATTGTGACACATGTGGATAAAGCCCATTCTGCTTCTGCAAAAATTTGATCTCTCATTGCCAGACTTTTGCCATCCTGATGTCCTTGTAACATGGCAACAGTCTGCTCCTGAATCAGAGAATTTAAGATGAGTAAACAACAGCTATAAAAGAAACAAACAGCGCAGTGGGAAACCCAAGATGGTCGCTTGGTTCTTCCCAGCTCCCTGGCAAACCTTCTTTTTCATGTGATGTGTGAAAGCCTCCTCTTGCCATGAGGCTGATGCCCTCACAATAGCAAAGAAACTGTTTAAAAAATGTGTTTTCCACTTGGGGTATACCTTTCACAATGTCTAGTGAGGAAGGCACCCACTTCACGAGGCGAATCGTGAAAGTGTTAAGAAAAACCTTGTGGAGGCATCCCTGGTAGTCCAGTGGTTAGGACTCTGCGCTTCCACTGCAGGGGGCGTGGGTTTGTTCCGTGGTCAGGGAACTAAGATCCCACATGCCATGCGGTGTGGCCAAAAGAGAAAAACAAACCTTGCAAACCTCTTGAAATTATCACTGCCCCTAACACCTTCAATCATCAGGCAAGGTCAGTGGAACTAATAGAAAAACTGGACTCAAGCAGAGCAAGAATTAATTACATGGGGGACTTCCCTGGTGGTCCAGTGGTTAAGACTCCACGCTCCCAATGCAGGGGGCCCGGGGTTCGTTCCCTGGTCAGGGAACTAGATCCCGCATGCCACAACTAGAGATGCTGCAAGCCACAACTAAAGACCCACATGCTGCAGTGAAGATCCTGTATGCTGCAACTAAGACCTGGTGCAGCCAAACAAACAAATATTTAAAAACAAAAAAAATCCTTTAAAAAAGAATTAATTACATGGCGGGGGGCTGGTGGTGGTGGGATGAATTGGGAGATTGGGATTGACATATATACACTAATATGTATAAAATAGATAACTAATAACCTGTATAAAAAAATTCAAAAATAAAATGAAAGAATTACATAGGATTGAATGAACTGATAAATATGATTATAATTTTTTATCGTTTTGTCTAAAATACTACTGATTTTTAATAATTTGTTTTCCAGATAAAAGGAAAAAATTTTAAAGACTTAAAACAATTTGGTAAATTAAACATTTTTAAGCAGAATTGAAACACTTATCTTTTTCTCCCTGATTTCTCCAGAATTCTCAAACTAAGCCCTTTTCCCGAAGCTAAATGACTTGATACAAACTTCAGAGAAATTGCCACAACAGCTCATATTTAAATAATCCTCATGTTTGTTTCTGTATGAGCCACTCAGAAAGTTTACTTGAACACCTGGTGACATCATTAGAGACATTTCAAACTGCAAAAGATGCTTTGACCCTGACATCTAGAAATCTTGATTGACTGCCTCTTGGGCCCAGAAACTGGTTTATAAGTTGCTCTAATGATTAACCTTTGTTTTTCTTTCATTTCTATGAAAGTCCTCTTATTAAATACCAGATTGCTTGCCCCATAGTCCCAGCTTTGGGAACACACCTGTATCACCACCTCCTAAAATGAGATATAACTGTTTAACTAAACTGAGCTGTTTTCAGAACTAAAAACTGGTTCAAAGAAATGGAAGACTCTACTAACCCATTCTCTTCACAGTTACCAGCTCAGCTTTTAATACGTGAAACTTCCAGGGATGTTTCAGAAGAGGAAACTATTGGGCCCCTAGGTAGGCAACCACAAAATGTGCCTCAATGGCATATTGATTATTTTGAATTAAAGTTACTTAAGAAACAGCCAATGCAAGGGGGACACTCTCACCCTCCTTTCTGTCTCCCTGAAAGCAGGAAATATATCTCCCATGTGAAAAGTGCACCCCCTGCATCTGGAAGTAGAAGGACACCCTTATCACCAGAGATAGGAAATTCAGGCCAAGAATCCTATATAAACAAATATTAATATCTTTAAGTTACTATACCAAGCCCAAACTCTGTTAAATTAAAAGTAATTAAATTAAATAATCAGGTGTAATTCTGGTTATTGCAACCAAGTTTCTTTATTGATTACTCTGTAACCAGATATTTAACCATGCCTTTTAAGTCTTATTTATAGACAGTTATTATTGTACTCTGATGCTGTTGCAAAAGTGCTTCATCTTCAAGACGATTCATAAGAAGCCTATGGAAGCAGTTAACAGTTCCACATCAAGAGGATGGCTGTGCGAGGATTCTAGCCCACACTGACTTAAAACAAGGAGCTGTCCTGCAGCTAGAGCCCCTAAATAAGGCATCCAGAGATTTTTACTCCGACAGGCAGGGTCAATGCCCCTACTCAGCACTGAAGCAGCTACAGGAAACAGATCATCTATCGCCCCTCTGCTTCCCATACAATTATAGGAGTAAAATCTCTGAAGGGGGAATGAGGGTTGGGGGGAAGGGGCAGGGCACATGAAAAGAATGACACAGCTGTTGAGGATATGACAAAAACTGGTTAGAGCCAATTAGGCTCAACATGGAGGAAGATTCGACTTCCAGTAGACCTTGAGCCTCATTTTATGCTCATTGTAATATAAATATAGGCATCTAAATGACTCACCCAGAGGTGCCATGACAGTTCTGAGGCCAACCATAAAAGGCCAAAAAGTGGGTGGTGGCCCAATTCCTGGAAATCCCTGCCCCTTCCCCAAAATAGCTGGAATAATCCTCCCAATTATGAGCCTATGAAATTACCCACCCTATAAAAACTAACCACTTCCACAACTTTGAGAGGGCCCACACTCTGTCTATGGAGTGTGTATCTCCCAGGGCTGCTTTCCACTTTTGAGACAGACATATAAGGAACGTGTATCTCTCTAAATAAACCTGCTTTCCCACTTAGAGCCCCCTTGCCTGTCCGCTTGTATCCTTCACAAACATCCTATATTAATCTACTTCTTGCCTGTCTTCTTTGCCTCTTGCAGAATTCCTTCTGTGCTGAGACATAAAGAACCTGAGCTTCATTAAGTCCTGAGACCAGGTATGTGATTTCAGCTGGGAGGTTGTGGGTTTGAGTCCCCTCCTAAGCCAGAGATTGTGGATTCAAGTCCCATCTGAAGTGCAAATGGGTTCGAGTCCGAATCTGAGATGTGCAGTTTCAATTATATCCCTGAGGGATCAACTAACCTCGATTGTAATCAAAACGCGACCTGCCTGAGACCATACCCCTGAAGTCTATCTGGGCTCAAATGTGACCCAAGCTTGTAACAGACTCTTCTTTTTCCTCCTTGCAATGTGAATTTCCTGGGGGCAAATCTACCCCAGCTCTGAGGAACTCAATGGATTTGGAGCAGGTTATTAGCCATTCCGGCGATGAAAGGGACATGAGACCAAAATTGATCATCAGTGCTTTCTAAAGGAAAGATTTCAATGATGACATATTTAAGATCAATTAAAAATTAAGATGGAGTAACTGGGGTTCAGACATCCAAAATAGAGCCTGGTAGCCATTGTGGATGTGGTTTCAGACATGGTCCTGCATCCCTGAGAACTTGAATTTTCTGAGCTGTATCAAACTCAAGGATACCACCATTCATTTTCAAAACAGTATCTGCCAGAGGCTGCCAGCTGCAACCTTATGGTCTCAAGGTCTCCCTCTGTGACTGTGCAACTATTTTGGACATCAACTAACCTTGCTTAACAAGCATCCTTACTTCTTGCCAGCTCCAATACTATTTCTTGACAAACAACTTCTGTAACTTTGTGGTTTTTGCCTATATAAGCCTCCCCCATTTTGCAGTCAGGCAGAACACAGTTCAAGTGCTTCTTGAATCTGTGCTCCCTGGGTATAGTCCTCAGCTTGGCTTGAATAAAACTCTCTTCTATTCCTTAATATAGATTGTTTATTGATTATTTGTGTTGATAATAGCATGAGGTAGCACGATTTGGATATCCCATTGACCCAGCACCATGTATTGTAAAGACCTGAACTACAATGGTGATTTTGTCATACTCGAGTGACTGTGTAAGTGCAGCTATCTGTTCATGAGAGGAATTGGTCAATAAATTCTTTTTAATAATGTCCTTATTGATGTTCGTTTTAAGGTAATGTTCTCTTAAAAAGCATTGCAAACTACTACATGTTTTTCTAGTTTCTGGAAATGTTTGTATAAGGTTGGTGTTATCTCTTTCTTAAGAGTTTGGGGAAATTCATCAGGAAAACACTTTGGGCTTGGAGTGTTCTTTGTGGGTGATGTCTAATTTGTCATTCAATTTCTTTAATAGATGTAGAACTTTTCATATTTTAAATTTTCCTTGTATCATTTTTGTTAAATTGTGTTTCTCAAGGAATTTATCAATTTCATCTAAATTTTCAAATTTATTGGCATAAAATTATTCATAACATCCTCTTACTGTCCATTGGTACTGACCAGTACCAATGTCCCCCTTTTCATTCCTCATATTGGTTATTTGCTTCTTCTTTTGTACTTATTTTTTCTTGATCAGTTTGGCTAAAGGTTTGTCAATACTATTATCCTTGCAAAAAGACTCAAATTTGGCTTCATTTCTTTATTGTATTTTCCCTCATTTCGTTGATGTCTACTCTTTATTATTTCTATCTTTTTGTTTCTTTGAATTTAATTGGTTTGCTTTTTGGCTTCTTGAGATTGATACTTAGATAATTAATTTTCAATCTTTTATCATTTCTAATATTTGCATTTAATGCTATATATTTTCTTTTAAGAATGGGTCTACCTGCATCTTTCACATGTTGATGTGGTATTTTTTTATCACCATTCAGTTCAAAAATATTTTCTTATATCCATTTGTTGTTTAATTTAATCCCTAGTTTAATTCTAGTTTAATCTGATTATTTAGAAGTGCATTGCTTAAATTCTGAACATCAAATATTTGGGGACTTTTTTTTCTTTTTTTCTTATTGATTCCTTGTTTAATTCTAATATGGTCAGAGAACATATTTTTTATGATTTCGGTCTTTGAAAGTGATGAAACTTACTTTCAGTTACAGTATAAAGTCAATTTTATAAATTACATATATGAACTTGAAAAAATTCATATTCTGAAGGTTTGGGGAGCAGTGATTCTTATATCACATTTGTAAATCATGTTTTCCAAGTCTTGTGTATGTCTATTGATTTCTTTCTTTCTTTTTTTTTTTACTGCTTATTACATCAGTTAATGTGTTTAAAATCTTCCTTTGTGATTGTGGATTTGCCTATTTCTCCTTCAAGTTTGTTAAGTTTTTTATTTATATATTTTGAGGCTGGTTGGGTCCTATAACATTTAGGGTTGTTATAGCATTGTGTTGTCTTGACACATTTATCATTATGAAATGTCCTTATTGATGTCTCCTAAGGTTACTAAGAATAGTACTTTCTATGACTTCAACTCTTTGAGAGAGGCAATAACCACTTAGAACATACATTCTCTGCCTTTGGTTTCGAGATGAATTCAAATACATTAAGCTGCAAATAATTTTATACTTAAGCCTGGGTATATGGTAGAGGAGTCATTATTGATATTTGTTCAAATTTATGTGTAAGCTTCCCTCAGGGGATTTTACAAATTTATTGGTAAGCTTTTTATTTGTAACAGTGATTTGGGAGGTGAGAGCATTAGTGTCTTTAGTGCATTAGGGCCAGGGATGTTATGTATTCTGTGAGGCATGGGACAGTCCTTTACAAGGACCAATAGTTACTGTTTTGCACAACTTTCAGTAGTTCATTTGGTTATTCATTTGGGTGATATAACTGTTAATAATTTTATGCTCTATGCTGACTCTTTTACATATGAACCCTAAAATATATTTTGTATTCTTTAGATAGACACTGAATTCTCCATAAATAGTACACAGAGGGACTACTGTGTTTTGTTTGTTTGGAGTTTTATGGAGAGTCAGTCACAATTTGGGGAAAGCACATCAGCTACCCTATTCTGCCCATGGAATTTTTGTTTTTTATACAACTCGCCTATATTTTGTCAGCAGTGCAACACATAGCCTGTATGTGTGTTGAAGAGGATTCTATAGATAGATGCAAGCATCTGATCACTTCATTGATCTTCTACATTTCATAATGAAACAATATTTTGTTATAAATTTCCTTCTCTATTTTTTCTTTAAAGTTGGAGCTTTGTTGTGTATATTCATTTAAAAATTATTTGTTTAGGTACATGATATGTACAACTTATGTACAACTTTAGCTCAAGATAATTAATATTTCATTTAGGGATTTTTGTTGTAAAAAGGGAAAGCCGGAATCTGATTGGTTGAGAACTTGGTAGAATCACGATGTTTGCTAAGACAACTCAAAGAAGTCTTTTTATTTCTCCTATTTATTGTTATTATTATTTTTAAAAGTTAGCATTGTTACATAAGTTGGTTTTAGGCAGGAGAGCCAATTGCCTCCGGGCCGGGAACGTTTTGTTCCCCAGTGCCAGAGGCACGCCTAGGCAGTCCAGGTTGAGAGCCGGCCGGAACCTTGGCGCCGCGACGCCAGTTTCCGGCGGGCTCCTTAGAGCGCTGAACAGCTTTGGGCCGAAGGACCATGAGAGGGCCGGAACCGGGTCCCGAAGCTACGATGGAGGGGGACGTGCTTGACACTCTAGAGGCACTGGGGTGAGTAGTCCTGGGGCCGCCTTTCCCCCGAAAACGTAAGCTGTACCTCCGATGGCTGCCTCAGTCTCCTCCCCGTGGGCCTTCGCTGAGCTCTTGCCGCTCGGTGCAGGCCTCCGTCCCTGCCTCGCTGTCTCCGGCGCGGACAGAGTTAAGAGAGAGGCGGGAGAGAAATCCGCTTGGGGGGTGGAGCAGGCCCGGAGAGCTGGGGCGCTTGTCCCCCTCTTCCGAACTACTTGCCTCGGAACTCCGCAGCCGGGACCCGCGGCGAAGGCGCGGAGGGGCCCGGCTGGCAGCACTCCTTTGGGCAATTAGTTGCTGCCCCGGGGGTGGTATTATTGTTGACGCTCCGGGGAGAGGCGCTGGAAGCCGGAGTGCAGCTGTTGACTGTTGTCTCCTACCTTGTACAACCTGTGGATTAATTAGGGCGCGGGAGCGAATCTCGTGCTTCCTTGACCCGAGAAAGGGGTTTTAGTTCAGTGCAAGTCCATTCATTTCACCGTTTCTTCCATTCATTAACAACATATTAATTTGGTGTTAATCTGTATTCATTAATGCGTATTTGTGTGCTAGGCCGAGGAGGAAGACAGTTTTCAGATTACTAGTAGGTTACCTAGTCGGGGACTATAAAGAGTCTACGGGTGTTTGCAATTCAGGGTGGTTAAGTGCTATGAGAGCTCCTGGAATGATGTTAATACTTGCAGGCATGGGTATCAATACATGCAAAATAGTCTCTCCTTCAGCCTTATCTTGTTTTTCTTCACAGTCCTGGGGTCCCAATCCCAAATTATCTTGTCCTAAACATTTATTTATTGTCTCTTGAACATCCACCCTCCCCACCCTCCACCCCCTAATACACAAAAGTCAGCTCCAGGAGAACAGGTACCTTACCTGTCTTGTTCCCCAAAACATCCTACAACCATATCTGCTACAATAAATAGTGGTTGGATGAATGGGTAAGTAAATGAAGAAAAGTTCAAAGCAGAGAGTGCACAGAGGTAAGCATAGGGCCAGATAGTTGCAAGTCAAAAAAATACACATTAATTAAAGACATTGGAGCCATCTGTAAAATTGTGTGCCCTGCCACGTCTGGAGTTTCTTGGATAGGATAGGCTGTGCCTTTGCAGTACTATCGTGAAGCTTGAACCACCCTCTCGCCCCCCTTTATTTTTCTTAAAACTGCACTTGCTCCTCTATCAATTGCTTCTTTGGGACCCTGATAGTACCTACTTTGCAGTGACTCATTGTTACAGAGCCTTGCACTTACTAGATCCTGAATAAATATTTGTCAAGTGAAAGAACAGAGCCAGTGATTACTTAGGGGGCATTTTTACTTCTGTGAAATCCCGTGGAAATTTTCACGTAACTTGGTTAAGGAAGTAACCAACACAAAAAGTTAAAATAATTAAAGTGTTTTGGACCCAAATGGTTTGAGCTCCCAGGTATTCCAGATAAGACTAGTGGGATTCTATAAATAGTTTTTGAAAACTGGAAAGTCAGTGCTTTTTTTTTTTCTTTCATTCTTTGAATTTGTTTATATTATAGGTGTTTTGAAAAATGAAGTTTGGTATAATCTTGGCTTGTATCAAGGAAAATTATTTCAGATTATTCACTATAGAAAGTAAAACAGTTTAGAACTGATTTAAAACATACTTTAGAACTGATTTTTCCTGGAATAATTAAGGACAAGATTTTGAAGTTTGAATTTTCCTATAATGATAATGAAAAGTGAAAAAAGTAATTGTTTATTTACAATATGTGTTGTAATTGAACATGCGTTTCAAAATCTCCATGTAGATTGTGAATAATGCATTTTCTGTTGTGATTAAAACATTTAGGATATCAGTGAAAGTACTTCAGTTTATCAGATAAAATAGGAAATTAAAGGGAGGAATTAAAAGGGAAAATCTATGTGAAAGAACAGTTTAGTGATGTAGTACATTATAAACGAAAACAGTGTAGTAATAACTTAGTTTCCTAATCCGTGAAAGGAGCAGGCTGGATCAGATTTCAGAAGTCTCTTTCAGTTCTGACAATCTATGATTTTGTAGAACAGTGTATCTCAACCCTGGTAATACATCAAAATCATGTTTGGAGCTTGTAAAAAAATGTTTCAGTGTGGTATATACCACCAGCTGTGTGAAGCATGATCTTCAAGGGTGCGATATAGGCATGCATATTTTTAAAAAGCTTCACAGCCTAGGTTGAGAACCACCATTGTGGAGGGAAATTTATTTCACATATTTACTGAGCACAGCTCTGTATTGGACGCTGTTCTGAGAAGTCATTGGTGAGCAAAACAGACTTGGTTCCTGTCCCAATGGAGCTTACAGTCTGGTGGAGAAAAAGACATGATCACACAAATATTTATAAACTAAAATAAGTGTTTCAAAGGAAAAGAACAGGGTGACATAATGTGGCAGGAGGACCTATATAGCCTTAGGGGTTAGTGACAGATTACTGAGGAAGTGACATTTGAGTTGAAATAGGAAGAGTGAGTAGGAGTTAACTAGGTGAAGTTGGCTGGGAAAGGAGGACAAAGGTGTCCTTACAGTGAGGACAAAATATGAAAGACCTTAAAGTGGAAAGGATCTGCCATATTAGGAGAACTGGAAGGGGGCTGATGTAGCCAGAGGGCAGAGAGCAAGGACCAGTGTTAGAAGATTGGATCAGCGAGGAACAGGGCATGCAGCACCTTTCAGGCCATGTTGAGGATTTTGTTCTTTGTCATGACAGCAATACGACATGATTGAAGAATTTTAAATAAAAAAGGGAGTGATTAGATCAGGGGTCCCCAACCCCCCCGGGGCTGTGGGCCAGTAGTGGTCTGAGGCCTGTTAGGAACCAGGCTGCGCAGCAGGAGGTGAGCGTGGCGTGTGCTCCCCATGGCTCACATTACCGCCTGAACCAGCTCCCCTACTCCCCTCCCTCCGCCCCCTCTGTGGAAAAATTGTCTTCCACAAAACTGGTCCTTGGTGCCAAAAAGGTTGGGGACCGCTGGATTAGATGTCTAGTTTGAAAAGTTACCTCTGTCAGCAAGGTGGAAAATAGATTGGAGAATTAGTTAGTAGTCTAGGCAAGAAGTGATGGTTGCTCAGTGGTAGTGGATATAGAAAGAAGTATATTACTGGTCTCAGTGATTTGATTGGCTATTAGAGCTGAAGGAGATGACAGTATAAAGGATTCATTTCTTTAACAGGTATTTATTGAGCAACAAAATAAAATGATACACTTTGGAATCTCAATTGGACAGGGAAGAAAGTGAAGACAGCCGGAAGCTAGGAAATGCAGAGAATGTGGAGGGACCATAGGAACTGAGGTAGAGATGATATTAAGTGTGGTCAAAAGAGCAAGCTGGAAGGATAGATAGTAGGCTATGGTCAGGAAGTGACATGTTCAAATTAGTGATTTCGGAGGTGCCGTAGTTCCAGGTGATGGCATGATCTGGGTGTGGCTTACTTATATGCAGTGGCAAAGGTTGGAAAAGAGGAGGTTAGGGAATTGAGAGCTCAGGGTATTGGAAAGGGTATACATATGGACTTCGAAGAAACTCAATATAATTGAAAAAAATAGGAATGGAGAGGAAAAACTGAGCACAGGGAATGTTGAAGAGTGTCCAAGAGATTGATAGGTGAAAACCACGAGAGAAAGAGGGTGGCATATCTGGCCTGAGCCTGGAGAGAGTGGGAGATATTTATAAGATAATGAGGGAGTCGATCAGAAAATGGGCAGAAGATCTAAATAGACATTTCTCCAAAGAAGACATACAGATGGCCAAAAAGCACATGAAAAGATGCTCAACATCTCTAATTATTAGAGAAATGCAAATCAAAACTACCATCACCTCACACTGGTCAGAATGACCATCTTCAAAAAGTCTACAAACAATAAATGCTGGAGAGGGTGTGGAGAAAAGGGAACCCTCCTACACTGTTGGTGGGAATGTAAATTGGTGCAGCCACTATGGAGAACAGTATGGAGGTTCCTTAAAAAACTAAAAGTAGAACTACCATATGAGCCTGCAGTCCCACTCCTGGGCATACATCTGGAGAAAACCATAATTTGAAAAAATACATGCACTCCAATGTTCATTGCAGCACTATTTATAATAGCCAAGACATGGAAGCAACCTAAATGTCCATCGACGGAGGAATGGATAAAGAAGATGTGGTGTATTTATACAATGGAATATTAGTCATAAAAAAGAATGAAATAATGCCATTTGCAGCAACATGGATGGACTTAGAGATTATCATACTAAATGAAGTAAGCCAGAGAAAGACAAATATCATATAATATCACTTATATGTGGAATCTAAAAAAAGAATGATACAAAAATGAACTTATATACAAAACAGAAATAGACCCACAGGACATAGAAAACAAACTTACGGTTACCAAAGAGGAAAGGGTGTGGGTGGGGAGGGGTAAATTAGGAGTTTGGGATTAACATATACATGCTACTGTATATAAAATAGATAAACAAGGACCTACTGTATAGCTCAGTGAACTATACTCAGTATTTTTTAATAACCTATAAGGGAAAAGAGTCTGAAAAAAAATAGATATATATGTACGTATAACTGAATCACTTTGCTGTGCATCTGAAACTAACACAACATTGTAAATCAACTATATTTCAATTAAAAAAAAAAGATAATGGGAGAGCAGTGATATGGATGCTGTATTCGGAAGCAAGGAGGACAAAAACCCCACCATTTGACCGTCAGGCACTTAAGAGTAAAATACCCAAAGCTAGAGGCAGTAGGGATAAATCTTTCTGAGAAGACATTGACAGAATAGGAGAGTTGTTTTTTATGGATGGAACATATGGAAGAGTTTGAGAAGCAGGAAGAAGTGGAGAGCTGGATCAGAGGCAAGCCAGTAGGGTGGGTAAATGACAGGGGGAAAGAAAGGGTCTAATATTTTATATGTTGGCCGATGAAAATAGAAAACAGAAAGTAAGTTAGACCCCGGCTGTGTCTTTGTGAAGGTTTACCAATGGCCCTACTGGACTGAAGGTTTGGTTCACCCAGCTTAGAGCAGTGTCAGATCAGCAACTATGGTTCAAGTGTGCATGGCCCTGGGGGAGTCTAGGCCTAGGGGAGGTGTCCCCAGTTACTACTAAGTTATTACTCTTTGGAGTTACATCTTTGGAGTAAGAGTAGCACTTTCCTAATTCAATAAGAATTTATAGAACAAACTAAGCATGATAATAATACCTATCTTATAGGATATTGTGACAATTAAATAAGGTAATATACATACAGCACATAGCACTGGCCTAAGATTAGTTTATAAATGTTAGTTTCTATATGATTATGATTGTTATTAGATATTCAGCTTTGTTAAATGCATTTCTTTTTTCTTTTTCTTTTTACCTATTTTGAGGAACTGAGGCATTAAAGCTTGTGTATTCAGGATTTAGTATTTTTGGTGATTTAGTAAATTTTTGCTGAATTTTAAAATTGGCATTTCAGTAAAAATAACTTACCAATAATATGAATTAGTTACATTTTTTCAGGAGCTTATGATTATTGCTTTATTGCAGAAGTGAAAGCAAGTAGGGGAAAATAAGATATTTGCTGATAAGTCTCAATGAGAGGTGCTGTAAGATATGGTAGAAAGGTAATACAGGGGAACCAGTCTTGGTTGGAGGAGCAGAGCCTGGTCTAGTCCCAGCTGTCTTTACCTGGCTGCATTACCTGGCCAGGTTATTTACTTTGTTTCCTTATTAGTGTAGACAGAAGTTGGAGTTCACATGGAGCATTTGGGGTCAAATCTGGATTTAAATCAGAGTGTCGTCATTTATCTTCTGATATTATCTTCTGGTCCTACAGAATTAGGATAATAATAACTTCAAATCATTGCTGTAAAGAGTAGATGAATTGGAATATTCATCTGGCCTGCTACTTAAGGCAGGTATCCTAACCTTGTTGAGCCTTAATTTCTTATCTGCAAAATGGGGCTTTGAAACTACTCACCCTTCGTGAAATATGACCAGAGAATTTAGAGAAAAAGAAACACAAATGGCCTTTAAACATATCAAAAGATGTACAGTCGTGCCATAAGAGAAATGTAAATTAAAACTATACTGAGATACCAGATGGTCAAAAATCCAGATGTTTGACATGAGTCAAATGTTTGGTAAGTTATGGGTAATGGATACTCTTCTACTTTAGTGGTACAACCCCTGTATAGGCAAATTTAACATTATCCAGCAAAGTTGGATAGCCATTTACCCTTTGATCCAGTGATCCTACCTCTAGAAATCTATTCCAGATATACACTGACAGAAATTTGCCCAATTTTTTAAATAGCAAAGCATTACAGAAAACCGAAATGTCCTTCTGTGGGGGCATAGCAAATAAAATATGGTATATCCAGACAGTGGATACAACTATAAAAATGTTTGAATAGTATCTCTACAGATCTCTAGTATATATAAATATGTGTCTGTGCATGTGTATGTTTAAAAAAAGGAATAGAACAGTAGATAGTAGGCTACCTTTTATCTAAAAAAGATACATTTTTATATATATATATATATATTTTGTGTATATATATGTTTATATTTTAAAACATTATGGTTTGACAACCCCAAACTAATAAATACGGTTTCCTATGAGGAAGGGAGGAAACAGAGTACTAGATGGAACAGTATTAATATTGCAAGCTAGAATTGTCTGAATGTACCTTGTTTTGTTTTAGACTTTGAAACCGTATAAATGTTTTACATAATTGTAAAGCAAAATTAAAATGAAATCAAAACAAAAAAAGAGAGACAAATCCCTAAAAATTAAAAGCAAAATGAAAAAAATACCTATCAGTGTATTGAGTAGGAGGTTTAATCACATGGAAAGGAATTGTTTTTCTATGCATCCTTACTGGAATCTATCCTAATGATAAAAATATAAATTGTTTTCATTAATTTTATTTTTAGTAATAATGCTGTTTTTTCTATTCTGAAACTATGTAATTTATGTTATTTTTATATTTACTAGGATTCTGTAAATGTCATAAAAAAACAGAATTTTCATTGTAAGAGAAAAATAGATAAAAATGTAAAACAAAATAGGTAAAAACCCTATAATTCTAAATTTGAACTGGAAATAGCAGTGTGAACTCCTGATATAATTTCTTTTAAAAAGGTACAGATACAGTGATTAACCTTTACGACCAGATTGTGTATTCTAAATACCATTGAAGAGAATCAGGGCTTCCTGGAGAAATGGCTGATTACAGGTATAGGGGAGGAACATATTGTCATAGAAAGCAAGGAAAATATTTAAAGAATAATGGGGACAAATCAAAGGACTCATTGAGTAACATGAATGTGCTCCCACTAATCAGAGATAGGACAATTTGAGTATCAAACGAAAAGTAAATGCAATGGATTAAAACCCATCAACTGTGCTAAAACTTACAAGTTTAATAATGTGGGGGAAAAAAAGGCTCAGTTACAGAAAGAACAGTAAAAGTAGAAAACTGGTATCAAATTCAATTAAGGTAATATATAAAAATGGTTTGAAAATTTAAGGTTCTATTCAAATACACTTTGTAGCAGTGTTTAAAAGTATAAAATTATAAAAGAAATGGTTAAGGTTAAAATCTCATGTCCTCAGTTTTAATTTTTTTAATTTAAATTTGCATCTGTTCTTTTTTCACTATATTACCTTTTTCTTATTCTTGTAAGAATAAGAAAAGTTATAGTTATTAGACTCTATTCTATTTGACTTTGTTATATGTAATATTTATCTTAAAATTCGTTGATAATTTTACTAAAAAATTTTAAAACAAAGTCAAATGTTAATTATATAGAGCAGAAATCAGCAAACTATTTCTGTAACAGACCAGATAGTAAAAATTTTAGGCTTTACTGGCCACACTGTCTCTGTCACAAATACAGGAAAACAGCCAGAGAGAGTTTGTAAATGGGTACAGTTGTTGGCTGTGTTCCAATAATATTTTATTTACAAAGACAGGCAGCAGACGTTGATTAAAAAGTATTAGGTGTATTAGGGTTTTGTTTGTTTGTTTGTTTTAACCTTTTATATCTTCCTTTCTAGGTATAAGGGACCACTGTTAGAAGAGCAAGCCCTTATAAAGGCAGCAGAGGGTGGACTATCTTCACCTGAATTTTCAGAGCTCTGTGTTTGGTTAGGCTCTCAAATAAAATCATTGTGCAACTTGGAAGAAAGTATCACTTCAGCTGGTATTGCTATTGAGTTTTATTTACTTTTCTGTTTACTAGTAAAATGAAATGATAGGTTATGATTTACAGTTTTATCTATAATGTGCTCACTGTACAAAGAAAAGTCATTACTACAAACAACTTCAATATGTGATTTAAATATCTTTGGATTAAATTTTATATTGACTAATCCAAAATTGGTTCTTAAATTTATATAAAATTATAAAAAATTATTTATCTGCTGTCTTGAACTTAGTATTGTTCTTTAGAAAAAGAAGAGTCTGAATTTGGTTATTTAAAAAGTTTAAGTTTTGAATACTGCTTATTTTGAATTAAGGTTTTTTTTTCCCTAAAGTATGCATATATTTAATCCCTAATTTAAGTTGTATTACCAAACCTATAACTCAGGACGTGGATTCACATAGGAATACGTTTATTAAAAACTCCTGTACTAGCTCACAAGGTTTATTTAATTCACTACTGTATTGGTAGCTGGAGTTCTTGTGGGTCTTTGATTGGTAGAATTTCAGACATGTAATAAAATGAAAAATAAAATTTGTGGGGGCATTTGCTAGGAGACCAGTAGCCTTCCCTTCTGATGCTGTTCTTACTTTTAAATTGTTTTTTTCCTTGCCAAATCTAATAGAATTCACTTGAAGCTAAGTAAAATAAGCTGAATTCAGAACTTATGACACAAGTTCCCACATAATTAGATGATGAAAGAAAGATAAGCGCTGAGGCTTAATTTGATGATAGCATTTATTATCCAAATCCATAGAAATACAATAGAAATGGATCATTTGCTCTGAAGCCAATTAATAATTATAGCCATAATAATGCTTTTAATATTTCAGTTACTAACATAAAATATTTCCATTTTATCTGCTTTTATGGAAAGCCCATTGGAAGATATCAGAGATTTAAATATAAAAATATTTATAATTTCATGATTAGATACTTATGTTCTTGAATTTAAGTGTTGCTTTCCATATGTAGAAATATGTTTTGGTTACTTTGACCTAAGCTTTTGGGGTCACACATTTAAGGATTTAATGTCAAAGTGAAAATTTGCAATTGAATATAAAATTAAAATCAACTAGTGGTAGATTTGATAGTATCAGATTACATGGTAAATATTTAGTAAATGTTTTATACCTTTTCTTGTTTAAAGGGAAAGATGATCTAGAAAGCTTCCAGCTTGAGATAAGTGGCTTTTTAAAAGAAATGGCATGTCCATATTCTGTACTCGTATCAGGAGATATTAAAGACCGTTTAAAAAAGAAGGATGACTGTTTGAAACTTCTATGTAAGTTATGTTTCTTTGAACAATTTAAATGCATGTGTTTAATCTGGTTTGTGTTATTTTCAAGTCAAGATTTATGAACTTTAATTAATGAATCATTAGATATTTTGTGTATTAGAAAGTTTTTAATATTTGGCTTAAAATATGAAACTAACTCAGATTTTTATATAAATGTAGTATAAATTCTACTAAAGTACTCTTTAAGATTTCTAACACTTATGATTTATTTGGCCAATATAGAATGCCCAGCGTTTGTGACTTGTATGGTACTTCAGTAATTTTTCCTTCACCTAATTCATCTCTTTACATTTATGACTAATTGGCTAAAGTGGTGATCTCCAAACTGCTATTTAATCTTAAAACTCTCTGAAACTAGGCTGCTAAGCAGATTATTAGATGATAGGCACTGAATGATGGTTCAAAAATATTCATTGATCCCTTTCTACTGTACCAGAAACTGCTCTAAGCATTAGGGATGTATCAGTTTAAAGAAAAAATTGTGCCCTTGTGCCACGTGAATTTTAGTGAGTGTGGCCTATTTTCATCAGGCGTGAATTTGGAGTACAGATTACCTATATCTAAACAATTACTATGAATAACATCCATTTATTTATATTGGCTCCCTTAAAAGTTTTTAAAATTCAGTTAGTTTAATTTCATGCTATTTTGGAAGTTCTACAAGCGGTGACTATTTGAAAGAATTTTTCTAACATCTTCTATTATTGAAGATTTCTATTTTAGGTTGTACCATTTATAAAAAGATGCATGTGATATATTCCTCTATGTTCTAGTGTTAAAATGTTAGTTTCATTAGAGCAGAAATCATGTTTATGTGTTTAACTACTGGTGGTGTTGGAAGTGTTGACATTTGAATTATCTTGTTTGTTTTGGGGAGGATAAAAATTATGTGCCCTTCCCCCATTTCTTACACTATTTCCTTGTCTTCCTCCCATTCAGTGTAAGTCACTGATTTAATGAACCATTGTTACTAATGGGAGGTCACAGTAACCCTTAGGTGTATTGGGACACAAAGGAAGGTAAGAAACACTGGCCATGAGGAACTTGCATATAGATATAGGTAATCCTTAGATTACCTTATCCTTACCTTAGATATAGGTAATCTGTAATTCTTTATGTTAGTCAGTGAGAACTGTGTAAATCATCATGTTTCCCTTTTTGCCTTTGCTTCTAAGAAGCTCAGCAATAACGGTAATATAAGTTTCTGGTCCAAATAAAAGTGAAGAGGAGATATAAGAGAGGTTGGTATAGTTTTTTCTGATTATAAAAATACATGCTCAGGAGGTGGGGTGAAATGGGGAATTGTTAAATGAGTACAAAGTTTCAGTTGAGGAAGATGAAAATGTTCTGGAGATGGATGGATGGATGGTGGTGATGGTTATACAACCGTGTGAATGCACTTAATGCCACTGTACACTTAAAAATAGTTAGAATGGTAAATTTTATGTTACATGTTGAAAAAATACATGCTCATCATAGAAATCTTACAAAGTAGATAAATATGAAAAGAAGAAAATAATTTATAATTTCACTCCCCAGAGAGGATCATGAATAACTTTTCAGTGTATTTCCTTTTCCTTTGTACACACATATTTAAATAAGATTTAGATCTGTTACAGATGTAGTTCCTGCTCTTCCTCTTCTTCATTTAATGTATTGTGAGCATTTTCCCATCACTTAGTATTTTTTGAAAAAATAATTTAAATTGGCTACATAACATTCTATGTTATGGGCATTTTTACTTAACAGATTTCAAATTTGGGGGTATTTGGATTTTTCTAATTTATCTATCTATCTATCTATCTATCTATTTATGGCTATGTTGGGTCTTTGTTGCGTGTAGGCTTTCTCTAGTTGCGGTGAGCGGGGGCTACTCTTCGTTGCGGTGCGTAGGCTTCTTATTGTGGTGGCTTCTGTTGTTGCAGAGCATGGGCTCTAGGCGTGTGGGCTCAGTAGTTGTGGCTTGCGGGCTCTAGAGCGCAGGCTCAGTAGTTGTGGCGCACGGGCTTAGTTGCTTCGCCGCATGTCGAATCTTCCTGGACCAGGGCTTGAACCCGTGTCCCCTGCGTTGGCAGGCAGATTCTTAACCACTGCGCCACCAGGGAAGTCCCAATTTTTCTATTTTAAATTAATTTTTTTGTTCATATTTTTGGTTACTTAGACAAAGATCATGAACATTTAAAAAAATTCTCTGGTCTAGATATATTGCCATAATTTGCTCCAGAAAGGTTATACCAATTCACAATCTTACCAGCATCTATTTCATCTTTATCTTTAGTTTGACTACCTTTAAAACATGCTGATATAATAAGCTTCTTCATGTTCTTTTAGAATTGTTTGCAACGTGTGTAAAATGAAAAGGGCCACATTCCTTAATATGTGGAGAGCTTTTATAGAGATAAAAACTCACTGGACTACTGAGCCTGCGCGTCTGGAGCCTGTGCTCCGCAACAAGAGAGGCCACGACAGTGAGAGGCCTGCGCACCGCGATGAAGAGTGGCCCCCGCTTGCCACAACTAGAGAAAGCCCTTGCACAGAAACGGAGACCCAACACAGCCAAAAAAATAAAAATAAATATAAATAAAAAAACTCACTGGAAAAATATGTAAAGTACCTAAGGCATGAAAAGGCATTCTACAGAAAAAAGTTAAAAAAAAATTGCTTCTAAACATGAAAAGATGCACAGTTATACCCCAGAGTTAAAGAGTTACAAAAAAAAAAAAAGGATACCATTTTTCACTTACCAGACTAGCAAATACCAGAAAAAAAAAGAAGTCATAATACAAGTTTGCGGGGAGTAAGCCTTCTCATATACTACAGGCGTTGGAGTGTGGTGGGAGAGTAATTGGTACAATCTTTTGGAAAGGCAAATTTTCAATAACACAATTAAAATTCACCTGTCTTTTGACTTGGCAGTTCAGTGACTAGGAGTTCATACTAACTGTACAAAGATATATGAAAAGAATGTTCATTATGGCATTGTTTGTAGTAGTTAAATAGAAATGGTACATCTTTGCAGTGATACCATTCTATAGCCATTAGAATGAGAGTAGATAAAATGTGTAAATATGGAATGATCTCTAAGATATATCGGTAAATAAAAAATATACAGAACATGTATCGTATGCTCTTGTTTCTCTAAAAGAAATAAAAGTGCATAGGTGGTAGAGACATATACAAAATACACACACACACACACACACGCGCGCGCGCGCATGCCTAAAAATATGCCCAAGAAACTAACACTGGTGATTGCCTCTGGGGAGGGGGAATCTGAGGATCTGTGGTGGGAAGAAGACTTTTCACTGTATTATTTCCCATCTGTGAGGATTAGCATTTTAAATACTAGACTGAACTCTTGTTTGTACTGTTACATACAGCATGTTTCCATAGAACAAAGACAGACTTCAGCCATGATTCTGCACAAAATATAAATTTTTGAAGAACTGGTGATCTGCTTAATGAAGTTAAAAAATCAGAGGGACCTTGGCATAGTCCTCATGTGCAAAGTTTGATACATGTTGGTCTTAACTTCTTCTGGGTTCTTTAGACTATCGTGTATAGATCACATGAAAAAATCTTAAATTAGTGGCTCTCGATCCTGCCTGCCCATGAGAGTCACCTTGGGTCTAAAACCACACAGATTCCCAGATCCTACTTCAGACCTACTGGTTCAGAATCTCTGAGGGTGGGACCCTGGTACTTGTACTTTTAACAATTTCTCAGATATTTTTTCTGCTCAGCTGAAGTCGAAACTGTTGTATTAAATTGTGTGTGTGTATAACTTTAAACAAATAAAAACAAACCCCAATATCTTAACTGTACTGTTGTAAAAGTTAATTTAAAAAAAGACTGTAATGATTTAAGATAATTTTTTGCTTTCCAAAATGATATTTTTTAGGTTTTTTTTAATTGAAATAGAGTTCACAAAATATTGTTAGTTTCAGGTGTACCACATAGTGATTTGACATCTGCATACATTATGAAATGGTCACCATGGTAAATCTAGTAACCATCTGTCCCCATACGAGGTTATTACAGTATTATTGACCGTATTTTATATTGTGTGTTACACCCCCATGGCTGATTCCTTTTCTTTCTGGAGGTTTGTACCTCTTAAGCCCCTTCACCTATTCTACCCCACCCCCACACCCCTTCTTTCTGGCAACTACCTATTTGTTCTCTGTGTATATGAGTCTGTTTCCATTTTGTGTTGTTTGTTTTGTTTTTTCCATCTAAGATTTTTGAATGATTTTTTAAAATATGGCTGTTGAAAGGATGAGATAAAATGGTGACAGTGAAAGGACTTGTGAACAGCCTGGGGTGGTCTGTCTTAAAGGCAGTTTTTCAAATTGCTCAATCTGCTTAATAGATCAGTTAAAGCTATACATTCTCCCCTGGCTTGAGCTGTGCATATCAGAGAGAGAATATTTTATCAGTCTTACACATTCTTAAGCATTTTAAAATTGTTGAAGTACAGGTGGGTCTCTCCTACTAGACTTTAAACTCTTTGCAAGTAGGCACTATTTAAAAAAAAAAATTCCTTCTGCCCTCTTTATTATTATTTCTTTTTGTGATAAGAATACTTAATGTAAGATTTACTGTCTTAGCAAATTTTTAAGTGTACAATATAGTATTGTTAACTATAGGCACTATGCTGTAAAGTAGATCTCTAGGACTTATTCATCTTATATAACCAGTATGTATCAAACTTTGCTTATGAGGACTATGCCAAGGTCCCTCTGATTTTTTAACGTATTTATTTTTTTTTGGCTGTGTTGGGTCTTAGTTACTGCGCGCGGGCTTTCTCTAGTTGTGGCGAGTGGGGACTACTCTTCGTTGTGTTGCATGGGCTTCTCATTGCGGTGGGTTCTCTTGTTGTGGAGGACAGACTCTAGGTGCATGGGCTTTGGTAGTTGTGGCTCGCGGGCTCTAGAGCGCAGGCTCAGTAGTTGTGGCGCACGGGCTTAGTTGCTCCACGGCATGTGGGATCTTCCCAGACCAGGGATTGAACCTGTGTCCCCTGCATTGGCAGGCAGATTCTTAACCACTGCGCCACCAGGGAAGTTCTGGTCCCTCTGATTATAAAACTTCAATAAAACAGATCACCAGTTCTTCAGAAATTTATATTTAACCAATATAAAATTTATATTTAACTAAACGCCTTGTTTCCTCCTTCCCCGGCCTGGCAATCACCATTCTACTTTCTACTTTAGGAGTTTGACTGTTTTAGATTCCTCATAAAAGTGATATCATTAGTATTTGTCTTTCTGCGTCTGGCTTATTTCTCTTTGCACAGTCTCCTCCAGGTTCATCCGTGTTGTCACAAATGGCTGGATTTTCTTCTTTTTTAAAGCTGGATAATAATTCCATTGTATACATATACCACATTTTCTTTATCCATTCATCTGTTGAAGGACACCTAGGTTGTTTCCAAATCTAGGCTGTTATGAACAGTACAGTAGTGAATATGGTAGTGAAGATCTCTTTGAGATCCTGATTTTCCCTTTGCATGTATACCCAGAAGTGGGATCTTTAAAGCATTCTTGTGCATTTTAACATTATTTGTTTTTCCCTTTTCTTATTATAGTATTTTTAAGTACAGAGCTTCAAGCTTTACAGATATTACAGAACAAGAAACGTAAAAGTTCTCAATTAGATAAAAATAGTGAAATTTATCAGGAAGTTCAAGCTATCTGCGATACCCTTGGTATTCCCAAGTCAACAACTTCTGACATTCCACTTATGCTGAACCAAGTGGAATCAAAGGTATTGTATTTGTTTTATTTTTCATTTCCCCCAAATTCAGTTAAATGCTGATATGTAAATGTTGAATTAAAAATGAAAATACAGTTGACCCTTGAACAATGTGGGACTTAGGGGTGCTAACCCTCTGCAGAGTCGATAATTAACATACAACTTCACTGTTGTCCCCCTGTATCTGCAGTTCGCATTTGTAAATTCAACCACCTGTGGATCAGATAGTACTGTAATTTTATTTAGTGAAAAAAATTCACATATAAGTGGACCAGCACAGTTCAAACCCATGTTGTTCAAGGGTCAACTGTATTTCCTTTAAGTACAAGATATACATTCTATTTAAAGAAACATTTATCTTCGTGTAAACTAAATTTTGGATTTGGAGTTAATATGCATGTGACCTAATTTGACTATAAGTAATATTCAGGAATCAGATCTTAATGAGTGAGTGCTAGGCTTTGTGAAGGTTTGCCCTGATAGAAATCCTTTTGCAAATTTAAGGGTCCCTTTTCTAAACAAGGTTGTATTATGGTATAATGAAAGAAGTATAGTTATCCTATGAAGTCAAAGGCAAACTAAATTTCTTTTTAATGGATGTTGTTAATAGAATTGCAGTGTGGTTGTCTTTGGCAGTGAGCAAAGAAATGCACAATTTCTGGTGGATAAGTGTTTAGTAAATGTTTGTTGTATAGTGAATAAATGAATGAGCACCCTGATGGAGTAGTTAAAAACAACTAAAACCTGTGTACTTCTAGCTTTTTTTTTTTTCCAGTTATTAAACTATCTTTGTTCCCAGTCAAGCCATCGATTAGAGAGAATGATACTCTGACAGACCAAATTCTGGCTTAATTCCTAGGTTTTGTAGGAGTCCTCTAGGGGAATAATACAAGATTCATTTTTAAGGAAAAGAAAATTCTCACCCTCAAGAATAGGTACTAAAACTCTGTTTCTAGACATGCTGTTTTAAACTAAATTCTTGAATGAAGTACTCTTTGCATTGATAATTTATGAACTGAAAAATAAAAAGATTTGTCTTACTGAATGTCAGAGAATTTTAGTATCATTAAGATGAAAACACAGTATAAAAACTTTTTTTTTCCCCCCTAGAACTTGTAAACCAAAGAATAAGCCTATGAATCCCAGCTCAGAAACACTGGTTAGAGTGTAGAGTTAATAAATTGCTCTTCAGAATTTGTTTCTCTGGATTAAGAATGATCTGGGGTTGGCTAAAATATCTGGGGCTATTTCAAATTGAGACAGATTTCTAGACTCTTCGTAATCTCCCAGTGCTTACACATATTGATCCCAGAGAGGTTTTTTCCTTTTATGAGTTTCAGTTAGAATTTAAAAATACCCCCAAACCTCTTTTCCCTGCTTAAAGCAGGCTGTAATGCCTGTGTTCAAGTGCTGGCAGGCTAATTATAAGGTAGTAGTTACTATGGCCATCATGGCTAAATATTTACCTATAATGACTTACTTTTCCATTCAGTTCCTATCAAAAGCAAAAATTTCCATATTTTCTTCTATGTACGATGTGTCCAGAAGACACTTCGTCACCATTGGGGAGGAAATTTATCATTATCTTTTAGCTCGAAGCTGTTCAAATGTAAATCTAAAGTAATTATAGTAATATTAACAGCACACATACAGCATTTACTGTGCTAAATGTTTATATGTAATAACTCATTGCATTCTTACATCACCTATAATGAAGTAGTAATATTATTATTTACAACAGCCATTTGAGAAAATTGAGGTACTGAAAGATTTAATAAATTAGACAAGCAAGTTTCTAAGTAGTAGTAGTGGTAGACTGGAGTTTCAAACCCAGGTGGTCAACCTCAGAGTCTGCTCTTAACTCCCTCTTTATCACAAGTAATTCTCAAAGTTATTAAAACTGTTATCTAATGTTGAAATACAGGGAATGTGATTATATGTGAGAAACTTAAGCATGCATTCAGAGTCCCTCTTGAGTAAGGGGTTATGACTAAAACTTTTAGTAGTATATGAAATATCAAAATCGAAGGTATTTACAATAGTGAGGAATCTACAGAAATGGTATGTTTTAAGAAAATAATAATTCTTTTCAATGTGTAAGAGCAGTGTCAGTAATCACTGTTGTAGTGGTAGATTTACTGTGATGTAAAGCTTAAGCTTTGGGACCCCCTAATTTGCACAAATTCTTTCTAAGCTCATTTTTCAAAAATAGCTTTCTCAAGATATAATTTAAGTGCTATAAAATTCGCCCATTTAAAGTGTACAATTCAATGAATTTTAGTTTATTTACAGAGTACAACATCATCAAAATCTAATTTTAGAACATTTCCATCATTCTCAGAAGAAACCATGTGCCCATTTACAGTCACTTTCCATTACCACCACCAGTTTCCAAGCTAATATTGTGTTCATAATTTTTAATTCTTTTTAAAAGAGGTCCCCCAACATTAAATAAGGTTCATACTCCTCAAAATGTGAACTCTTCCTGATTATTTTCTCTAGTTACTTTATAACTAAGCAACTGTAAATATTTCATTATGTTTGAATGACCTCTGATATTGCTGAAGCAAAAGTCTAAATCTTGTTCACCAAAATAAAAATGTTTCAAGTAATTCAAATCAGTGGCTTTGCAAAAGTAATGAAATGTGTATGTGGCGACTAATTGAGAGGGCTTGCTCTCCTTTGTTGTCTTGCTGAACAATGGAATGTGTACAGAATATTTAATGGAGTAAAACCAACATACTCAGCAAAGGTTTTAGTATCCCTTTTGAGAATTTGTCAGCATGTAAGAGCGTGCCATCTTAAGAAGTAACTCTGAATTTATTTCACATATAAATTATAGATTCTCATAATAAAACCTTTTAGTAGCTACTTCTTTAGTTGTCCATGTACATTATTTCTTACTCTGGAAAAGGTGTGCTATAGCTTGAATTAATGTAACTAATGCTTCTTTGAGAAAGATACTCTGCATTGTAGTGATATTCTTTCCTATTATGTGAAGGTATATTTTAACTATTTCTCTTTAACATTTTATTAATTCTCTAGCATTCAAAGCGTTTTAAGCAAGAATAAGATCGTTTTAAATTAGGGATATACATTTTCACAATCTTTTATGTTTAATTTTAGGTGAAAGATATTCTCTCACAAGTCCAGAAAAATCACGTGGGAAAACCACTGCTGAAAATTGATTTAAATCTGGAACAGGCGGTAAGTCATCCCCCCACCTTTTTATTAGCCTTATGTAATTAAAGTAGTGAATATGACTTAATTTTATAGATGGACATCTAGATTTTACAGTGTGTAGCATGCATTTTTTATATTGGAGAATTAAAATGGAATGATATTCTAGAACAGTAGGTCCTAACATTTCTTCACTCAGATTATTAATTTAAAAAAAAAAACCTGGCCAAAAGTATTTATAGTCCCTAATATGTTAGCATAGTTGTAATTTGAAAAGTGTAGTAGCTCAATGCCAACAAGATGGGAAGTTGTTGGTATTTTCTTTCCTTATTCGTCCAGACTACTTTGCAAGTAGACGTTTTACGTAAATTAACATGTTTGATTGAAGATCAGGTAAACTGTACCAATTGTAGAGTTTAATTTGTATGTTTAGTATCTTCCGAATATTTTATATGTTCTATCAAATATCTTTATCTAAATAATTTACTGTAAAGTCTCATGGGATGAGAAAATGACCATCAAGTACCACCTTTTGAATTAATAGGACGTATTGACCACAATTCTGAAATTTCTTTTCTGTGCATAATGAGTCTAAAGGTTATGATTTTTGTTTCCAAATTCCTTAGGAACAACTGGAAAGAATCAACGATGCCCTTTCCTGTGAATATGAGTGCCGTCGGCGGATGTTGATGAAACGATTAGATGTAACAGTGCAGTCCTTTGGATGGTCTGATAGAGCAAAGGTAAGGCTGTTTTTCCATTTGTGTCCTGTAGGTGGTACTCTGTGACAGCTCTTCAGGCTCTCTTGTCTGTTAGGTAACGATGCCACATTTGTACTTTATCACTCTGTCTGAAGCTTCTGCCCAGGCCAACTGCTGGTCTTAAATAATGATCCTGGTCTTGTATAAGTCCCTGTTTGCAAATATCTTAATTTCTCCCCATATCTTTCACATTTATTTAAAACTCATAGATGTTGTGATTTATGCAAGGATATACATAAAAGAAGGCATCATATGTGATAGTGAGATAGATATAGTGAGCAACTGGTCAAGAAAGAAGGATTTACTGCTAAACACCCTACAGTACACAGGATAGCCCTTCACAACAAGATCTGTCTGGTCCAAAAGATCAAAAGTAGTGGTTGACAAAATCTGTTTCTGATGATATGAGATCAGATTTTTCTTTATACATAATATATTGTTATTTTCATTCAACAAATAGTTGAATGCCTACTCTATTTCATGTACACATTAAAGGACATTTATTAAAACATATATTTGAACAGCAAGTGCAATGTGGCACACTGTACACAAAAAGAGGTGACTCTTCTGTAAGCATCATGCCTGTCTGCTCATTGTGCTTACTGTCGCTTTGTTTATTTAACTAATGTGAGGTTCATTATTCTTCTTCAGCTTTGCAATCTGGTTAAAGTAACACATCACTCCTCAATGTTATCCTGTCTAAATCTTCTCTGATAAATAGCACCTGTCTGCAGAAAGCACCTGCTCAGAAGCAGTGTTAGACTCCCTGTTACTGTTAAGCTTGTGAGAGGTCACCCAGGCTGAGAGGAAAGAAATTAACAGACAAGCTGCTACTGTGTTCTGAAATGATGGGACTGAGGCCACGTACTCTCTGGTTTCTCTCCTCATGGCCTTTGCAGTCTTTCCAGTATAGTATGTCTCTCTTCCTATTCCACAGAGGGATCAAAACCCTTTTTTCCCATTTGATATATGTCTAAATCCTTTTATTCAACTGTTGAAAAAGTAAAATACTGATTTCTTTTTTCAAAAGAAAGAAGGATTTAGGAATGAATCAGGTAGCCCTGATGCCTGAACAAACCTTCTTAAAGGTGGCTTAAGGCTGTGGAGTGTGTTCCAGTTGAAGAGGGTGTTGGAGGGTGGGGGCATTCCCAAATATGGATCTCTTCAGGTAGTTTTCTAGAGAGCTGTCACCCATCATTCCCATTATATGCCTGTAATCTGTACCCAGGCGGCGTCTGGGATCCTCCACTCCAGACTGTAAGCTGGGACAATTATAGGAAAACATTTGCTTCCCCTGTTTGAGGGAGCATTGTGTCCTGTGCTCCTTGATGTCCAGTGTCTGAAAATCACTGGTTCACGTGGGTTGTCCAGTTTTATAGTTGTTTCAGGTAGGAGGGTAAATCTGTGCCTGTTACTCTCAGATATTATTACATTCTTTGGATTAACTGGGTAGTTGTCCTGCCCCCATATTGTATCAACTGGGGTCATTTATGCAGCTTCATTCAACTGATACCTGGGCTGGGTTGGGCTGGAACATCCAAGACGGTTGCCTCACATGTCTGGGTTTTGCTAACTGTTTCTTGGGGTGCTTCACTTGTCATCTTGGCCCTTAGGTGGTCTCTCTCTCCATGTGGTGCCCCACATTGGTTTCCTATGGCTGCTGTAATAAATTACCACAAACTTCGTGGTTTAAATAATACACATTTATTTTCTTACAGATCTAGAGATCAGAAGTCCTAAAATGAAGGTATTGGCAGGGTTGCATTCCTCCCGGACACTTCAGGGGAGAATCTGTTTCCTTGCATTTACTAGCTTCCAGATACCACCTGTGTACCTCGAGTCATGACCTCATCCTCCATCTTTAAAATCAATAGTGTAGGATCTTCCATTCTTTCTCCTTCTGCTTCCATTGTCACATGCCTTCTGGTCTCTCTCTTATCAGGAGCCTTGTGGTTACACTGGGCTTACCCAGATAATCCATCTCAAGATCCCTAACTTAACTCACATCTGTATCTTCAAGGTGACATATTCACAGGTTCCAGGGATTAGGATGTGGAGATCTCGGGGGAGCCATTCTGTTTACCAGGTGTCTTCTAATTGGAGTTTATTTTTTTCCTGCATTGTATTTCGTTATCATATGCGGCTGCTGCTTTTTTCTTTTCTTTTCTTTTTCTCTTTTTTAAATATACTTTTAAAAATCAAGTATTCTAATAAGTCCTCTTTTCTATACTTTCCCTCCTAAAAGCTTGTATCCTTCTACTGCAGTTTGGGCTGTTTGCGTGCCTATCCTTGGCTACTCCACTATTTCCTGGATTCCATGGCCTTCTCTTTCATTGTTTATTCCCTCAATCTGCCATAGTAAGTCCACAAATAACTTCCTAACAAAGGGTGCATAGGAGTGATTTTTCTGAACCCTTGAATTCTAAAAATGTTTATTCTGCTGCCACATTTGATTGATAGTTTGGGTAAATATAAAATTCTAGGTGGAAAACATTTTTCTCTAAGAATATCGAAGGCAAAAAAAAAAAAAAAGAATATTGAAGGCATTGCTTCATTGTTTTCTAGCATATAGTGCTGCTGTTGAGAAACCCAGTGCCTGTCCTTTTGGATGACCTTTTATTTTTCACTGGGAGCTTTTGGACCCTCTTTTTTTTTTTTTTTTTGAGAGTTACATTTTATTTGACAGACTTGCTGAGGACTTAAGCCTGGAAGACAGCCTCTCAGATGACTCTGAGGGACTGCTCTGAAGAGAGGTAAGGGAGGAGTCAGGATATATAGGAGTTTTTGCAAGGAACGAGGTAGTAGGAACATCAAAAGATCATTGTTAAAAAAAAAAAAAAAGAAAAAAAGATCATTGTTAATTAAAGAAAAACAGGGACTTCCCTGGTGGTTGGACTCTCTTCTTTATCCTTGGAGTTCTGAAATTTCACGGCATGTGTCAGTCTGGGTCTTCCTGAATTCATTGTGCTAAACATTAGGTGGGCATTTCAATCTGTAGACTCTTAGCTTTTATATTTCTCTCTATTAATTTCTTCCCTTTTGTTTTCTCTTTCTGAAACTCTTGTTATTCAGATATTAGACCCCCTGGATAGATCCACTTGAGTTGCTTTATTTTTTTTCTCATTTTCTGTCTCTTCCTTTTTGATTGACTTTCTTGGAAATGTCCTCAATTTTATTTTGTGCTTGGCACTAAATTTTTGTTTCTGCCATCATTTTTTCATTTCCAGGAATTCTTTTTGCTTCTTGAGTTTTCCTTTTTCATGTTTTTTTTTTTCTCGTTTTATGAACGTGCTATCTTCTTCAATGGGGATGAAAAATTTTTTTAAAAAAAATGTTGTTTTTTTTTTTTCCCCCTTTAATTATTTCTGTCTCTTCCAGGGCAATTTTTGGTTTGTTTTTCTTGGTCTCTCTCTCGTGGTGGCTTTCTTCAAATCATGATGGTCCTTTGTTGTCCATATTTAAGAGAAGACACTGAAAAACTGATTGGAAACTGTAGTCGTTGATCAGGATTGTTGATGTCAGACTTTGGAGCTGCCTCCTGTGCTGTGGAAATTCCTGATGCTCATTTGGAGAAGTCTTTTCTCTGTAGCTGCTCAGTGTTTCAAGAAGGGAAGCCTCATTTTTTTTTCTATACATTATTCTCCTTTGGCCAGAGGAGGAGGAGTGGCAACATGGCACCAGGGGTTGGAAGAATAGACTATTCCACAAATAGACAGTTAACCCCTATTTTTGGCTCCCAGTTTCATTTTCTGAGATGTTGGTTCCCTTCTTACCTGTATCCCCTTTTTCCATTCTGTTTATTGTAGTATATGTATATTTTTTGAAAAAAATAATTTAGTGTGTTTGAGAAAATACCTTTAGGAAATATCTTGATATCTTATCTTCTCATCTTGGTCTTTTTTCATCATGTTTTAGGACAAGGAGGTTGTGTTTTTGTTGTTTTTCCCTTAGTCCGGAAGATTTTTTAAATATCTTTTTTCTCAGAGTATAGGTCAAATTTTGGCCTTTCATGCCATCCTTTTCAATTGATTATGTGAGTATATACATTTATACCCTGAGTTTTCTTTTCTTGTTAAATTTAATATATCTTATTCTCCCTATTTCATGTGTCTGATGTTGAATGACTCATCAAATATTGTTCTACAGCATTTAAAATCTTTTGCATACAGATATACTCTATTGATTGACATTGAGTTTTCCTTTAATTTTGTCTCCTTTGACCCCGTAATGAAATTTTTGGCAGCTAAATTTTTGTTCATGTCCATGATATATTCCTAAAAGTGGAATTCCTTGATCAAAGAATATGCATTATAATGCTTTTGATGCACACTCCAGAGTTGCCCTTCAAAAAGATTATACATGTTTATTAGTATGGTTAATCTGGTTTCTCTGTTACTTTGCTGGTATTGAAATAGGACTGAGTATACTTTTATAGTTTGCTTTTTTTTTTTTTTTTTTTTTTTTTACTGAATATATTGTGATCATGGTCCCATATCTCTAAAAGTTCTATTTCGGTGTCCTTTTAAAATTGATTTTTAATTTATTTATTGTTTTTTGAGTTATAATTCACCATCTTAAAGTGTACAGTTCAGTGGTTTTTAGTATATTCACTGTATTCTGTGTCATTATCTAATTCCACAACGTTTCCCTCACCGCCAAAAGAAACATGCACCTATTAGTGGTCATTTGCTGTACCTTCAACTTCCTTTTCTGACACTCACTACTATAACCTACTTTCTGTCTCTTTGGATTTGCCTGTTCTGGATATTTCATATATATAAGGAGTCATACAATATGTGGCTTTTTATGTCTGGCTTCTTAGCATAATGCTTTCAAGGTTCATCCATGTTGTCCCATGTAACTGCACAATCAGCCCTCCATGTCTGCAGATGTGAAACCCATGGATTCCTAGGGATTCCTAAATGGAAATTTACTGTGTGAAAGGTTATGACTCTTAATGCTCTTGATTCACATCACCAAATTGTTTTTTACAAAGTTTGTATGAATTTAAGCTCCTACAAGTAGGGTAAATGAAATTTTGCCTTCACTTTAGCTTCTTTAATATTTAGAATATTATCAATTTTATGGCTAACTTGATGGTTAAAAAAGACTAAGTTGTTTTAACTTGTATATTTTTTATTAGTGGTACAGTTGAACTTTTTTTCATAAGCTTATTAGTCATTTGAATTTCCTCTTTTTTGAAATTTCTGTTTGTGTCTTGTCTTTTTTTCCCCTTAAGGTCTTCCTGTTTTCCTTCTGATTGAGCTTTTTATATATTAAGGAAGTTAGCTAGTTGCTTTATTTGTTGAAAATATTTTCCCCAGTGGTCTTTTGTTTTATGTCTTTTGATGTGCAGAAATTTTAGTCTATAATATGGTTAAGTTTTTCAGTTTAAAATAAAACTTTAAACAGTGAACTCTTTTTAAAAATTTATAATTAATTTTTTTATTGGAGTGTAGTTGATTTACAGTGTTGTGTGAGTTTCTGCTGTACAGCAAAGTGAGTCAGTTATACATATACCTATATCCACTCTTTTGTAGATTCTATTCCCATATAGGTCATTACAGAGTATTGAATAGAGTTCCCTGTGCTATAAGGTAGGTTCTTATTAGTTATCTATTTTATATATAGTAGTGTGTATATGTCAGTCCGAATCTCCCAATTTATCCCTCCCCCCTCCCTTTCCACCTTGGTAACCATAAGTTTGTTTTTTACATCTGTGACTCGATTTCTGTTTTGTAAATAGGTTCTTTTGTATGATTTTTTTGGATTCCACATATAAGTGATATCATATGATACTTGTCTTTCTCTGTCTGACTTACTTACTATGATAAACTCTAGGTCCATCCATGTTGCTGCAGATGGCATTTCATTCTTTTTTATGGCTGAGTAATATTTCATTGTATATATGTACCACATCTTCTTTATCCATTCCTCTGTCGATGGGCATTTAGGTTGCTTCCATGACCTGGCTATTGTAAATAGTGCTGCAGTGAACATTGGGGTGCATGTGTCTTTGAATCATGGTTTTCTCTGGCTATATGCCCGGGAGTGGGATTGCTGGGTCATGTGGTAATTCTATTTTTAGTTTCTTGAGGAACCTCCATACTGTTCTCAATAGTGGCTGTATCAATTTACATTCCCACCAACAGTGCAAAAGGGTTCCCTTTTCTCCACACCCTCTCCAGCATTTGTTGTATGTAGATTTTTTGATGATGTCCATAACAAGTGTGAGGTGATACCTCATTGTAGTTTTGATTTGCATTCTCTAATAATTAGTGATATTGAGCATCTTTTCATGTGCTTTTTAGCCATCTGTATGTCTTCTTTGGAGAAATGTCTATTTAGATCTTCTGCCCATTTGTTGATTGGGTTGTTTGTTTTTTTGATATTAGGCTGCATGAGCGGTTTGTATATTTTGGAGATTAATCCCTTGTCAGTCACTTTGTTTGCAAATATTTTCTCCCATTCTGTGGGTTTTCTTTTAGTTTTGTTGATGATTTCCTTTGCCGTTCAAAAGCTTTTAAGTTTCATTAGGTCCCATTTGTTTTTATTTTCATTACTCTTGGAGGAGGATCAAAAAAGATCTTGCTGCAGTTTATGTCAGTGTTCTGCATATGTTTTCCTCTAAGAGTTTTATAGTATCTGGTCTTACATTTAAGTCTTTAATCCATTTTGAGTTTATTTTTGTGTATGGTGTTAGGGAATGTGCTAATTTCATTCTTTTACATGTAGCTGTCCAGTTTCCCCAGCACCTCTTATTGAAGAGACTGTCTTTTCTCCAGTATATAGTCTTGCCTCCTTTGTTGTAGATTAGGTGACCATGGGTATGTGAGTTTATCTCTGGGCTTTCTATACTGTTCCATTAATCTATATTTCTGTTTCTGTGCCAGTACCATACTGTTTTGATTACTGTAGCTTTGTAGTATAGTCTGAAGTCAGGGAGCCTGATTCCTCCAGCTCCGTTTTTCTTTCTCAAGATTGCCTTGGCTATTCAGGATCTTTTGTGTCTCCATACAAATTGTAACATTTTCTTGTTCTAATTCTGTGAAAAATGCTATTGATAATTTGATAGGGATTGCATTGAATCTGTGGATTACTTTGGGTAGTATAGTCATTTTGACAATATTGATTCTTCCAATCCAAGAGCATGGTATATCTTTCCATCTGTTTGTGTCATCTTTGATTTCTTTCATCAATATCTTATAGTTTTCTGAGTACAGGTCTTTTGCCCCCTGAGTACAGGTATTTTATGCAGTGGTAGATGGGATTGTTTCCCTAATTTCTCTTTCTGATCTTTAATTGTTAATGTATAGGAATGCAAGAAATATCTGTGTATTAATTTTATATCCTACAACTTTACCAAATTCATTGATGAGCTCTAGTAGTTTTCTGGTAGCATCTTTAGGATTTTCTATGTATAGTATCATGTCATCTGCAAACAGTGATAGTTTTACTTCTTGTCCTATTTGGATTCCTTTTATTTCTTTTTCTTCTCTGGTTGCCATGGCTAGGACTTTTAAATCTATGTTGAGTAAAAGTGGAGACAGTGGACATCCTTGTCTTGTTCTTGATCTTAGAGGAAATGCTTTCAGTTTTTCACCATTGAGAATGATGTTTGCTGTGGGTTTGTTGTATATGGCCTTTACTATGTTGAGATATGCTTCCTCTGTGTCCACTTTCTGGAGAGTTTGTATCATAGATGGGTGTTGATTTTTGTCAGAAGCTTTTTCTGCATCTGTTGAGATGGTCATGTGGTTTTTATTCAGTTTGTTAATGTTGTGTATCACATTGATTGATTTATGTATGTTGAAGAATCCTTATATCCCTGGGATAAATCCCACTTGATCATTGTGTATGATTGTTTTAATGTGTTGTTGCATTTAGTTTACTAGTATTTTGTTGAGGATTTTTGCATCTATATTCATCAGTGATATTGGCCTGTAATTTTCTTTTTTTGTGATATCTTTGTCTGGTTTTGGTATCAGGGTGATGGTGGCCTTGTAGAATGAGCTTGGGGGTTGTTACTTTCTCTGCAAGTTTGAGAAGGATAGGTGTTAACCCTTCTCTAAATGTTTGACAGAATTCACCTGTGAAGCCATCTGGTCCTGGACTTTTGTTTGTTGGAAGTTTTAAAATCACTGTTTTAATTTCAGTACTTGTGATTGATGTGTTCATATTTTCTGTTTCTTCCTGGTTCAGTCTTGGAAGCTTGTATCTTTTTGAGAATTTGTCCATTTCTTCTAGGTTGTCCATTTTATTGGCATATAGTTGCTTGTAGTTAAACAATGAACTCTTTATTATATTTGGAATCCCCTTAGTTATATGTTGATTATTATTATTATTTTACAACTAGACAACAGTTCATTGCAGCACGATTTAAAAAATCTACTTCTTTTCTCATTGCTCTTTTTTTAATGTTTTAATATTCTTCATTTTTAGAGCAGTTAAAGGTTCATAGCAATATTGAACAGAAGGTTTTGAGATTTCCATTTACCTCCTGCCCCCACACACACATAACCCGCCCATCATCATCCCCCACGAGAGTAGTAAATTTTTGCAGCTGATGAACCTACATTGATACATCATTATTATCCAAAGTCCCATAGTTTATAGTAGGTTTCACTCTTGGTGCTGCACATTCTATGGTTTTGAAAAAATACACAAAGACATGTATCCACCATTATAGTATCGTACAGAATATTTTCACTGCCAGAAAAATCTCTGCTTTGCCTATTCTTCCCTCCCTCCGCACAACCCCTGGCAACCCATTTAATCTTTTTACTATCTCTATAGTTTTGCTTTTTCCAGAATGTCATGTAGTTGAAGTCATACAGATTATTATTTTCAGATTAGCTTCTTTCACTTAATAATAGACATTTAAGTTTCCTTCATGCCTTTTTGTCTCACTGATCTTTGATGCCTCCTCTATCATTTATTGCATTCATGCATTTATGAGGCCCTGAATCTCAATTGCCTCTTTTGTTTCATCAATCTGTTCCCCCTACCAGTTCCATTTAATTAGACCGAGGTAGGATAGTATAGTGTTATCTATACAACCACTCTAAAAGGATGTTTTGAAGATTAAAGATACGATATTAGATGAAGAATAAATAGCTTGGCTCATTTAACAAGTAGTCAATGAATGTTAACTCTTAAGGCAATGATGATTTAGATATCCCCTACCTCCCTGCCCACCACTCTCCCCCAAAAAATATTCCAGTAGGACTGCAATAAATCTATAAGTTAATTTTGAGGGAAACCAACAATACTCAATGTCCCCATCCAGAAACTTGGTATTTCTGTTTATTCAAGTTTTACTTCTGTTTTTGTAGATTTACTAATGTTTTCTTCTTAAAGGTTCTCTGTGTGTTTTTGGTACAGCTATTTTTAGGTATTTTGCTTTTTGTTAATATGAATGGGATTTTTTTTTCGTTACTTTTTAAATGAGTTGTTACTGGTAGTTATGTAGTCTTTTAGCATCTGTTGGGCTTTTTTTTTTCTCATTCTACTTACAGATTATCAGATATTTGAATGTTTTGCTCCTCTGTTTCTTTGCTTGTGTTATTATCTCCTTTTTTTCTTTCTGAAGATTATGATTGCCATCGCCCTTTTTTAAAATTAATTAATTAATTTGGCTGCGTTGGGTCTTAGTTGTGGCACGCGGGATCTTTGCAGCATGCAGGATCTTTAGTTGCGGCATGCAGGATCTTTAGTGTGGCATGCAGGATCTTTTGTTATTGCGTGCGGACTTCTCAGTTGCGGCGCACGGGCTCTAGAGCGCGTGGGCTGAGTAGTTGGGGTACGCAGGCTGAGTTGCCCCACGGCATGTGGGATCTTAGTTCCGTGACCAGGGATGGAACCCATGTCCCCTGCATTGGAAGGTGGAGTCTTAACCACTGGATCACCAGGGAAGTCCCACCATTGCTCTTTCATTGAAATGTTCTTTGGTTCCTTTTTTCCCTGAATTTTGTCATTTAGATAAAAACAGATGACATAGCAAGAATTTACCAGCCTAAGCGTTATGCTTTGTCACCCAAGACAACAATAACCTTGGCACATCTACTTGCTGCCCGAGAAGATCTATCCAAGATCATCAGGACAAGTAGTGGCTCCAGCCGGGAGAAGACAGCATGTGCCATTAATAAGGTTGGTTTTTCTTTCAGTAACAGCAGATAATGAATTTATAATATCCTTGTTTGATGTTTTTACAGATTTAATCCATTTTTCTTTTAATCCTAGTGAACTCCTAGAAAAGAGAGTGGTGGAGGGCCTTCAGTCAATTTAGGCTTAGTAATGTTTTCTGTGTGCATGTTTGTTTGAATTTCTGTATTCATAAATTAAACCACAGTTTTATCTGAATTAGAGGAATTAAGAATTATTTTTATGAATAGCATTAGCAAGAATTATTTGCCTTCTTTCCAATAATGTAATCATTTTTTGTCAGTAAAAATCTGTAGGAGTCATTTCGGGTACTCACATATTCCTTAGATCCTTGGTGTAAAGGGAGGAGTCCATGCTTTGGGTTCTCATCCTAGCTCTATCATTTACTTAGAGCAGTCACCTTGGGCAAGTTGCGGAATCTCTTGGAGGTTCCATTTCCTGATTCAGAGTATAGATCCATTGCTCTGACAGTAGTCTTAAATAAGCTCAGAGTCTGAATTTTTTACTTTATGACATTAGCATTAACAATAAACTAATTTAGAATGTTTATATTAGCTTGATTAGCATATACTTACTCTTTATTTAGATAGATCACTCTATGACAAACTACTACAAAAGAGCAAGAAATCAGAAGTAAGGCATTTGGGTAATTTTAAAACATCGTTTCTCACTCAATGCAGTGAGAAAGGTATCCTGTATCAAGGGATAGCTGTATGTAAAGTCAGTTTGCTAATTATTGCTAAGTTAGGCACCAGTGTTTGGGCCTTCCTGCTTCCATTTTAGACCTACCTCCTCTCTTCTTAAAGTGTTCTGTCTTTAAATATGTTACTTAATGTCTTGCATCAGGTTATAAGCTAGTCTTGATGGATCAAGAGTTCTATTTCTTTAAGTGACATTACCCATCTCTTTTCTGAGTTTGTAATTTATAGTCTGGTTATTTGAGGGCAATCTTATGAGATCTTGGAACAGCGTCCCTGTATATCCACCCACATAGCATGTTTGGTGGAGAGACCAATGAAGATAACAACCAAGAAAAAAGCTACTGATATTTTTTGGATTTGGTAATTAGGATGTTATTGCTGACTTTTAAAAGAAAGTTTGCTTCTTCGAACCTTGTCCCACAGTGAGGATGTTGTACTTTTTGTCTTTCATTTATGACATAAAGTAGTAAAACATTATTTTGATTAGAGAATCAAAGGAAGTAGAACACAACTGATTCATAGATCATTTTAGTTGAGGCACTTCTGGTTTACCTTCTTTCCTGAAAGAGACTAGCAGGAAGCTATTTGCTTCCTGTTGGTCTCTGTACACAGGCATATAAAGTAGTTCCTTTCTACAGAAAGTTGGGGACTTAAAGCAAACTCTTCCTTGGTTTATCCTTCAAAGCATTATAAAGCATGGTTAAGGAAGTGTATCAAGTCTCTCTTTTCTCTATAATATAGTAACTAGTATCATTGAAAGTTAGCTTAATTTCTCATAAAAAAGCAATAGTTCAGGCTTCCCTGGTGGCGCAGTGGTTGAGAGTCCGCCTGCCGATGCAGGGGACATGGGTTTGTGCCCCGGTCCGGGAAGATCCCACATGCCGTGGAGCGGCTGGGCCCGTGAGCCATGGCCGCTGAGGCTGCGCATCCGGAGCCTGTGCTCCACAACGGGAGAGGCCACAACAGTGAGAGGCCCGTGTACCGCAAAAAAAAAAAAAAAAAAAAAAAGGAATAGTTCATTGAAAATCCTTGTATCTCTTTACAGTGATAACCTTGGATTATAGCCATTATGTTCATCTCTGACTGCATTATACCCACATGTTATCATATATACTTCATACTCTGTTGAAATAAAATGTGCTCAGAAATAGTCTTTTATTGGATAATCTATTACCAAACCAATGGCAATAGAAAGTCCAGAGTTGTTGCATAAACGGATATGAAGTCAATTAATGTAAGGTATGTATTTTATGTATATTGTAAATGTTTTGCTAAAAAAATTTCTTAGTGTGATGGGTACTACATTTGTTATAAAATTTGCTAAACAAATTTAAACAAGTCCTTAAGTTTCAGAAATATTCCCCCACATTGCTTAAAAATAACAGCACATTGTGAGGAATTTGTCACACATCACATTTGTATTTTCAATATTAATTCATACTGCTGTGTCTGATACTTTCATGTCCTTAAATACTTGACTTCTGTTTCTTTATTAGAACAATAACTTCAATATTGCTTGTATCCTTTATGTAAATTTTAACTTTTAAAATATTGGAAACTGAAAGAAGATATTTCTTTACACAGGTGCTGATGGGAAGGGTGCCTGACAGGGGAGGACGGCCGAATGAAATTGAACCACCACCCCCTGAAATGCCCCCTTGGCAAAAGAGACAAGAAGGCGGCGGAAGGGGTGGTTGGGGTGGTGGAGGTGGAGGTAGAGGAGGTGGTGGGAGTGGAAGAGGCGGTTGGGGAGGGGGAGGGGGAGGGGGGTGGGGTGGAGGTGGAGGAGGGGGTGGTAGAGGAGGAGGTTTCCAAGGCAGGGGAGATTATGGTGGAAGAGGGGGCTATGGAGGAAGGGGGGGCTATGGAGGAAGAGGTTATGGAGATCCATATGGAGGAGGTGGAGGAGGTGGTGGTGGATATAGAAGATATTAAAAGCTACAGCATTTAGATAGCAGGCTTACTTCTTAATAGATACATTAGGCATAGTGTTCTAAATAACTACTTGAATGTCATCTTTGAAGTAAACACCATGTTAGATTCCCTGATGATATCATTCTTGAATTGGGTTTAGTATGTAAAGAGCATTGTTTTATACTACTATTTGATCTCCTAGACAAAGTGATGATTTTTTCTGTATTCTGTGTACTCTTGAGCATGTTGTCTTTTTAAAAAACAAAAAAAACAAGCAAAAATTATTTTTAAAAGTGTAAATATATTATTACCATCAAACTTGGAAAATAGAAAGTATTTTATTGTCATGATTGAATTTAGATTGTTACCTGTATTTTATTCAGGTCTGAAACACATAAATGACCCCACTTGTAGTGGAAAGGAATATAGACTATTGCCTCATCTGTATTCCTGTGGCTGTGTTTTGTGTTTGTTAATCCTACTTTACAAAACAGGGAAAGGGACTGATTGATAGTTGTGTTCAGGAGGAAGATTTCTTGACTTTTTCTTTCTTTTATATGAGCAATTCCTCTGGCCAGGTTTGTGTTAAAATTCCATTAATTGAAGCTGAAGTCTGGTGTTTGCTATGCATATTTAATTTATTTTCCAACTGGATTTGAAATCTATATGGTTTTGTTTGACAGCAGAATTAAAGACTGAGGTCAGAATTACTCTAAAGGGACAAAGACATGTACTAATTTTACATGGTGGTGTGAAAGATATGTCTGTAAATTGGTTTCTTCATCATTTGTACCATCACTTTAGGTCTCCAAATATTAAAAGGCAGGCTGCACTGTGCTACACAGGATTAGGACACTCATATCCAGTTTCAGTAGATCAGAGGCAGGGCCAGGGTATCCCGTGGTAATTCTGATTCTCAGCTAGATTTGGGAAACAAAGGGTTGGGGAATGATTAAATGTGGTTTGGTGGTTGGAGCAGTCGAAGGCTTGAGAATCAGGAGTTGTGAATTCAAATCATGGCACTAGTCCAGGGGTGCTATGGGTTGAAATGGCCATAGCTCTCAAGGATTAATTTGTCCTCATTTGTCAAATTAGAAATGTGATACTTGTACCTTCTCAGGTTGTTTTATAAAGACCTAAGTACAAGTCCAATTTGTTGAGAATTTATAAAGGCCTGTTGTGAATGGTTTAAGAGGTGGCCCAAGTAATGCATTTTTCTCTTAGTGTAGAGAGAGAAAAAGATAGTCACATAAATGTTTTCAATCCCACTTTAAAATCTGTAGGCTCCTGGTCAACTCTTGTGCATAACAACTTTCTGTGGTCTAACCAACTCAACAGATAGAAGGCTGAGTACCTGTGGACAAATGGTATTTGATATTTGGCAGTGTTATTCTTGTTGTTGTTTTGTTTTACAGTAAACCCTGTGGAGAAATCTAAAATAATGTTAAACCTTCACATATTGTGTACACCGCAGTCTCGGCCATGTATTTTTCAAGCTAACCCTTTGAGCAAATTTGTTCAGGATAGGAAAACATAAATTTTTTTGGTTATTCTTAAGCTTAGATTTTAAAAAAATTTTACATGTAATGAAGAGACTTAATTTCATTTGTGATAGTTGAAGAAAAGCCTTTCCATATAAGGAAACAATTTTATCAGTAGCTATGAACTCTGAAAAATAAATAATTTTTAAAAATATATACGCAAAGACCACTGGAGTAAAATATTTCAAAAAAGTTATTACTTAAACTCTTCATTTAAAACCTTTACATTTCTGCTTCATTTCTTTTTAGGAGCTTTAGTTGCTGATACAGGACGGGTTTACAACTACTTTCAGCTTCTTTTATTACTAAAGGTTTATGGCTAATAATGGTAGAAACATTAGTTTATTAATTTCTGTAAGATTTCTTTGTACCTTCATAGGAGTGCTGTTGGGTTATCTGCTACTCACTGTAAATCTTATCCAAGTTTAGCACTTGCTCCTGGAATCTTGTTGGAGCCGGAACCACTCTTATTTACACATTCCTATAAACTTCACTTGAATGAAAAGCTGAGTGGTCTAGAACCTAATATCTTATTCTTTCCTGTGAGGTAGGATTTTCATGAAAATCTTCTTTCAGTAAAAATTTCTTTCATAGAAAAGTTTGCTAAGCAATATCTAGAATAGCAATAAGGCAATTTGGGGCCTTAATGTGAAAGGCCATAATGTGAAAATGCTTTTATAAATTGAATGCAATACAAATGCAGAGTATGATGAATGGCACTTCACTGCTTCCTAAAATCTAACACCTTCTTCTGTGCCACCTCTTCATCATTCTTTTTTGCCTAGTTCTTAATCTTATTTTTTTCCTACTACCTCATTTTCCCTCCCCTTTTTTCTTCTCCCTGCCTTGGTCTATCCTGTGGTATCTAATAGCACCTATAGACATGATCTTACTGGGAGTTTCTGGATTAAAGAAGTAACTGACCTGTTACCTGGATTTGTCCATCCATACATAATTACCACAACATTACACATAAGCTCTCGGTAAAAGAAGAGATGAAGTATTTCCTTTTAACCTGTTCCCTTGTGTTCTGCAGATCAGGGAAATCTTGCCTCACTAAACAGAAAAAAACATCTTAAACCAAAAAGCATTTAATTACCTTTATGTGTGTCAAAAGAAGGTATGATAACCCCCAAAATATTTGTGATGGAGAATGTTCTGAGGAATGATACAATCTATACCTTGTAAGGGGCACAGGGTAGAGAGATTTGGAGTGGGAATTGTGGGTGGAGGAGAGGGTAGGTAGTTTAATCTCTCTTCTAGGGCCAAGTTGTCAGTGTGACTTCATTGTTTTGTATGAAGGACTATGAAATGCCAAAATGATAAATATACCACATCCAAGTGTACCAGAATACATTCCACCATGGAATTTGAGTGATTGGAATATGTCCCTGTTCTCCCCCCCCACCCCCCTTCATTGGTCTAGTTAAACAAAAGTTGGCTGATCATTAAGGAAAAATCACAGCTATCTCTAATCACTCTAGATAATCATGAGCATAAATGAATTGCTCTGGGTGATCTGTCCACTAGATTGAACCATCCTCTACCAATTCCATCCATAGCTTCAAAGTTTCTCTTCTTTACTTGCTAGTTTTCTTAGATAGAACTGTGGAATTAAAGCTGAAAGCCACAGGAATGACAACCTCAGATTTGTCTCCTTCAGTGTTAAGTATTTGTAGATATAATATTTGGGGATCACTGTAAGTCATTATGCAATAAGATGGGAAAAGGTTGAATATTTCTATATGTTACTACTTCATGTTATAGAAAGATTTAGAAAAATGTATACTGAATAATTAGTTGCTTTGCTTTTCCTTTCAGGAAGACTCAGTTTGGTTTGGTTAACAGAAGTAGGGAGTGGTCTCAGCTGTCGATTATAGTAAAAATTCAGGTGAGGCTTCTATATGTTCATGAACTAGAAGAAACACAGGACATCTATGCCGTAGGGATCCTGATGTCTTTTATCATACAAATATTACACAAAGAAAACTTACATTAGGTATCAAAAAAAAACCACCTTTACAATCTGTACATTTGTTTTTTCCTTGCAGTTCTTTTACATTATACATCTTTAAACAGAAATTCACATTTGGCCAGTAAAACAGCAAATCAATTACCAAAGAAAATAAGAAATGACACTTTTGTTAACAAGATTTGTCCTTGTTTCAGCAGATAAATATATGCCCAAATTTATTTCAAGTTGATACAAGACACAAATTTGTATCCTAGGCTTGATGAACAAAAAATTTGTTTCATATTATTTCCGTAGATTTCATTAATCCCATGTAGTTCAGAGCAAATAATATTAATTTATACACTATACTTATTTGGCCCTTGCTGGACTGTAAAGACTTGTGGTGAAACTACTGCTTCCTATCCATTTCAGTGATAAATTCTGGAATGCTTGAGACTTTCTAGCCATGTTAATTTGACTAATTAAGGAGACTGTGACCTTTTGAATTCCTCTAGATCACAAATTATTTACATAGAAACTAACCTGGGCTCTGTATTTTGGATCCTGGGTAACAAGAATGAAAAAAATTTAATTGTGTTTCATAACTATGCTTAAAGAAATTGCATTGTACCGTCTTTGGTCAGAGGAAAAGAATAGGTGAAGAATATGAATTTTAAGGATGATTATAAACTCATATTTGTTCCACATAAGGTAAATAAGTAGCAAAGTACTTCTTACAGGATTATATACCAAGTGGTGGACCTAAGCAGCCCTGCCATGGGGATTTCCGAGTTTGGATTTAGAAAAAGGTAGATTTGTGTGTAAAGTGATTCCTTAAATCACTAACTGAAAGCTAGTCACTAGCTTTTTCACTAAAGCTCAGTTCAGTACAAGGAGGTATGCAAATGGGAACTGGTCTTTCATCAAAGAAACTTCTTAAATGATATGAATTCTCCAAGGAAGCTTATACTATATATATAATTTGTTTCTGATTAAGACTTGGTGTTGTTGGCTTTAGGTTTGGAACTTTTGGTTGCTGAGATTATATGCTTGGCAGTTGGTCAACTTGTGTATGAACTTTAAGTCAGCTTGGTGTCAGGCTTTCCAAGCATGGAAGGTAAGTTCTCCCCACCAAAAGAAAATGATCATATGAATTCTTTTTAGAGAAATAAAGAGTCTGACAAAGAAATTTGTGAATAGTTGCCCAGATAATTAAATGAGCCCATTTATCATTAACCTTAACAGAAAACTCACAGGACTCTTGTGATTTTGCCAAACAATACAATTTACATTCTGAGCAATTTCTTGATCTTGTAGCAAACTGAACTTCGTGAATTTGTGTACATGACCAAAAGTCGTTTAACTCACACATTTTACTAAGGAAGAAACAGAATTCCAAGCCACATGCATGACTGATGTTGTATATACATAATATGTACATATGTACATGCTGTCAGCTGTTATTGAAGCCTCTGATCCAATTAGCTTATTTCTAAATAGTATTAATAGTGAAGACAGTACAAGCTCAAATTCAGTTCAGAAACTTCAAGAAAAAAAAAATAGGATGGCATATGAGAGTTAAACATTTTTAAAAAGCCATAAATTCTTCATTCTATCCAGTGTAGATTATATGAGGGACAAACATCATGTTTGCGTTATGTTTGTTTTAGCTAATTAGCCAGCCATGTGTGAGGTGCTAATAGCCACATTTCCAGGTACTTAACTTGGCTACTTCTTTTATGACTCAGACTATAACTATGAGTTGACCTGTAATTGGATGATGTCATGTTGTTTAATAGTCCCTTCCTGCTCTCCCCAAATTTATGGCTGCATCTCTAGAAGTTCTCTTCTAAGTAGATATCCTCATGTGTGTTAGAACGTAGTGAGGAAGAAGGGGAAAAGGCAAATTGATTAGATCTGAGGTAGTGAAGTGGGAACCAGATTTGTAAAGAATGCTGAAATATAGAGGAAGCGGTTCTACTTTTGGAATGTGAGTATTTTTCCACTATAAGCAAGCTTTGGATGGAACAAAATAAATGCCTCAGGAAAAAATGGGAAGGAAACAAATTCATTTTCCAGGGATTTTAGTTCTAAGGAAGAAGCAGCTGGGCAGGCCACATAGAAGCTATCTTGTCAGAAAACTATAGTCATGTTTTTTATCATGCTTTTGATATTAGTCCCGGTGGTGGTGGGGGGGGGTAAATTCTGGTATGAATGGCAAATACTTTGCATTCTTCAGCTTTCCTCCCTTTGATTCAACTGGCTGGAAGAGAAAACCATACCACACAGTTGGAATCTTTTAAGTAACAGAAGAGTAACCAGCTTTCCTTCTTTAAAGTACCCTTTTGAAAGCCAGTCAGTCTAAGGTTTCCCAGGTCTTTGTGTTAAGAGTTTTAAGAAATGAGATCTCTGATACACTCTGCAGTTTGTGCTGCTTGAGTTTCTGGGCTAAGAACAGTCACCCTGCTCCATCTGAGCCAAGACATGATTGCTTCTTGCAAGCTGGAGGGTTTCTATTTTCTTCTGTGCATATTTCAGTTGGATCTTTAGAGCATTATTATCTGCTTTCAGGGTGTTTATTTCCTTTAAAAAAAAAAAAAGAATGAGGTATGTTAATAAAGCAGCAACGAATGGCAAATCAGTTACAGTACTGGGAGTACTACACTTGATTGGCATCTATTCACTGTGGCTGAGAATTAAAAAGTGTTTTCAAGGCATGTATTTTGCCCTGAATAAAAAATAACACATTAAATATCAAATGAGCATGTGTAAACAACAATTAGTTTTGTTACATCAAAGATGTGAGTGGCTAGCAGGCAGAATAAACCATTCCTGGGCAATAGATGAATAATGAGAAAATCTTTGAATATTGTGTAACAGACCTAAACTTGGCAGAAATAGTCTTGGTCAGGTCTGAGGTATGAAAGCAGTGACTTGGAATTCTATAATATGTGATATTATAGTTCACATGCGATATTACATATATAATCATATTACATATTTTCTCCTCCAAATCATTGAAAACTAACAGACTCTTGAGAAAGATAAGAATTTTATCCCATCCCCGTAAACTGGGATTTATTTAATTTGCAGTGATTTAGTTATAGAGGCAGCTGTTGATTTCCAGTGTTGTAAGTGGCAGAATTTTATTCTTTGTTTATGGCTGAGTAATATTCCATTGCATGTATGTATATGCATATATATATACATACATCTTCTTTATCAATTCATCTGTTGATGGACACTTAAGTTGCTTCTATATCTTGGCTATTGTAAATAATGGTAAGAACATTGGGGTGTGTGTATCTTTTTGAATTAAATGTTTTCATTTTCTTTGGATATATACCCAGGAGTGGAATTGCTGGATCATATAGTAGTTTTTTTCAGTCTTTTGAGAAATCTCCATAGTGTTTTCCATATTGGCTGCACCAATTTTCATTCCCCCCAGCAGTGCACGAGGGTTCCCTTTTCTGAACATCCTCATGAGCACTTGTTATCTTGTGTTCTTGATGATAGCCATCCTAATAGGTGTGAGATGATATCTCATTGTGGTTTTTTTTTTTTCTTTTTTTTGCGGTACACGGGCCTCTTACTGCTGTGGCCTCTCCCGTTGCGGAGCACAGGCTCCGGACGCGCAGGCTCAGTGGCCATGGCTCATGGGCCCAGCCGCTCCGCGGCATGTGGGATCTTCCCAGACTGGGGCACGAACCCACGTCCCCTGCATCGGCAGGCAGACTCTCAACCACTGCGCCACCAGGGAAGCCCTCATTGTGGTTTTGAATTGCACTTCTCTGATGATGGGTGATGTGGAGTATCTTTTCATGTACCTGTCGGCCATTTGTATGTTTTCTTTGGGAAAAAAGTCTATATAATTCTTCTGTTTTGTAATCAGATTTTGTTGTTATTGAGTTGTATGAGTTCTTTACATATTTTAAATAACTCCTTACCAGATATATCATTTGCAAATACCTTCCCCCATTCAGTTGATTGCCTTTTCATTTTATTGATGGTTTCCTTGCTGTGCAAAAGCTTTTTAGTTAATGTAGTCCCATTTGATGATTTTTTGCTTTTGGTGTCATATCCAAAAATTCATTGCCAAAGACCAGTGACAAGGAGCTTCTTCCTTCATTTTTTTCAAGGAGTTTCATAGTATCAGGCTTCATGTTTACCTCTTTGATCCATTTTGAGTGAATTTTTATCAGTGGTGTAAGATGGGGGTCGAATTTCGTTGCTCTGCATGTGCTTATCCAGTTTTCCCAACAACATTTGTGAAGAGACTTTCCTTTCTGCTTGGATGCTCTGGGCTCCCTTGTTGAATATATTAGTTGACTGTATATGCAGGGGTTTAATTCTGGGCTCTTTTCTGCTCCATTGGTTTATGTGTCTGTTTTTGTGCCAGTACCATACTGTTTTTATTACTGTAGCTTTGTAGTATAATTTGAAATTAAGTGTGGTACCTCCAGCTTTGTGCTCTTGCATCAGGATTACTTTGGTTATTCAGGATCTTTCATGGTTCCATATAAATTTTAGGACTTTTTTTTCTATTTCTGTAAAGAATTCCATTGGCATTTTGATGAGGATTGCATTGAAGCTATAGATTGCTTTGGATAGTATGGATATTTTAAGTCTTTTAAAAAAATTTATTTTGTTGAAGTCTAGTTGATTTACAATGTTGTGTTAGTTTCTGCTATACAGCAAAGTAATTCAGTTATACACATATACATATTCTTTTTTCATATTCTTTTCCATTATGGTTTATCACAGGATATTGAATATAGTTCTCTGTGCTATACAGTAGGACCTTGTTGTTTATCCATTCTGTATGTTAATAGTTTGCATCTGCTAATTCCAAATTCCCAATCGACCCCTCCCCCACCCCTCCCCCCTTGGCAACCACAAGTCTGTTCTCTGTGTCTGTGAGTCTGTTTCTGTTTCATGGATAAGTTCATTTAGGTCATATTTTAGATTCCACATATGGTAAGTGATATCATATGGTATTTTTCTACTGACTTCACTTAGTATGATAATCTCTAGGTCCATCCATGTTGCTACAAGTGGCATTATTTCATTCTTTTTTATGGCTGAGTAGTATTGCATTGTATATATATATATATATATATACACCACTAAATCCATACTATATTTTTATCCATTCATCTGTTGATGGGCACTTAGGTTGCTTCTGTGTCTTGGCTGTTGTAAATAGTGCTGCTGTGAACAGTGGGGTTCATGTATCTTTTTGAATTATAGTTTTGTCCAGATATATGCCCAGGAATGGGATTGCTGGATCACATGGTAGTTCTACTTTTAGTTTTTTAAGGAACCTCCATACTGTTTTCCATAGTGGTTGTACCAATTTACATTCCCACCAACAGTGTAGGAGGTTCCCTTTTCTCCACACCCTCTCCAGTGTTTATTATTTGTAGACTTTTTAATGATGGCCATTCTGACCAGTGTGAGGTGGTACTGATTTTCATTTCTCTAATAATTAGTGATGATGAGCATCTTTTCATGAGCCTTTTGGCCATCTGTATGTCTCCTTTGGAAGGAAAGAATTCAGGTCTTCTGCCAGACCTTTTAGCAATCTTAATTCTTCTGATCCATGAACACAGGATGTCTTTCTGCAAAGTCTTGTAGTTTTCATTGTAGAAATCTTTCATTTCCTTGATTAAATTTATTCCAATTTTATTGTTTCTGATGCTATTGTGAATGGGAAGGATTTCTTTTTCAGATGTTTCGTCCTTAGTGTATATAGAAATGCAACTGATTCTATAAGTTGACTTTGTATACTGCAGTTTAACAAAAAATGTTTATTAGTTTCAACAGTTTTTTTTGCTTAATCTTTAGGTTTTTCTATATACAGACTCATCATCTGCAAACAGTGACAGTTTTGCTACATCGTTCCTGATTTGGATGCTTTTTTACTTTCTTGTCTTGCCTAATCGCTGTAGCTGAGACTGTCAGTACTTTAGGTCATATTTTAGATTCCACATGTAAGTGATATTATATGGTATTTTTCTGACTGACTTCACTTAGTATGATAATCTCTAGGTCCCTCCATGTTGCTGCAAGTGGCATTATTTCACTTTTTTATGGCTGAGTAGTATTGCATTGTATGTACATACACCACTAAATCAATACCATATCTTTATCCATTCATCTATTGATGGGCACTTAGTGGTGAGAGTGTTCTTGATCTTGGTGGAAAAGCTTTGAAATTTTCTCCATTGAGTATAATGTTAGCTGTGGGTTTGTCATATATGGCCCTTATTATGTTGAGGTTTATTCCTTTTATCCAGTCTGAGCAGGGTTTTTATCATGAAATTTTGTCAGATGTTTTTCTGCATCTGTTGAGATGACCACATGATTTTTATCTTTCATTTTACTAATGTGATGATTACATTTATTGATTTGCCTATGTTGGACTGTCTTTGCATGCTAGGGATAAACCCTACTTTTCATGGTGTATAAAAATCTTTTTGATGTGTTCTTGAGTTCAGTATGCTAATATTTTGTTGAGAATTTTTGCATGTATAGTCATCAGTGATACTGGTCTGTAGTTTGGTTTTCTTGTAGTTTCTTTATCTGGCTTCGGTATCAGGGTAAAACTGCCCTCGCAGAATGAGTTTGCAAATATTCCCTCTATTTTTTGGAAGGTTTTAAGAAGGACTGGTGTTAATTCTTTGAGTATTGGGTAGAATTTGCCAGTGAAGCCGTCTGATCCTGGGGTTTTCTGTGTTGGGAGGATTTTGATTACTGATTCAAAGACTTTGTTACTGGTCTGTTCAGATTTTCTGTATTTTTCTTGATTGAGTCGTTTGGTTGTATATTTCTGTAAACGTATTCATTTCTTCTAGGTTATCTAGTTTGTTGGCATATAATTACTCATAATAGTCTCTTATGGGCCTATGTATTTGTGTAGTAACACTTGTAATGTCTCCTTTTGTCATTTTAATTTTACATATTTGAGCCTTCTCCCTCCCTTTCTTTCTCTCCCTCTCTTTCTGGCTGTGTCAGGTCTTAGTTGCAACACGCGGGATCTTCGTTGCGGCATGTGGGACGTTTCATTGCAGTGCATGGGCTCCAGAGCACGTGGGCTTAGTTGCCCCACGGCATGTGGGAATCTTAGTTCCCTGACCAGGGATTGAACCTGTGTCCCGTGCATTGGAAGGCAGATTCTTTACCACTGGACCACCAGGGAAGTCCCTCTTTTTTCTTAGTGTGAATAAAGGTTTGTCCATTTTGTTTATCTATCTTTTGTCAGTGTACATGAAGCTTTGGTTTGCTGTGGCACAACTGGCTGTTTTAAGAGCAGTTACTGCTAAATGATTATCGATTTTATCTTTTTTGTCGATCCTTTCTATTTGTTTTTCTGGTCTCTATTTTATTTATTTCCAGTCTGATCTTTTTCCTCCTGATAGCAGCAAGTTGACGTGGGGCAGGCTCACCAACTCCCTTGGCTTCACAGCCCTCTCTGAGGTCCTGTGAAGCTATTCTCTTCTCTGAAGAACAGGTGGGTAGAAATCTACTGGGTGGTCTGGTGTAAGGTGTAGAGTCACTTTTGTTCGTTTATGAATGACCAGTTTAGCTGTAAATAAAAGGAGAGAGAAAAAAGGAGCAACACATGCCACCATGATGCTGATGTTGCTGGTCTTCAAGACTTTGAATCTCGTGTTTTTACCTTACTTATACCATACTGATTACCCCCCAAAATATGGGAGGGTAATTTGGGATACATGAGTTGTTTCTCAACATAAATTACCTAGATAGCTGTCTGGTAGCTACTGTGTAATATTGAGTATTTGCTATGTGCCAGGTACTGTGTTACATGATTAATAGAGGTGGATATAGTATCAGACTGGGGATTTGAACCTAAGAGACTTTGCATTTTCTTTTGTCCTGTGGTGGCTTAGAGGTATACACATACTTAAAATAATGTATAATATTTATTAATTATAATATGAATATTACATATTATTTTAAATACTCTAAAACATGCATAGTGAATTCTGGTCCTTAGGTCCCAATGACAAGGATAAAAGTAAAGAGGGTTTACCAGCTCTGGTATTACCGGGTAGGAATGAATACTGGACCTAACTAACTCAGTCACCTGAAATCTTTCTACCACCCACTTCTTGCAGCAAGAAGTCACTGTTGCCAACAACTACATTGCTCCTTTTACACGGCATGTAAAATGTCAGCATCTGAAGCAAGCTGTAGAGCGCATGGACTGTATTTTACAGAGGACCAAACAGGTCACAGAGTTTATCAGCGGAGTAAGAAATATCTGGGACTAGAAGCACAGATCTTTGTCCCCAAGACTGAAGTTCTTTCTACTCTATCAAGTTCACTTTTCAAGGTTTCTTTCATTGTTCTTGAAAGTTGATTCTGGCTGCTTCTACCCCTAGAGAGGGCTTTGTGTCACCCGCATCGGAAGATGTTCTGATTGATTCTTAAAGCATGTCTTAAAATAGTCTGAGTGACTACTTTTATTCCAGAAAATCTGTTCTTTTCTCAAGCGTTCCTCCTAATATTATGTTTTTGTTCTAGGCACCAAACCAAGAGTTTCACGTACATTATCTAACATGTTTCTTCAATTCCTGGGGGTCTGACAGGGAAGGTGCAACCCTGAGGACCAGGTAGGGAATCCTGAGAAGCTCTTGGGCAGTTTTACTATGTAGTGTGTAGAATTATGTAAGGAATTCTAGCCAGTTAGATGTTGGTTTTGTGTTTGTACTGATTGATAGGCCTCCAAATGATGTTTTGGGGAAAAAAGGCAGACAGGCCTTACCTATCTTTGGTAAGAAACTACTGTCCCATGACAAGAGGTCTGTCTAAACCAGCTCTCACCCTGAGCTTTGTACTCTAAACAAAAAGAAGTAATTAGTGATGACCCTATGGCATTGAGTATTTGGACAACTGCCTGTTGTCCCCCGTTGTCCTAGCTCCTACTTTCTTTTTTTCTATTCTTAACCTTATTATCCCCCTTCTCATCAAACCTTGGCATCATATTCTTCTTGGTAAACCTTATTTTGTCTTTTCTAACACCTCCATTAGATAACTTATGATTAGGACATTGTGAGCCTAACAGATAAAAAGCAATTCTGCTACCACAACTGTTACAATTTACTACATTATATTGCTATAGATTATAATCAATGGTGCATTTTCCAACTACTGTTGATTTAGCTGTGTGTGTATGTAAAATCAGCACATCCCCTGATGTTTTAGAGAAGAGTTCCCTCATTCCGTATTAAGAAGGAGGCTTTTTCTGCAGTGAGCTAAATACTCCCTCCCTTTTTTTTGATAGCACGGTGCTCACCTCCTTTTAGGAAGATGTCCAGGCAACCATGAAGGCCCCCAAAGACCTCTAGGGAGGGAGGATTTAGGCAACTTGCTTTTAAGTCTAGAAAAAGGGTGTGGTGTCACCACAGTAAAGCTGATCAATAGAAAGTGGTTTTTCTCAAGGAGCCTACTGTGCACAGAGCTTTGGGCCCTGGTACCAGCACTTCGAGATTGTACCTTTATGGCAATAGGAGCCCTGTCTGTCCTGTCCTAGTTACATAATGTGAACCAGGGCCCCCACTGGTTTCTTTGAGACAAAGCAGAATCCTTTTTTTCCCCCTTTATCTTTCTAATAATCAACCTGGTCTGAATCTTCAGTTTACATGTTCTTCCCTGGTTGAGCCCCACTTTTCTCAGAGTCTGAAAAAAAAGGAAAAGAGGGTACCTGTTCCAGCTCTTGGTAGGTTGGGAGTCTGAGGTGACGGAGCTCCTCCTTTGATTTTATGAGGGATTCTTTATTCTCCCACTTGACGAAAGCCCGCTTTCTGACCAAGACTGGGCTGGGGCATGGAGATGTAGTGCTGGGAAGTACATACAGAGTATCCTGGGCCGTCTTCCTTGGGGAAGATAGCACAAAGTGACTGGAAGGGCCCTCACTGCCAAGCCAAGACAGTGCTTCGGTCTGGGTGGCCTTGTGGGCAACAGTCCTCTTCAACCGAACAGAAATCTTCTGTGAGGACACTCCCATGAGCATGATGGTCCGATCCTTACTTTCCTCATTGTGTTCCACAGCCTCCCCATTAGGGAATGTGAAAGGTCCTTCCTCTGGTGCTGTAGGAAGGTACGTGACATGTTAGTACTTTGGCTCAGAAGAGCAGAGACTCAATATTGACACATTAGTTTCAAATGAGACTTTTCTTATTGGTACAGGAGTTCCATAGGCCCAAAGTGGACTCATTTTCAAGCAGGCAGTTTAGGGGGTAAGGGGGCTGAAATCCAGGGGCCTTGCTGGCCAAGCTATGGCCACTGGTGTCAGGCTGCATCCACCCTGAGGAAAGGCCATCCTTAAAGGCTCCTTTTCTGTTGCTTTTTTCTATTTGCTTGCTTTCTTTTGCTCCCCAAAAGGTAGCGTGCCTAAGATTCCGTCCCAAGCTTTGTGTATGTCTAGGGTTTATAGTTACCATTTAATAGATAACAGTGATAACCAGTAGTCGGTTTTTTCACTACAAGCAGACCTTGCCAAATAGCACTTCTACAGCAATTTTCATTTGTTGCCCATGATACACCTATGTTTAACCTACCTATTAGTCTACTTCCTGGCAGTCCTCCTCTTGTCACTATTGGGCAAAGCTCTGGGGACTGGGGAGAGATGGTCTGGAGAAGAGAAACCTCTAGGTGCAGCCCCTTTCCAGGCTTCACTCTGAGGCCGCAGACCTTCATGGTGCTCTCTGCCACTTTTCTCCCAAGAAAGTCTGCATTGTGTGTGACAGAATTGTGGTGTCCACAGGTGAAATGGAACTCTTAAAATACAGGGTGCATAATATACAGGCATGTCTGTGGTGGGTTTTATTACAAGTAGGAAGGATAAAGGTAATCTTTCCTCCCCGAAAACCGTATTCTTCTACCTTCACTTCCCAAGATGAACATTCCCAGTGCTTGCTTACCATGGTGCAGATCTTTGGCTCCCAATGAGCAAAGGTTGGACGTTGGCCCCACAGAGGTGCTGTTCTCTGTGGGAGCTGTTGAGTTCTTGGCTCGCTTCTTGCACTCGAACACAACCAGGTCTTTGCATTGTTTGTGGCAGTTCATCCCGCAGTCTGTGGACAAGACACCCTGATCAGGAAGTCTTTCACTTTCTCCTCCAGGGTCTCAAAACCACATGCATGCAGTGCTCTCGTCACACATGCCTGTCCTGTCTTCTGGAGCTAGGACACTTAACACTTCTATTGAACTTAGCATTCTTCTCACTGGGTTGTTCTTCTCACAACCTTGTCACAGCCCTTATGAGTCTGGGAATCAGAAGTGGCATCCTGCTCTCCTAGACAGAAGTGGTGTTTTTCTTGGTCATCCTGCACATACTGCCTACTCTAAGGAGACCCTGGAGGCTCCCAGCTGTTAGGTCTTATTCTTTCTTCCTTGCAGTAAAAGGTCTTTTCTCCATTACTCCTGAACTTTTTTAGTCATAAGGAAGGACAATTATCCTGGGATATCTACTAATAAAAGGAAAGCTGACAAGGGCCTTTGGTATCACTTATCTTTTGTTTCAGAAGTGATTCTGTGCCTGTCTTTGGGGACCCATGACCATATGAGAGCATAATCTACCAGTCATCCCTATTTCCAGGGCAAACAAGGCAAAGTGAGGCTCTTGTAATGAGCTGCATAACTAGTCACCCAGATTCCTCTCTTCTTTGTGGTGGCAATCACTCTCAGGGGGTGCTCTAGGGAAGCCAGTTTGAAGATGAGGTTGTGAGGTGTGCTGAGAAGCTGTGGACTGAATGGACAACTACTATGGGTAGAGAGACAACACACTGGACAAAGCTGGGCCTTACCTTTACACCGATACCCTTGTTTGATCACTCCCCAGAGCTGTGGGACAAAGAAGAGACAGTTAGAATGCACCACAGGTCCTTCATCTACCTGGTAGGAGGCTAGACATCCATTCTTTGTTTTCCCTCATTCCACTCTACCTCAAGTGGGAAGGAAACCTCATTTATCTCTCATGTGTCTTAATCCCTCCTGGCCTTAAACTGAAAACAGGAGAAGTTTGTGCTGATCAGAGGTAAATGTTCTCAAGAAGCTTACTACAGTGGATTTATGACCCAGGCCTGAAGTGGATGAATCACAGGACAAATAGGCTTCTTGAGACTCCAAACTAAAGAGCAAGTATACAGAATCCTGGGGTCACGAACTGAGTTTAGGAGGAAACTGTTGGTAGGGGTGGGACAGGGGAGGGGCAGAGCCCAAGTGACTTCTTAAAAGGCAGTTCCTTTTGAAGGGGTGAGGATGTCTCATATTTCTCTTTTCTAACAGCATATGGATATAATACTTTAAAAGTATATCCCAAATTCAACATTTCCTCACCATTTATCCCAGGCCCTTCTACCAGAGGAGAAAATAAATCAGGAAGAAACGGGAAAAGACGAGTGCAAGTAAAACCCATGCATTTGAGGACGAGGTTATTGTAGGTGTTTGCTTAGGCTCTAGGCAGGAAGAGTTGATAAAGGTGCATGAGGTCTGTACCTGGCTTAATCACTTTAAACTGTCTCATACCCCTCCCCACGTTCAACCCCGAAGCACTCTGAGAACAACTCACAAATCCAGCACAGTTGTCACAGAAAGTGGGCTTCAGGTAGGTTGTCTCTTGGAAGTTGTGAGGAAAGCCCAGGCCCAGCTTGGAGTAGATGGAGCTGGCCCTCATGAAGTAGGCAGTGATCTCTTCTCTGCTGATGAGACCTTCCCTGCCCGCAAATGAGAGAGAAGGATGTGAGCGGGGCTGGGTAGCAAGGCAGCTTCTAGCCTTAGAACCTCACTCTTTTTATCCTTGAGGGGTAGTACAGTATGTAGTACCTGACACTTACTTCCATGAGCCTTCCTTTTAATAAGGATGTCTGGGTAGCATGTGTAAGGAGGTGAGATGGCATTACTCATTTCCACAGAGTCACTCTTTGGCTAAACCAGGTTTTCCTAACTAACTTAACCACTGTCCACAAGACTTGAAAAAGAAGTGATGGAAATGTGGGTACAGGGAAATACCTCATGCTGAGGCTTCTGACTTTACACAGCACCTACTAGATAACTGTAACCCACCAACCAAACATGTGGTTTCACACAGAGAACCAACTTCTTGAGAAAAGTAAATATGCAAAATATTAGTAAATATTAGTTGTTCCTCATAATCTGTAAGGACAAAGCAAGAAGGAAGACTAAACTTTTTCTTACTTACAGTTGACTAGACTATTCCTAAACTGGCAGAATTATGGAGTCTTCGCATTTAAAACATGCATTTTTCATGGTGAAGCTGGACAGGCATCTGCTTGATAATGGCTCTCTTAGCACTGAGATTCATTAAGTGACCACATCAGCAACACATCTGAGTTTACAAATTCTTCTAGTGACACACCCATAAAGCGTTCTTACCAACAGGTTCACAGCCACATATTCCCATACACAAACCCTCACCTGTCTTTGTCCATCACACAGAAGGAAAATGGAAAACTCGCAGCAATCTTTTCAAATTCTTCCTGGGAAATGTATCCATCCTGGTCATGATCATAGTTCTTGAATACAGACTGTGAAAAAGGAGTTTCTTTGGTGATTAAGAAAGAGAAACCAATCATAGCCAAATGACAAAGGGGCCAGAACACCCGTCTGAGAGGAACAAGGAAACCTGCTCCTTAAGCTGCTGCCGAGATTCAGTGGGCCACACCCCAGGTCTCTGCAGGTACCAGCATCTGGAGGGTGGCCAGATGCTTTCAATTCCATTGGCATGTCAATATGCCCTCACCCCAGCTGCTCTGTACTCCTGGCTCACTGCACTGAGGGATGTTCCCCCTTCACTCTGCCCTTTCTTCACTGCACAGCTCAGATTGCCACTTCTCTGTGTAGCTTCTACTAACAGCCCAGTCGGAAGTGCTCCCTACCCCCTCTTAATCCTCTACCAATTGTTCTGTCACTTGCTGGCTCGTTCTTTTCTTGTTACACTGGAATGGTCCACAGGATAAATGTAGAAATATGAAGGTATGTACCCCTCCTCAGCATTTAGCACAGTGAATTGAATCAAGCAGTGTCACACTTTTCAGTTTTAGATTCTCATCACCCTTACTTACACTCAAATCTTTTCCAACCTCTCTCTGCCCCCAAATCAACTGACAACCTTTAAATATATTATCTCTTGCTAGGCCTATAAGAGGTACACCTCCCCCAAGAAGAGGCCGAAGTGTGTTGGCAAAATGTAACTTCTGAACTGTTCTGCAGCCACAATATGAGAAGTAACTGGTTCCCTGTGCTCACATAGGAACGAGTTTCAAGTTTCTTACCTTTGTGTTTCTACCACTGCGCTCCCCTCTCCCCACACACAACACTAAGCCAGGCAATGCCTTGCTTTTCATCTGTGCAAACACAGCTGTACTTACATCTACCATCCTCTGGACGTGTTTGCTTATGGTCTTTGGATCAGGTTTGGGAGATACTCCAGAGGCCCAGTCCACAACTACTGGTGGCTTTGAAGGTGTTAGTGGCTAAAATGAAATATTCAGAGAAATCCCCATGACTATAATGCAATGCTATAACCTTAAGCTCCTTCCTTTCCCATTACCTGGTAGCTGCAGCTGTGGACAACCCTCAACCATGTGCAGTGGCAAGGAGCAGAGGGCCCGCACGTAACTGAAATCTAGAACAGTAACCTTGCCTAACACAAGTGTTGTGCTTTACAGTTTACAAAGAGCTCCTCACATACATTGTCTCCATCTAAGATAATTTAAAATTTTCAATATGCCTGGAGTTTCACTTCCCTCTCTATTAAAGCTTTTGTTGAAGCTATCGACAAAGAGTAAAGTAGATCATTTAAATTTTCTCTTTCTAAAGCAACTACAGAAAGAAGAACAAACAAAACCCAGTTAGTAGAAGGAGAGAAATCATAAAGATCAGAGCAGAAATAAATGAGATGGAGATGAAGAAAACAATAGCAAAGATCAATGAAACTAAAAGCTGGTTCTTTGAAAAGATAGATAAAATTGATAAACCTTTAGCCAGACCCATCAAGAAAAAGAGGGAGAGGGCTCAAATCAATAAAATTAGAAATGAAAAAAGTTGCAACTGACACCACAGAAATACAGACTACTACAAACAACTCTGTGCCAATAAAATGGACAACCTAGAAGAAATGGACAAATTCTTAGAAAGATACAAGCTTCCAAGACTGAACCAGGAAGAAATAGAAAATATGAACAGACCAATCTCAAGTACTGAAATTGAAACAGTGATTTAAAAACTTCCAACAAACAAAAGTCCAGGACCGGATGGCTTCACAGGTGAATTCTATCAAACAAAAAAAACAAAAAAAGAGATTAACACCTGTCCTTCTCAAACTCCTCCAAAATATTGCAGTGGAAGGAACACTCCCAAGCTCATTCTAGGAGGCAACCATCACCCTGATACCAAAACCAGACAAAGATACCCCCCCGGCCGCAAAAAAAAAAGAAAGAAATTACAGGCCAGTATCACTGATGAACATAGATGCAAAACTCAACAAAATATCAATACTAGCAAACCGAATCTAACAATACATTAAAAGGATCATACACCATGTTCAAATAGGATTTATCCAGGGATACAAGGATTTTTCAATATCTGCAAATCAATCAGTGTGATACACCACATTAACAAACTAAAGAGTAAAAATCATATGATGATTTCAATAGATGCAGTTAAAAGCTTTTGACAAAATTCAACACCCATTTATGATAAAAACTCTCCAGAAAGTGGGCATAGAGGGGACCTACCTCAACATAATAAAGGCCATATATGACAAACCCACAGCTAACACCATTCTCAATGGTGAAAAGCTGAAAGCATTCCCTCTAAGATCAGGAACAAGACAAGGATGTCCACTGTCTCCAGTTTTATTCAACATAGTTTTGGAAGTTCTAGCCATGGGACTCAGAGAAGAAAAATAAAAGGAATCCAAATTGGAAAAGAAGTAAAACTATCACTGTTTGCAGATGACATGGTACTTACTATACACAGAACATCCTAAAGATTCTACCAGGAAACTACTAGATCTCATCAGTGCATTTGGTAGTTTCAGGATACAAAATTAATACACAGAAATCTCTTGCATTCCTACACACTAACAATGAAAGATCAGAATGAGAAATAAAGGAAACAACCTAATTTACCATCGAATCAAAAGAATACCTAGGAATAAACCTACCTAAGGAGACAAAACACCTGTACTCCGAAAACTATAAGACACTGGTGAAAGCAACTGAGGATGACACAAACAGATGGAAAGATATACCATGTTCTTGGATTGGAAGAATAAATATTTTCAAAATGACTATACCACCCAGAGTAATCTACAGATTCAATGTAATCCCTATCAAATTACCAATGGCATTTTTCACAGAACTAGAACAAAAAATTTTAAAATTTTGGAAACACAAAAGACCCCAAATAGCCAAAGCAATCCTGAGAAAGAAAAACAGAGCTGGAGGAATCAGGCCCCCTGACTTCAGACTATACTACAAAGCTACAGTAATCAAAACAGTATGGTATTGGTGCAAAAACAGAAATATAGATCAATGGAACAGGATAGAAAACCCAGAAATAAACCTACACACCTATGGTCAATTAATCTATGATAAAGGAGACAAGAATATACAGTGGAGGAAAGACAGTCTCTTCAATAAGTGGTGCTGGGAAAACTGGACAGCTGTGTGTAAGAGAATGAAATTAGAACATTCTCTAACACCATACACAAAAATAAACTCAAAACAGATCAAGACCTAAATGTAAGGCTGGACACTATAAAACTCTTAGAAGGAAACATAGGCAGAACACTCTTTGACATAAATCGCAGCAAGATCTTTTTTGATCCACCTCCTAGAGTAATGAAAATTAAAAAAAAATAAACTGGGACCTAATTAAACTTAAAGGCTTTTGCACAGCAAAGGAAACCATAAAAAACAAAAACACAGCCCACAGAATGGGAGAAAATATTTGCAAATGAAGTGGCTGACAAAGGATTAATCTCCAAAATAAACAACTCATGCAGCTCTATATCAAACAAAGCCACAAACGACCCAATCAAAAAATGGGCATTAGATCTAAATAGACATTTCTCCGAAGAAAACATACAGATGGCCAAAATTCACATGAAAAGATGGTCAGCATCACTAATTATCAGAGAAATGCAAATCAAAACCACCATGAGGTATCACCTCACACTGGTCAGAATGGCCATCATCAAAATGTCTACAAACAATAAATGCTGGAGAGGGTGTGGAGAAAAGGGAACCCTCCTACACTGTTGGTGGGAATGTAAATTGGTACAACCACTATGGAGAACAGTTAAAAGCTAAAAATAGAGCTACCATATGATCCAGCAATCCCACTCCTGGGCATATATCTGGAGAAAACCATAATTCGAAAAGATACATGCACTCCAGTGTTCACTGCAGCACTATTTACAATAGCCAGGACATGGAAGCAACCTAAATGTCCATTGACAGAAGAAAGGATAAAGAAGATGTACATATATATATGATGGAATATTACTCAGCCATAAAAAAGAATGATATAATGCCCTTTGCAACAACGTGGATAAACCTAGAGGTTATCATAGTAAGTCAGACAAATATCATATATCACTCATATGTGGAATCTAATTTTAAAAATGATACAAATGAACTTATTTACAAAACAGAAACAGACTTACAGATATCAAAAACAAACTTATGGTTACCAAAGGGGAAATGTTGGGGGGAGGGATAAATCAGGAATTTGGGATTAACATACACACACTACTATATATAAAACAGATAACCAACAAGGACCTACTGTATAGCACAGGAAACTTTACTCAATGTTCTGTGATAACCTATATGAGAAAAGAATCTGAAAAAGAATGAATATATGTATACGTATAACTGAATCACTTTGCTGTACACCTGAACGGCAGGTACACTCCAGTAACATTAAAAAAAAATTTTCCTCTCTGTTCTCTACTTACTATTTAGTAGAGACAAGGATGAGGAGAAAAATAGCTAAAAGGCAGGAAGACACGCAAGAAAAAAAAACAAGAAGTGAGGCCTAGACAAGCTGAGATGGAATCCATTCCTCAGTATCTGAGACTTCGCCCAAATTAAAATCTCTTCAAAAAATCAAAGAAGGTCCCCTTTTCGTTGGAATGCCCTCCAACACCCTGAAACCTGCTGAATATGTTCAGTGAACATCTTTGGTTACAATAGTATGCTAGAACTTGGTCTTTCTGTATAGAAACAATGAAATTTAGCCATCTGAACAGATAAGCTGAATTTCTCATGTACAGGCAACTCTCTACCCTTGAGTACCACTTGCTTGGAGCTGGGGAGCTGCCCAGGAGACTGTGGGAATTATTGGTTCTTCAGAAGGAAGACTGAAATTATTTCACCTGCCTGTAGGAAGCCAGGGCCAGATAACCTGTGAAGTCCCTACTGTGCAGCCAGGACTGTGCACAGGACTTCTCATCATAAGAGGTCAAAAGACCCAGCAGACTGCTCTTTCTGACCCACGTGAATACAAGACGTGGGGGCTTTTCTACCTACCAAGTTGAAAGTCCTCTGAAGCTGAGCATCTGATTAATATACATATCATTATCATCAACAAATCATGAAGAGAAACAACTGCCTTGAGGACACTTTATAATTAATAGGAGGGAGAGGTCACTCCAGCCTACCATGCTATATCCCTTCTCTAACTAGTAAACCACTGGCTGATTCCCCCACTCCTTCTGACGCTCATGGCATGTATTTATTTACTGTTCACATATTAGTCTTATCCCCTCGAGTTGTGTACAAACTCTTTACGGTCAGGAACTATTCCTAACACATATGCTGAAGCTTTTCTTATTCCTAGCACAATGTTGGGCACATAGTAAAAAGATAATATGCTTTTTAACCTGAACTAAAGTCCATTCCAAGATGGATGACCTTGATGAGAGCCTTGTAAAGCACCTGTTACACATGGGCGTCTTACTATGAAAAACTCACGGGGGCTTTGTGGTTCCTGGGCTCCCGGGCATAAGAAAGCTCGTAGATTTCGTCTTCAGTGTAGTAGAGATCTAGGGATAACTGCAGATCAAAGGAGAACAGAGTTAATTGCTAGGATGCTGTTTGCCTTTCCCAGGGCCGATGTGTTTCTTTCTTGGTTCTTCCTCTCTAGTGGTTTACCCTTTTAGGCTGTAAGTCATTTGTTTTTAAAAATTCACAAAATTTTGGGGGTATAACATCTACCATTGCAGTAGGGCAAGCGTTAGTTTTTGTTAAAGTATTTTTAAACTTTGGAGAAGTCTCAAGATGCCCACTTTTAAACTATGGTTTAATAGCTAAGCTTCTAGGCAGAGCTTAGGCCAAAGGCCCTATCTAGTCAGATGGTCCACACCTCACGTGTTCTCTCCCAAAGCAGACGGATGATCTGAAAGGACAGTTTGCATGGCCTGATACCATTAAAATTTGATTCCAGCAACAGAACCCAGTTTAAATGAGAACAGGTAATATCAAACAATATTAAGAGTTTCATATAAGAAAAACTTTAGAGGAGAGAGGTCTTAGAAATAATCTTGTTCCTAATCTGGATTCTGTGGATGGGCTTCAGGGGGTTCAGAACTCAAAAACATCCATATTTTTGAGTATATACGGCTTACGTATATTTTGGGAGGGAAATGCTTAGTTTTCCTCACAGAATTTGTGAACCAAGAAAGCTAAGGTTCAGTGCCTCTTTCCTCAGATGATGCGGTCTAAGGCTGAAACTAGCCAAGGTCACCTGGACAATTAGCAAAAGGGCTGGGATTAGACACCAGCTGGATGCAAAGCCTGAGGCACTATCAGAATAATCCTGTGAGGTAGGAAGAGGCTACAGTGATTATTCCGTTCTGCAAAAAAAGCAGATTAAAAATTGTCTAATTTTAGAACTGAAAGAGAAGGGAGAAGTCATCGCAGAGATGAATCCCTCTGATTTTACAGAGAAGGAAACAGAGAGAGTTATGTGCCCACAGTCAGTCACACAGCTGGTGAACTACAGAATCACAGGTCTGGAAGGGAGTTCATCTGATCTCACCCCCCCACCCAAAGTGCAAATCCTGGTCTCCTGCATCACAAGTGTTCGCCTGCCCTTGGCTTAAATGTCTCTGGGATCCAAGCCAGTGGTAGCAGGACCCAAATAATGAACCTATTTTTTCCTTTTTTTTTAAACTCAATGCCTTGTCCTTTTTTTAAATGAAAACCGACTGTCTCCAATCTCTTACCAAGCCTTGTATCCTGATTTGCTATCAGCTCCTCCCAGAGAGCTTAGGACTGGCTTTTGTAGGGGGAGGGGAACACTCCTAGAGGTCCAAAGGGCATGGTGCTTAAGAGCACAGCCCCGGAGTCCCACCACCCGGGTCTGAGCCCAGGATCTGCTGCTTAATAACGTGTGGCTTCTGGAAAGTTACGTCTTTGTGCCTCAGAATCCCCATCCATAAAATGGAGGTAATGAGAGTATCCACTTCATAGAGTTCTTGTGAGGCTTAACTGAGCTGATCTTTGATGAGGTAGCGCTCAGTAATTTGTCTCCCATGGAGCCTCACCGTCAGCAGGTGCACCAGGTCCTTGTTGGCCTCCAGGGGTGGGGCCACCTCTTGCAGCTGGACCAGTTCATTGATATGATTGTAAAGGGCCAGCAGCTTGTGGACGTTCACCTTCCCCTCCTCCAGATAGTCGGGCATGGCTTCATACAGGGAGATGAGGTCCTTGAGGTGTACCCCCAGGATGGGGATCTTGAAGTGGGTGCACTCCCCGTAGGCACGCCGGTAGTTGTCATAGTTTCTGCAGGAGGACAGCAGCTCGGTCATCTCACCCAGAACCTACAAAGCAGAGGAAGGGAGCCAGTCACAGGTACCATCCAGGCAGGCTGCGTTTCTGCAGCAGCTGCCTTTTACTCTCAGCTCCTACCATAATTTCACCCCATCCCTGATTTGTCAGGCAGGGGGTGGTCCACCTAAAGGTGTAGATTCTGACTCCCCAGTTAAAACTCCAGCTTATGTCAAACATCGCAGAGTAGATTTAGAAAACGCAAGGTGTGCTTTACAACGTAACTGGAAAATTCTAGATGAGGTTTTTTTTTTTTTTTTTTTTTTTGCGGTACGCGGGCCTCTCACTGTTGTGGCCTCTCCCGTTGCGGAGCACAGGCTCCGGACGCGCAGGCTCAGCGGCCATGGCTCACGGGCCCAGCTGCTCCGCGGCATGTGGGACACTCCCGGATCGGGGCACGAACCCATGTCTCCTGCATCGGCAGGCGGACTCTCAACCACTGCGCCACCAGGGAAGCCCCTAGATGAGGTTTTATTTACCATTTTTATGCTAAAATTGTTCTTTAAAAAAATAAGTAAGCACACGATAAAAAAGATCTTAAAAGTACAAGAGTATACAGTGCATAGTAAGTGTCTCTGACTTCTACCCCAAGCCACGCAGTCCCCTTCCCTAGTGTCTTCCGAATGATTCCAAAGACACTGCACCGCACAACACTTCAAGTGTGCTGCCCACGCAGCTGGCGCGGGGAAGCGTGTTTCCAGCGTGGCGCTTCAGTCACCTGTCAAGTGGTGTTATTCCTTATGCTGCGCTCTGTGGGCCTTGGCTCGGTGAGTCTCAAGATGGGCCTATGCCTAGGAAGCAGGTGACATTCCACCCATGACCGAAACCCTAGATAGGGAGACTGAACAGACTAGACCAATTCCCAGCAATGGACCTGAGAGGACGAGGCAGAGGCCGTGGGGGGCTCTACGTTAGAGCCTGTGCTCTGCCGTGGCCAGAGGGCGTGTGGCCGCTCCCAGCACAGCAAGGGCACAGCCAGGTCTGCTGTTCCTTCCAGTGCACCTGCTTTAAGTCAGCACGCAGTTCACAGAACCCCACCCCCACGTGTGGTGACCGGCCTTCTCAGAAGCAAAGACAGGAAGGACAGACTCACGTCACAACACAAAACAACCATTTTAAACACTGTGCCGGAAATTCCTGTAATAAAATCGTGGCCTAAAGTACCCTTTCTCCCGCTGAAGAGCTTGAGGTCTGGGAGTCAGCCCCCGGCAGCCATGTGGCTGCCAAGAGAGCCTCCTCACACACCTCTAAGGAAACAGGGCGCGCGAGTGTGGAGTGTGGGAAATGCTCACAAGACGAGAGACCAGCAGCAAAGATGACAGAGGTACTTCTGTTCCCCTTGGAAGGTGACATAAACTACTGCAGGACGCTAGCTTTAATTCTGGACTTAGGAATTCACTATGCAGACCACCCCGAAGGTCAAGCAGCTACAGACAGGAAGCACTGCTATGGGGGGACCCCCAGCTGCAGAGCAGCAAGCTACATCTCGTGAACGAAATGACACGAAGGCCCTTGAAATTCTGTGATTCTCTCCCTCCGAGACACAGGCAGTCTTCAGTTGTTCTGCCAGCTCCCAGCCAGCACTATGAGGGAATTATAAGGTGACCAGACCACGGGGAGGTGGGGGTGGAGCGGTGTCCCTAGACCCCAGCATTGTCAGAGTAAGGATGATTAATAAGAGGCTTTCTGAAAGGAGGCTGAACACCTGGGAAAACGGATGTGGCACCGAGGCTCATACATCTCTCCCTAAGAAGAGAGCTCGCGAGGGGACTGGGGTTTGAGTTCAGTAAGGGAGGCCAAATGAGATGAAATGCCCAGAGCAGCTGTTATCAAACCCATACCATAAGTAGCTGCATTTATACCTGTACTATATCATAGTGGTTTACATGTGTGATAACAGCCGTAGGTATAAAGGATTAAAGTCCTTTCTATAAAATCTAATTAATAACGTAGGAAAGTACATAGGACACTTAAGAAAAATGTTCCTCAATAAAATACCACCTATTAAAAAATGGTACCTGAAAAGCTCATTTCCAACTATCTGGAAAAATTCAGCTCTCCACAATGTCACTCTCCAAGGGTTCCAGCTAGCTAGGTTTCTAACGTGTCACTAAATAACCTCACTTGACATGCAGACTGAACTATGGTCACTGAACCACTCTTCCTCGCTAGAGCAAGTGAGTTCTCACTACAGATGGTGACTCCGGATACTCAGTGGCATACGAACATGGGAAAGACACACACATTGTTTCAAATCACCAGCGGGAACGGGTGCAGTAACACTGCGGCCAGACTGAGTCACAGTCACCCTCAAATCTGTGACATCCCCGTTCCTGTCCTGTGGGTTTTCTTAGGGGTTGCTTCCTTGGTATTTTGCCTGGTTGAAAAGGGATGCTTTGGTTCGGAAATGCTCTCTGGGCTGCCCCTCAAGGAGGAAACGCTGACGCTAGTCCTAGGAATGCTGCTCAGGGGCCCGGGGGGAGACAGGAGCACTGACCTTACTGATTTCATGCGGGACATGTGCACTTGTCTCCTTGAGCCTGGAGATTGAGCTGTGACAGAGCCCTCCTATCACAGCCATCAACGTATTGAAGTTCTGTAGTTGGTGGAGCTTCTGTGACACAGAAAACACAGTCACTGTACATGTCACTTACATGGGAGCTTAGATGCTGCCTCTCATCTCTGTGTTATGAGTCTTTCTAATTCTGGCCAAAGGCTAGCAATCAGGTATTGCAATTTTCTGTCCATTTCTTTCCTAAGGCTTAATTCCAGACCAGGAGGTCCCAAATCTAGCAAAGCGTCATGTCTTCCTCCTTTAGTTTCAGCTGGTCTGTGGACCACCCTCTACAGCAGTGGCTTCTAACACCCAAAGTACTTGTTTAACACAAAGATTTCTGGACTCAAGTACAGATGTTCTGATTCCCCAGATCTGGGGTTGAGCTTAGGGATCTGTGCTTTAGTTAACATCAGAGCAGGTGGTCCATGTACCACACTTTAAGAAACACTGGTCTAGAACATCTAGAGATGAAAAAATATATCGTTCAGCATAATCCTTTATATCCTTCACCCCAAAGTAACCAGACTTTTATTTCTGAGGGCAACGCCAATGCCTATATAGGACAGTAACTGGGACAGAGATGCTAGAATCTCTGTGAAATTTCAAATATATGTTCACAGTATCTGCTTTTCTCTTATCAGATGCCTAAACTCTGTCCCTCAAACACTAAACCCAGCCATTCAACACAACATGGGCTCACAGACCTAAATCAGGCTGGTCCAGCTCCATTAAAACCTGAAATTACCCTTTCCTTTGCCATGTGGGCCACATTTGGTAAAACAATATAGGCTGGTAAGCATCTTCTGAAAAATGTTAAAGATCTAAACAGATCTAACCATATCCTGACCTTGAAGATGGCCTGTAGGGCCCTCTCTATACTGCCCTTGTGTGGGATGTAGAAGAGTTACCGTATCTAGATCTGGGGACAGGTAATAAAAGTGCACAACCCCACCCGGAGGTTCATGATGAGAAAGCAGCTCTAATGGATAGACTAGGCTGGGGGAAGAGGGGATAATTTACCTCTTAGCCCAGGCGCTAAGTCTTAATCCAGTCACTCACCTGAGCCACCTGGATGAACTTGATGAAGACTTCGGCTCGGAGCTGGGGGGTGGGACGGCTGAGAACCATCAGTTGTACCCACTGGGAGATGCCGTTACACAGGGCAATGGACCGCTCCATGGTAGGGTTCTCCTTCACGCAGCTATTTACGAGGTAATTCTGATAATCGGAGAACTGGGGAAAAAGAAACTCATCAGGACTGCCGCTCCAGTATTCTGGGAGACCCGAGGGGCTTATTACCTCTGCTGAGTTGATGGCTAGAATCTGCTAAGGGACAGAGGAGCTCTTGGCTTTCCTCTCCTGCAGACAAGGATGGTAGGAAGGACATCTTTCTTATTCTACCCACAGCATGGTCCCTCTACATCAAACGTCGTTAGGCCTAAATGGATGTGTACACATACAAGTTAACCCCAATATTATGTTGAGTAGATAGGGATAGTGCCCCTTTTCAATTCTGAAGAATACAGTATACAAGAAAAATCTCAGTACTAGTTCCAGCTATGTTGCTGAAGGTAAGGGGGAAAAAAAAAGATCATCTCACAAAATCTGTGTCACACACTCTTTTTCTCTCTCTCCTAGCTGTTTTCTTAGCTTAAAAATGGGATAGGGCTTCCCTGGTGGCGCAGTGGTTGAGAGACCACCTGCCGATGCAGGGGACACGGGTTCGTGCCCCGGTCTGGGAAGATCCCACATGCTGCGGAGCGGCTGGGCCCGTGAGCCATGGCCACTCAGCCTGCGCATCCGGAGCCTGTGCTCCGCAATGGGAGAGGCCACAACAGTGAGAGGCCCGCGTACCGCAAAAACAAAAACAAAAACAAAACCGGGATAACATCTGTCCTATTTAGGACACGGAATTGTTAGTAAGATCAAACATGATAACCTGTGAAAGCACTTTAACTTTTCAAAGTACTACATAAGTGTGAGGTGGTGCTAACAGGATATTATTAACCTCACGATCAAACAGACCTGTTTGGATTTCCCTCTATTCGCCAACTCAAGCAGGGGCGAAGTGAGTGGGGTACGTGACACTGGTTAGCTATTATTTGGAGACCACAGCTTCCCATTCACCTGGGCAATGGCATTCACTATGGCTGACGCTGAAACAAACAGCAGATGTGAAGCTGGAAATGTCCCAGAAGATCAGTGTATAAGTCATGACTGCAGCTACTGTGTCCCTGTCACAAACAATCCTTCTGCTCAAATAGTGTAACAGAGGGAGGAGAGTTTGCTCTGCTCCAGTGCTCCCATGGGAGTTTTCAGTGCTGTTCCCCAGCTATTTCCAGCTCTCCATTTCTCAACTCTGCCCTTTGAGATCAGGTGTGACCACATGACAGTTTAGCCAGGAGAATGTCAGTGGAAGTGACGTGATGACCTTTTTTTTTTTTTTTTGCAGAAACAAGGGAACTGTTTTAATAATGATGTTTATATTAGTAATAGGCACATTCCAGAAATAAAGAAAAATCCTCTCGCTGGGATTGTATTGGAACGAATGCTTTTCAGGGAAATTCTTTTAGGAAGTCGAGCACACTATCATTTCATACCCTAAAGATCTTTAGATATTTAGGAGTTGCTGATAGATGTGACGACTTTTGAGATAGAAGAGCCAGTGAATGATTGGCTATGTTGCCTTTCCAGGCTGCAGAGATCGTGGAGATCTATGTCAAGATGAAGCCTCCCACACCCAGGCTCTGAGCACCTGTGGTCAGCAGAGGCCCCTGTGCAGGAGTGAAAAATAAACTTTTGCTTTGTTAGGCCACTGAGATTGGGTGGGAAGGGTTGAGGGGGTTGTCATCAGCGTACACACCTTAGTCCTGCCTGACTAGTAATACACTGATGAGAAGATCTCATAACCTGAATAAAATGAATGCAAATTAACTGAGCCCCATTTTTCTGTGCTGTTCGCTGATGGGTGGAAAAATATGAGTAGACCAAACCTACTCCTTAAGAGAGACATATACAGCACAAATCTTACCGGTTCTAAGAAAAAGCTCCCCGATTCATTCCAGTGACTACATTTATATACCCCTCCCATTCGAAACGTAACATATTGAATCCACTTGTTTTTTAAAAGAATTATCTCAGTATAATTCTTCCCCCCTCCAAAGTATTATAATAATAAGCAGAAAATATCAAATGTCACTCAATTCATAGCAGAGATAAATTTCCCTCCCACCCTACGTGGGGAAAACTGTTTAGAACTGTGTAGGTAAAACAAAAAGATCCCCCCAAAAGTCTTCTACGAGGTGACCGTGACATTCAAAAGAAATGAAGGTTCAAGCTGATGTCTTCATTTGCAGCTAGAACCCTGCACCGACACTGGGGGAGCACTGGCGCAGAGGCCTTGTTCTGCACTGACTCTTCCCTTCCACCTCCACTGATCTGAGCCCTGGCAGGGAGCAAACAGCCCACAGGCCTGACAGAGCAGTCCTACCAGTTGGGCCCCAGTACAGCTCAGATTTCCAGTGTGATAAATGGCTCTTTTCAGTGTCCTTCCCCCGTGACACGAGAGGCACTGCCAAATGGAAACCCCCCAGGGGGAGCGGTCCAACTGGGGCCTGTGGTTCTGTCTGAGGGGAGCCAGTGAGGAGACTGGAGGTCCCCATGCAGATGAATGCTTGGAGACGTATTTCCAAATTGGGCTGGAGGGGGTGGGGAGGTTCCTGGCTGATTGGCAAAATAGCTGTGTGAAAACAGGGAGGCTGTCAACATTATGGGAGAAAAGCTATAATAACCCCTGTAACCTGGTTTGCAGCTCTCCTTCCAAACACAAGCAGCCTCAATTAATTGGTGCTGAGTGACCGAGAGAGGCTTGTGATCCTGGTCTCAGCCCTGACTCTAATAAACTGTGTGATCTGGTCCAAGCCACCCCTGGGCCTCCATCACCTCAGCAGGGAACAGGTACATCTAAGAAATGCATCCAGCAACTAGGTAGTCTCTACTTTCAGAGCAAAGCTCAGAACTGTATCTTTCCATAGCGGTGGGGGCTGAATGGAGTCATTTCTCAGGAAATCATATCGGCCAGTGAGGCTCTGTTGGCAAGTTCTCTTGTATGGAGCTGGTGTTCTTTGGTATCACATATGGAGTTTCAGTGAGCAAGGTTTGTGTCAGCAGTTTCTCTCTAGAATCAGGGGAGACTGCTGGGCCATGTCAGCACCACCTCAAGGGTTTAGGTAAATTCTGGGCTAGACCAGTAGCATCTGATTTATTTTGAGATTTCTCACAGCCATCCAAAGCCTATTCTAGAATGAATTCAAGTCCTCTTACAGGACTTAGCCTCATTTTTTTGGAGGAAAATTTAAAAAAACCATTCTGGAAGCCTAATGATTATCAGGAATAAAATGTGTGTGTGTGTGTATGCGCATGCACGTTGTGTGTACACTCACGTGTGCACGGTACCAGGTGTGCCCACAGTATTGCCACTTGAGCGAGTGGTGGGCTGAGGGAGGTGGGCTTGGAGGATGGGAGCGTGCAGCAAAGCAGGAGCAACAAACAAGGCAGCGTGTCCTGATTTTCCCAACGACACAGAGTGATGGGAAAGCCTACCAGCGCTGAGGGGGTCTCTAGGGTTAGGAGGTGGATGGCCTGTTGAATTCCTCTGCTTATTTTCAGAGATATCCCAGGGAAGCTTTTCTCCGGCCCCTTGGGTACATACAGATATCCTCCGGAAGGACTTGAACTCCAGGTAGGTAAGGTGCTCGGAGAGCTCTTCTGGTTCCAGATGGTCAAAGAGCAGGGAGACTTTTCGTTTCTTGCTGGTGTTCGATTTTATCCTTTGAGTCAGTTTCCTGGACCAGTCACGGGCATTGCTTTTGTGGGTAAAAATGAAAGGGAGAAGACAGGGAAAAAGAATAAATCAAAATTGCTTTTTAATGCAAATAAATCCATTAACGCTTCCCACAAGACTATGCAAAGCACCATTACCTAACTTTCCTTGGTCAAAGCAATGCATTAACAGTTTCCCCACATCAGTTTTTCCTACGGTGGCGACAAGGAAGCTTTGATGGTTTTCCCTGAGCCTTCTGAACGTGCCATGGGAACTGGGTAAAATGCATTTGTCTTAAGTCTGTGGGAAGGACAGAGTCTCGGGCATTGTTCACAGTGTCCTGGCTCCTCTGTGTAGCCCTGGCAGGTCTGCTCTCTCCATGCCTTCTGTGTGTTTCCTCATCTCATGAGGGTGATGGGGACTCTATGTGGTTGGAAATCTCAAGGTAGTGGGGCAGTTTTCATGCCAGAAAAGCACAGAGAACCACAGAGAGGAGATGCCATGCTGGGTAATCATGTGTAGGAACAGGTGGTCACTCTGGGCAGACTTGTGGCATTTTCCTCAAATGTCCCCAGCCACTGAAATGACCAAGGAAGTCTAGCTAACCCTAGAGTTAGCCCCCAACACATTTTCTTGTAATCAATCCACGTGTTTCTTACTCAGTTTCAATTTCCTACACTAAGGAAGCAAAGAGAAAGGTAGCAGGCTGCAGATCTGTGTTTCCCAAACCTGTATTCCTGAGAACCTTGTCTCTTGACAAAAGGGTTCTGTGGTCAAATGAGTTTGGGAAATGCTACAAATTCTGCAGCCCCCATAGCCAAAGAGCATATTACACACTCTGAGATGCATTGCAAAAAGGAAGTTCGACTCTCTCAAGTATATCTGGTCGGGCAATATCCCACTGACTAATTCCTAAAGAATATACCGTGGAAAATATTGGTAGAGGAAAGTCAGCTAGGGGTGTATTGGGATAAGGAAATCAGGGTTTGAGAACTGCCCTGGGCCCTGTGTGCTGCATTTAAAAAATGAAGACACTGTTACTGTAAAACCTTCTTTTACCTCTCAAGTTATTATAATTCTAAGCAAAGAAGTACAGAGAGTCCAACCCGCTATGTAGATTTAATTGGGACTCTGACATGTGATTTGGAAATCATTTCCACACGGCCACGGCACAGGGCACTGAGGGCTCTCACAGTCCAGATTCTGCTCTGCCATTAACTCAGCTAGCTGTGTGACCCCAGAGAAGCAAGCCTTGCTGAGCCTGTTTCCCAGGACGTTGGATAAAATCATCTTGAAAATATGTTTCAGTCCTAGAATTCTATGTCCTAGGGATCTGTATTATTCTAAAACAAAGGGGCCACATTGTGAAAACCTTAGCATATGATGAGTGTACTCTCCTCTCCCCAGATTAGGACAGGCATTCATTTTTCCAGAGTGGGACCATCTCATAAATAAGAAATCCAAGGAATAATATGCAGTACTCCTGAGATCCTTTCTATCTCTGCATAGGTCTAAGTGTCTCTTGCAGAACTTTTTGGCCTACCGAATATGTTATAAACCCTTTGCTCGATCCATTTTCCAGCAGTCCCTTCCCCATTTATAAGTGCAGGGGCCCTCCAGGCGTTAGCTGCTGAAGAGGCACCAATTTAGTCACCACACTTTCAGTTTATTGGGATTTATACAAATTTTAGTAAATATCTGGCTTCCTGATTTCTTTTTCACTGAGACTTCTTTTTTCCTACTCTTGGATATTAGTCACGTACACCGTTATCACCAGGGGGCTTCTCTGCTTTCCTGCTACATGTCAAGCTTTTCTCTTTCATGAGGCCATCTGAACCTGCCTGAGGGCTTCTTGGGGTGGGTAGAGCAGACGTCACAGCGGGACGCAGAGCCTTGCTGAGCGGCCTGGGTTGTATTACAGGAGGGAGGTGGTTTCGAAAGAGGCGTCAAAACCACGACACTCACATTTGAGTTGTGTCAATCAGGCGGCAGTGCAGCTCCTCGCCGTTAGCTTTCACCAGTTCCTGAAACTCTTCCATAGTGCTTGCCAAGCTGGCATCTATTTTAAACATGATCCAGAATTCTGTTATCCAATACCTACATGGTGGGATTTAAAAAACACAAGCCAAAACTGAAGCCAAGGACTCACATTGTGGTGGGTTCTTCCCACAAAAAGGATTCAGAAAAAGACAGGGGCTGGTTTGTTCTATATTCCTGGGAATATAGAATCTATATTCTCTACACAGAATATAAGGAACTGGAGTAGGGGTGGGGGGAAGAGAAGAAAACCACTCACTGACAATCCTCTGCGCCCCACATATTAAATGCTATGCTATGATAAGATGAATCATAATGAAGGAAGCCACTGCAAAGATTTAGGCACAACCATGTGTATCAGAGAGAATGATAAATAAGACAACGGCAGACAAACCAAACGTCCAAAGATTGGACAATGCATCTGTAAATTATACTTTATTATACCTCAGGATATTACATGGCCATTAAAAATAATGTTTACAAAAAGTTTTTAATGACTAGAGAAGATTCCTATGATTTAAAGTTAAGTGAAAACTACAGGATACAAAATTTTGTATGTATTTTGATCTCTACTATGTTAAAAAACCTACTTGGAAAGAGACAAGGGAAATATACCAAAATAGGTAGTTGGATATAAGTGATTACTACTATAGTTATATTCTTCTCTATATTTTCAAAGTGCTCTAATATGAGCTACATTACTTTTATACTTGGGAATAAAAACAAACAAAATAACCTTTCCCTTATGTCACTTGATACCAAAATGCTGTAAGGTTGACAAAAACATTGGTATAAAATATTAAGCTCAGGCACATCAGAAAAAACCGACTATGCTCTTTGAGGACTTTCCAGTACTAACAATTGCCCTTTCTGGTCTGTCCAGAGGTGTTGTATAGATGGTCAGGAAGGGAAAGGCAGGGAGGACAAGGAAAGAGCTAGAGTCTCTGGCTGTTTCATTTCACCCCACTCCACAAAGTCCCAAATGCATGCAGAAATGTTACCTTACAAAATAGCAGATCTTCAGGCAAAGCCCTGGTGAATTCTTTGCCAAGGCATCCTTATAGGTATGGCTGTGGTTAAGGGAAATGGAAGCCTCTGTTATAGAAACCAAACAACCTTTCATCTTTGCAAGTATTGCTAAAACTACCCTCCCTCCAGCCCCACATATAGTTTCTTTTAATGTTTCTTCTCTCCCTGGCCATAGGATAAAACCAACTCAATGTGTGCAGCTGTATGCTTATGAAGGGCAAAGATGGTGACTTTAGCCCATGCTGAAGTCGCTTATGGAAGAAGGCCACAGCATCTCCTCTGCAGAAGTAGGAAGTCAACAGCACAGCAATGTCCCCGCACAGGTGACCTGTAAGAAGTAAAGAAGGGGCAAGTGACCTCTGCCCATGCCCAAGACTAGGAGTCTGCTGGAGACAAGCTAAAAAGAAGAGCTTGTTCTTATCTTTTCAGCAACTGATAAAAAATCTGTGCATTGAATTAGAAGAAAGGGAAGGAATAAATATTCAGATATATTGTAATGATAATCAAGGCAATAATAGGAAAATGATAATACATGCCTAGAAAATGTCAGTAGATTGATCTTACAGGTTGTAATAGCAAGTCAGAAAAAGCCATGTGAATGATCCAAATACAACTGGAGAGCACATTAAGGATCAATACCATTCGGAATATTCCAGGAGAATGATGCCATTCTAAGAACAAGAAAGAATGGCAAAGTTCCACCAAGTTCACGCATCTCTAGAGATATATGGAAAGAATAAGTGTTTACTGTAAAGGTCACAGAAATGCAAAATCCAATCCAGTGACGAACCTGGGTGGTCCTACCCTCTTCCATCAACATACTGAGGAATCAGGCTATGTGGGCTGTGTGCCCCGCAAGACACTGCCCTCTTTCTCCTCTAAAAGCCATGTCAAATTAACCACAATCCAGGGCTCCGTGAATTTCAGCAGGGCCCCTGAGAGGAATCCACTGAGCAGCCAGCAGATGTCTCAGTTAACTGGGGCTGTGCAGTCTTCTTTCAGTGGCTATGCATATTTTAACCCTTGGAAAACTCAGACTTAAATATAGCAAAGTAAAAAACAGGCCAAATCATATTACTGATTTTTTTATTAGGAAGGGATCTATGCCTTTTGAAATCTTATATACCTGTAATGTTTAAGAGCATATTAGAACGAGAGTCTTGAAACTTCAATCTGGAATATACAATTAAGGGATTTACACTTGTGATTTTAAATTCAAATCTTATTAAGTTTATGCATAGCTTTGGAACATCTAAGGTAATGTTAGCTTTACTGTTGATAATTTAAATTTACTGAAGTTATAAAAACTATTTAGAATTCAGAAAAGCCTCTGAAGTATTTAAAAAATCTAAGATTTAAAATTACAAGTACATACCTATCAATAATTACTTTAAATGTAAATGGACTAAATGCTTCAGTCAAAAGACATGGAGTGGCTGAATGGATACAAAACCAAGATCCATATATATGCTGCCTACAAGAGATGCACTTCAGATCTAAATAGTTAGACTCTTCAAGAAAAAAAATGGGAGTGCCCAAATCAATAAAATCAGAAATAAAAAATTTACAATCAATACCACAGAAATATAAAAGAAAGTAAGAGATTACTACAACCAGTTACATGCCAATAAAATGGACAACCTAGAAGAAAGGTACAAATTCCTAGACATGTACAATCTTCCAAGACTGAGCCGGGAAGAAATAGAAAATATGAGACCAATTACCAATAATGAAATTGAATCAGTAATTTAAAAAAAAAAAAAAAAAAAAACTCTCAGCAAACAAAAGTCCAGGACCAGATGGCTTCACAGGTGAATTCTACCAAACATTTAGAAAAGAGTAAACACCTATCAAACTATTCCAAAAAACTGCAGAAGAAGGACCACTTCCTAACTCATTCTATGAGGCCAGCATCACCCTGCTACTAAAACCAGTCAAAGATATCACAAAAAAAGAAAATTACAGGCTAATATCAGTGATAAAAATATGATGAACATAGATTCAAAAATTCTCAACGAAATATTAGCAAACCAAATACAACAATACATTAAAAGAATTATACACCATGATCAAGTGGAATTTATCCAGTGAATGCAAGGATAGTTCAATATCCACAAATCAGTCAAACTGAAGAATATATAAATAAAGAATAAAAATCATATGATCATCTCAATAGATACAGAAAAGGATTTGAGAAAATTCAACAATTTATGATTAAAAAAAACTTTCCATGAAGATGTGTAGAGGGAACATACCTCAACGTAGTAAATGCCATATATTATAAGCCCACAGCTAACATCATACTCAATGGTGAAAACTGAAAGAATTTCTTCTACAATCAGGAACAAGACAAGGATGCCCACTCTCACCGCTTTTATTCCTAGCCAGAGCAATCAGACAAGAAAAAGAAACGAATCCAAATTGGAAAAGAAGAAGTAAAACTGTTACTGTTTGAAGATGACATGATACTATACATAGAAAATCCTAAATATACCACCAAAATACTACCAGAGTTCATCAAAATTCAGTAAAGTTGCAGGGTACAAGATTAATATATAAAAATCTGTTGCATTTCTATATACTAACAAGGAACTATCAGAAAGAGAAATTAAGAAAACAATCCCATTTAAATCACATCGAAAAGGATAGAATATCCAGGAATAAATCCAACTATGTAAGTAAAAGACCTACAGTCAGAAAACTTTAAGACACTGATGAAAAAAATTGAAGATGACAGAACAGATGGAAAGATATACCATATTCATGGATTAGAAGAATATCGTTAAAATGACCATACTACCCAAGGCAACCTACTGATTCAATGCAATCCTATCAAAACACCAATGGCATTTTTCACAGAAAACAAATAATTCTAAAATTCTATGGAAAGAAAAGTCCCCAAATAGCAAAACAATCTTGAGAAAGAAGAACAGAGCTGAAGGTATCACACTCCCGGACTTCAGACTATACTACAAAGCTACAGTCATCAAAACTGTATGGTGCCAGCACAAAAACAAACAAGTAGATCAATGGAACAGAATAAAGAGCCCAGAAATTAACCCACACACTTATGGTTAATTAATCTAAATCAAAGGAGGCAAGAACATACAATGGAGAAAAGACAGTCTCTTAAATAAATGGCATTGTGGAAACTGGACAGTTACATGCAAAAGAATCAAACTGGACTATTCTGGACACTATGCAAACTGGACACCGTGCACAAAAATGAATTCAAAACTGATTACGAACTTAAATGTAAGACCTGAGCTGCCTGGAAGCAGAGAGGCAGCATATCCAAAGGGCTGCCTCCATAGTGTGGAGTTCAGGAGTTTGGAGAGCCCTTTGGGGGTCCCAGTTTTACCTAAGAGATGTCAACTTGAGAGTGTGCTGAACTTCACCTTATGCTCCCATATCACGTGTAGTCATCAAAGTGTTTTCTCTGCGGTTTCACAGACATTCTCAGAGGGGAATCAGGAAGATGGTGGAAGAGTAAGAGGTGGAGATCACTTTCCTCCCCACAGATACACCAGAAATACATCTACACGTGGAACAACTCCTACAGAAGACATACTGAACGCTGGCAGAAGACCCCAGACCTCCCAAAAGGCAAGAAATTCCAGACATACCTGGGTAGGGCAAAAGAAAAAAGAATAAACAGAGAAAAGAATAGGGACAGGACCTGCACCTCTGGAAGGGAGCTGTGAAGGAGGAAAGGTTTCCACACATTAGGAAGCCCCTTTGCGGGCGTAGACTGCAGGTGGTGGAGGGGAAAAGCTTCAGAGCCACGGAGGAGAGCACAGCAACAGGGGTGTGGAGGGCAAAGCGGAGAGATTCCGTCACAGAGGATCGGTGCCCACTGGCACTCACCAGCCCGAGAGGCTTGTCTGCTCACCTGCCGGGGCAGGGGTGACTGGGAGTTGAGGCTCGGGCTTCGGTTGGAGCGCAGGGAGAGGACTGGGGTTGGCGGTGTGAACACAGCCTGCAGGGGGTTAGTGCACCACGGCTAGCTGGGAGGGAGTCCGGGGAAAAGTATGGACCTGCCGAAGAGGCAAGAGACTTTTCTTCCCTCTTTGTATCCTGGTGCACGAGGAGAGGGGATTAAGAGCTCTGCTTAAAGGAGCTCCAGAAACGGGTGTGAGCCGCGGCTAACAGTGCGGACCCCAGAGACAGGCATGGGATGCTAAGGCTGCTGCTGCCGCCACTAAGAAGCCTGTGTATGAGCACAGGTCACGATCCACACCTGCCCTCCCGGAAGCCTGTGCAGCCTGTCACTGCCAGGGTCCTGGGATCCAGGGACAACTTCCCCGGGAGAACACGCGGCACATGTCAGGTTGGTGCAACGTCCCGCCAGCCTCTGCCACTGCAGGCTCTTCCCGCATCCATACCCCTCCCTCCCACTGGCCTGAGTGAGCCAGAGTCCCCGAAGCAGCTGCTCCTTTAACCCTGTCCTGAGCGAAAAACAGACGCCCTCCAGCGACCTACACGCAGAGGCAGGGCCAAATCCAAAGCTGAGCCCCGGGAGCTGTGCGAACAAAGAAGAGAAAGGGAAATCTCTACCAGCAGCCTCAGAAGCAGTGGATTAAAGCTTCACAATCAACTCGATGTACCCTGCATCTGTAGAATACATGAATAGACAATGAATCATCCCAAATCAGTCCAAATTGAGGAGGTGGACTTTAAGAGCAAGGTTTATGATTTTTTTCCCCCTTTTCCTCTTTTTGTGAGTGTGTGTGTGTATGCTTCTGTGTGAGATTTTGTCTATATAGCTTTGCTTTCACCATTTGTCCTAGGGTTCTATCTGTCCGTTTTTTTTTTTCTTTTTTAAAAAAAATTCTTAATTATTTTTTATTTTAATAACTTTATTTTATTTTATCCTACTTTATTTTATTTTATCCCCTTCCTTCCTTCCTCCCTCTCTATTTCTTTTTCTTCCTTCCTTCCTTCCTTCCACTTTCTTTCTTTCTACTTTTTCTCCCTTTTATTCTGAGCCGTGTGGATGAAAGGCTCTTGGTGCTGCAGCCAGGAGTCAGTGCTGTGCCTCTGAGGTGGGAGAGCCAACTTCAAGACACTGGTCCACAAGAGACCTCCCAGCTCCACATAATATCAAATGGTGAAAATCTCCCAGAGATCTCCATCTCAACACCAGCACCCAGCTTCACTCAACGACCAGCAAGCTACAGTGCTGGACACCCTATGCCAAACAACTAGCAACACAGGAACACAACCCCACCCATTAGCAGAGAGGCTGCCTAAAATCATAAGTCCACAGACACCCCAAAACACACCACCAGATGTGGACCTGCCCACCAGAAAGACAAGATCCAGCCTCATCCACCAGAACACAGGCACTAGTCCCCTCCACCAGGAAGCCTACACAACCCACTGAACCAACTTTAGCCACTGGGGACAGACACCAAAAACAACGGGAACTACAAACCTGCAGCCTGCAAAAAGGAGACCCCAAGCACAGTAAGATACGCAAAATGAGAAGACAGAAAAACACACAACAGATGAAGGAGCAAGATGAAAACCCACCAGACCTCACAAATGAAGAGGAAATAGGCAGTCTACCTGAAAAAGAATTAAGAATAATGACAGTAAAGATGATCCAAGATCTTGGAAACAGAATAGAGAAAATGCAAGAAACATTTAACAAGGACCTAGAAGAACTAAAGATGAAAGAAGCAACAATGAACAACACAATAAATGAAATTAAAAATACTCTAGAGATGGGATCAATAGCAGAATAACTGAGGCAGAAGAACGGATAAGTGACCTGGAAGATAAAATAGTGGAAATAAAAACTGCAGAGCAGAATAAAGGAAAAAGAATGAAAAGAACTGAGGACAGTCTCAGAGACCTCTGGGACAACATTAAATGCACCAACATTCGAATTATAGGGGTTCCAGAAGAAGAAGAGAAAAAGAAAGGGACTGAGAAAATATTTGAAGAGATTATAGTTGAAAACTTCCCTAACATGGGAAAGGAAATAATCAAGTCCATGGGAAAGGAAATAGTTAATCAAGTCCAGGAAGCACAGAGAGTCCCATACAGGATAAATCCAAGGAGAAATATGCCAAGACACATATTAATCAAACTATCAAAAATTAAATACAAAGAAAACATATTAAAAGCAGCAAGGGAAAAACAACAAATAACACACAAGGGAATCCCCATAAGGTTAACAGCGGATCTTTCAGCAGAAACTCTGCAAGCCAGTAGGGATGGCAGGACATATTTAAAGTGATGAAGGAGAAAAATCTACAACCAAGATTACTCTACCCAGCAAGGATCTCATTCAAACTTGATGGAGAAATTAAAACCTTTACAGACAAGCAAAAGCTGAGAGAGTTCAGCACCACCAAACCAGCTTTACAACAAATGCTAAAGGAACTTCTCTAGCAGGAAAAACAAGAGAAGGAAAAGACCTACAAAAACAAACCCCAAACAATTAAGAAAATGATAATAGGAACATACCTATAGATAATTACCTTAAATGTAAATGGATTAAATGCTCCCACCAAAAGACACAGACTGGCTGAATGGATACGAAAACAAAACCCATATATATGCTGTCTACAAGAGACCACTTCAGACCTAGAGATACACACAGACTGAAAGTGAGGGGATGGAAAAAGATATTCCATGCAAATGGAAACCAAAAGAAAGCCGGAGTAGCAATTCTCATATCAGAGAAAATAGACTTTAAGATAAAGACTATAAGAAGAGACAAAGAAGGACACTACATAATGATCAAGGGATCGATCCAAGAAGAAGATATAACAATTGTAAATATTTCTGCACCCAACATAGGAGCACCTCAATACATAAGGCAAATACTAACAGCCATAAAAGGGGAAAGAGACAGTAACATATTCATAGTAGGGGACTTTAACACCCCACTTTCACCAATGGACAGATCATCCAAAATGAAAATTAATAAGGAAACACAAGTTTTAAATGATACATTAAACAAGATGGACTTAATTGATATTTATAGGACATTCCATCCAAAAACAACAGAATACAAATTTCTCTAAAGTGCTCATGGAATATTCTCCAGGATAGATCATATCTTGGGTCACAAATCAAGCCTTGGTAAATTTAAGAAAACTGAAATTGTATCAAGTACCTTTTCCGACCACAAAGCTATGAGACTAGACATCAATTACAGGAAAAGATCTGTAAAAAATACAAACACATGGAGGCTAAACAATACACTACTTAATAACGAAGTGGTCACTGAAGAAGTCAAAGAGGAAATAAAAAAATACCTAGAAACAAATGACAATGGAGACATGATGACCCAAAACCTATGGGATGCAGCAAAAGCAGTTCTAAGAGGGAAGTTTATAGCAATACAATCCTACCTTAAGAAACAGGAAACATCTCGAATAAACAACCTAACCTTGCACCTAAAGCAATCACAGGAAGAAGAACAAAAAAACTCCAAAGTTAGCAGAAGGAAAGAAATAAAGATCAGATCAGAAATAAATGAAAAAGAAATGAAGGAAACGATAGCAAAGATCAATAAAACTAAAAGCTGGTTCTTTGAGAAGATAAACAAAATTGATAAACCAGTAGCCAGACTCATCAAGAAAAAAAGGGAGAAGACTCAAATCAATAGAATTAGAAATGAAAAAGGAGAAGTAACAACTGACACTGCAGAAATACAAAAGATCATGAGAGATTACTACAAGCAACTCTAAGCCAATAAAATGGACAACCTGGAAGAAACGGACAAATTCTTAGAAATGCACAACTGCCAAGACTGAATCAGGAAGAAATAGAAAATATGAACAGACCAATCACAAGCACTGAAATTGAAACTGTGATTAAAAATCTTCCAAGAAACAAAAGCCCAGGACCAGATGGCTTCACAGGCGAATTCTATCAAATATTTAGAGAAGAGCTATCACCTATCCTCCTCCAACTCTTCCAAAATGTAGCAGAGGGAGGAACACTCCCAAACTCATTCTACGAGGCCACCATCACCCTGATACCAAAACCAGACAAGGATGTCACAAAGAAAGAAAACTGCAGGCCAATATCACTGATGAACATAGATGCCAAAATCCTCAACAAAATACTAGCAAACAGAATTCAACAGCACATTAAACGGATCATACACCATGATCAAGTGGGGTTTATTCCAGGAATGCAAGGATTCTTCAATATACGGAAATCAATCAACGTGATACACCATATTAACAAATTGAAGGAGAAAAACCATATGATCATCTCAATAGATGCAGAGAAAGCTTTCGACAAAATTCAACACCGATTTATGATAAAAACCCTGCAGAAAGTAGGCATAGAGGGAACTTTCCTCAACATAATAAAGGCCATATATGACAAACCCACAGCCAACATCATCCTCAATGGTGAAAAACTGAAAGCATTTCCACTAAGATCAGGAACAAGACAAGGTTGCCCACTCTCACCACTCTTATTCAACATAGTTTTGGAAGTTTTAGCCACAGCAATCAGAGAAGAAAAGGAAATAAAAGGAATCCAAATCAGAAAAGAAGAAGTAAAGCTGTCACTGTTTGCAGATGACATGATACTATACATACAGAATCCTAAAGATGCTACCAGAAAACTACTAGAGCTAATGAATGAATTTGGTAAAGTAGCAGGATACAAAATTAATGCACAGAAATCTCTGGCATTCCTATACACTAACAATGAAAAATCTGAAAGTGAAATCAAGAAAACACTCCCATTTACCACTGCAACAAAAAGAATAAAATATCTAGGAATAAACCTACCTAAGGAGACAAAAGACCTGTATGCAGAAAATTATAAGACACTGATGAAAGAAAGTAAAGATGATACAAATAGATGGAGAGATATACCATGTTCTTGGATTGGAAGAATCAACATTGTGAAAATGACTCTACTACCCAAAGCAATCTACAGCTTCAATGCAATCCCTATCAAACTACCACTGGCAGTTTTCACAGAACTAGAACAAAAAATTTCACAATTTGTATGGAAACACAAAAGACCCCGAATAGCCAAAGCAATCTTGAGAACGAAAAACAGAGTTGGAGGAATCAGGCTCCCTGACTTCAGACTATACTAGAAAGCTACAGTAATCAAGACAGTATGGTACTGGCACAAAACCAGAAATATAGATCAATGGAACAGGATAGAAAGCCCAGAGATAAACCCACGCACATATGGTCACCTTATCTTTGATAAAGGAGACAGGAATGTACAGTGGAGAAAGGACAGCCTCTTCAATAAGTGGTGCTGGGAAAACTGGACAGGTACATGTAAAAGTATGAGATTAGATCAGTCCCTAACACCATACACAAAAATAAGCTCCAAATGGATTAAAGACCTAAATGTAAGGCCAGAAACTATCAAACTCTTAGAGGAAAACATAGGCAGAACACTCTATGACATAAATCACAGCAAGATCCTTTTTGACCCACCTCCTAGAGAAAAGGAAATAAAAACAAAAATAAACAAATGGTACCTAATGAAACTTCAAAGCTTTTGCACAGCAAAGGAAACCATAAACAAGACCAAAAGACAACCCTCAGAATGTAGAAAATATTTGCAAATGAAGCAACTGACAAAGGATTAATCTCCAAAATTTACAAGCAGCTCATGCAGCTCAATAACAAAAAAACAAACAACCCAATCCAAAAATGGGCAGAAGACCTAAATAGACATTTCTCCAAAGAAGATATACAGACTGCCAACAAACACATGAAAGAATGCTCAACATCATTAATCATTAGAGAAATGCAAATCAAAACTACAATGAGATATCATCTCACACCAGTTAGAATGGCCATCATCAAAAAATCTAGAAACAATAAATGCTGGAGAGGGTGTGGAGAAAAGGGAACCCTCTTACACTTTTGGTGGGAAAGTAACCTGATACAGCCACTATGGAGAACAGTATGGAGATTCCTTAAAAAAGTAAATATAGAACTACCATATGACCCAGCAATCCCACTACTGGGCATATACCCTGAGAAAACCATAATTCAAAAAGAGTCATGTACCAAAATGTTCATTGCAGCCCTATTTACAATAGCCCGGAGATGGAAACAACCTAAGTGTCCATCATCGGATGAATGGATAAAGATGTGGCACATATATACAATGGAATATTACTCAGCCATAAAAAGAAACGAAATTGAGCTATTTGTAATGAGGTGGATGGACCTAGACTGTCATACAGAGTGAAGTAAGTCAGAAAGAGAAAGACAAATACCGTATACTAACACACATATATGGAATTTAAGAAAAAAAATGTCATGAAGAACCTAGGGGTAAGACAGGAATAAAGACACAGACCTACTAGAGAATGGACTTGAGGATATGGGGAGGGGGAAGGGTAAGCTGTGAGAAAGCGAGAGAGTGGCATGGACATATATACACTACCAAACGTAAAATAGATAGCTAGTGGGAAGCAGCCGCATAGCACAGGGAGATCAGCTGGGTGCTTTGTGACCACCTAGAGGGGTGGGATAGGGAGGCTGGGAGGGAGGGAGATGCAAGAGGGAAGAGATATGGGAACATATGTATATGTATAACTGATTCAGTTTGTTATAAAGCAGCAACTAACACACCATTGTAAAGCAATTATACTCCAATAAAGATGTAAAAAAAAAAAAAAAGTAAGACCTGAAACCATAAAACTTATAGAAGAAAACATAGGTATATGATCTTTGACATCAGTCTTCATAACATTGTTTTTGGATATGTCTCCTCAGGCAAGGGAAACAAAAGCAAAAATAAACAAATGGGACTAGGGCTTCCCTGATAGCACAGTGGTTAAGAATTCTCTTGCTGGTGCAGGGGACACAGATTCGAGCCCTGGGCTGGGAAGATCCCACATGCTGCGGAGTAACTAAGCCTGTGCACCACAACTACTGAGCCTGCACTCTAGAGCCCATGAGCCACAACTACTGAGCCCGCATGCCACAACTACTGAAGTCTGCGCACCTAAAGCCCATGCTCCGCAACAAGAGAAGTCACTGTAATAAGAAGCCTGCACACTGCAACAAGGAGTAGCCCCTGCTCACTGCAACTAGAGAAAGACCGTGCACAGCAATGAAGACCCAACACAGCCAAAAATAAATAAATAAATATATTAAACAAAAAACAACCAAATGGGACTATATCTAACTAAAGGTTTCGCACAGTGAAGGAAAAGAAACCCACCAACAAAATGAAAAGGCCACCTACTAAATGGTGAAGATATTTGCAAATGATATATCCAATAAGGGGTTAATATCCAAAACATACAAAGAACTCATATAACTCAACATCAAAAAACCAACGTGATTAAAAAACTGGCAGAGGATCTGTATATACATTTTCCCCAGGGAAGACAAATGGCCAAAAGCCACATGAGAAGATGCTCAGCATTACTAATCATCAGGAAAATGCAAATCAAAACCACAACGAGGTATCATCTCACACTTGTTAGAATGGCTGTTATCAAAAAGACAACAAATGACAAGTGTTGGTGAAGATGTGGAGAAAACAGAACCCTTGCACACTGTTGCTGGGAACATAAATTGGTGTAGCCACTGTGGAAAACAGTATGGAGGTTCCTCAAAAAATTAAAAATAGAACTACCATATGGTCCAGAATTTCCACTCCTGCGTATTTATCTGAAGAAAACAAAAACATTAATTAGAAGAGATATATGCAGCCATGTGTTCAATGCAGCATTATTCACAATAGCTAAGATATGGAAGCAACCTAAGTGTCCATCAAGAGACGAAAGTATAAAGAAGATGTGGTACATGCATACACACACACTGGAATATTACTCAGCCATAAAAAAGAATGAAATCTTGCCATTTGAGACAACATGGATAGACTCAGAGGGTACATGCTAAGTGAAATAAGTCAGATAGAGAAAGACAAATACTGTATGATTTTATTTATATGTGGAATGTGAAAAAACAAATGCACAAACATAACAAAACAGAGTTATAGGTACAGAGAACAAACAGGTGTTTGCCAGAGGGGAGGGAAGTAGGGGGAAGAAAGAAATAAGTGAGGAAGATTAAGAGGTACAAACTTCCATTTGCAAAATAAATGAGACATGGGTAAGAAATGCACCGTATGGGGAATACAGTTAATAACTATGTAATATCTTTGTAGGGTGACATATCCGTAACTAGACTTATTGTGGTGACCAGTTTGACATGTATAGACATATCCAATCACTGTTATGTAACAGAAACTAACATAGTGTTGTAGGTCAATTATACTTCAAAAACGGACAAAGAAACAACAAACATAGAAAAATAGATCAGATATGTGGTTACCAGAGGCAGGGGATGGGAAAAAGGGGGATTGTATGAAGGCAGTCAAAAGATACAAACTTATAAGATGAATAAGTACTAGGGATGTAATGTACAACATGATAAAAATATAATGAACACTGCTCGACGTTATACATGAAAGTTGCTAAGGGAAAATTCTAAGTTCTCATCACATGAAAAGAAATTTAAATTTCTTTAATTTTGTATCTATATGAGATGATAGATGTTCACTAAACTTATCATGAATCACGCTTCAAACCTTAAACTTACACAGTATTTTATGTCGGTTATATCTCAATAAAACTGGAAGAAGAAATAAAATTCATAATTATAGTTTAAAACCATTATTCCAATTAACCAAACATTTTTCAAGGTTCCTTAAAAGTGCCTGGTGGGACATTCTAGACTTATAGGAAGAACAGTAAGATTTGCAAGCTAAACTTGAACCCCTAAAGAAAAACTATGGCTGTGAAATTTGTACGTTTCATAAAATGACTTTAACTTAAAAAACCTAAATTTTGATAGATTTACTGTTATAAAATCTGTCCCTGAGAGCACCAAAATCAAACAGAAACACAAAACACACACACACACACACACCAAGAACAAAGGTAATCAATCCAAAAAATAAGCCTAGGCAACTGGCAAATTTCATGAAGTGAATGGTTCCAATGCTTGCCTTTCTTTGGACATGAAAGGGAGGAGTGAGAATGACATGACTTTACATTTCTCTTTACATTTCTTTATACCACATGGGTAAGAAAATGCATCCCTTCGGTGCAAAGAGATTCAAGCATAAGGCACATTCTAGATAAATACGTCTTAGAGTCTATATTTTTATTATTTGATCTAGTTGTTGAAAGATTTAACTTCTCCCTTATTAATGAGGAAGGCACTCACACACAAAAAAAACCCACTTTTCTTTTAAGACAACTGGGTGGACATAAGAATCAACATGGTGCCTTTCATCATGGAGTTTATCTTCCTTCTGTTTGCTCCCTACCCTTCTCTTCACACGTCCGTTCCCCAGTGCACAGTGCCAGGTGCCATCCAGGAGGGCAGAGCCTCCCAAGGTCGCAGAGCCCTTGTGCCACAGCGGAGGCAGCCTCGAGCAAGGCAGGCACTGCTTTCTCACGTGAGGAGATGAAGCAAACAGCAGCACACGCAGGCCAGTAATCAGGGGCTCAGGCATCTGCTGACCTGGGGTAATCGTCATTGTTTGCTGCAAGCTTCAGGCTCCACATCCTCATAGGCAGTGCTGTGGCCATGAAGTACCAGGGCAGTTCTGGCTGTACTTCTCAGGCATCTGAACTATTCAAAGCATGTTGTTAAATTTTTTTTCCTCTAACAATGGAAAAACAGGAAACAAAAGGAAGCCATCTGAGCTTCTTTAACTGACAGGTAAAAGAAGCTATTCCAGTCTGGTATGTTGAGACGTTCACCGTGGAGGGGAAAGGGTTTCTGAGAGAGCTGAGGATAGAGCAGTAGGGGCACACTGGGCCAGCCTGTGGAGGGCCATTTCCTGGCAACCGAGGATCTGCCATTACCCTCTATTTGCAGAGGCTCTGGAGCATGGCCTGCCTGATTCGCTTCTCAGGAAAGTAGCTGCAGAGGTGGATAAACGAGGGAGAGGGTGGCTGTGAAGATGAGAAGCCCAGGATGGGACAGAGGCTGGGGAGAGAGACCGTGAGGGACCAAAGGCAGAGACATGGGAATGGAGAGAAAAGAGTCACTTCTGACGCAGTCACTTCTGACGCAGGAACCCTGAGATTGGGTGACGGACTCTGTAGGTGAAAGGCACGGAGGACTGTGAGTGCTTTGATGTTGCCGCTTTAAGACCATCGGATGGGCAGCAATACCATGAACTGAAACTGAAAATACAGGTATCAAAGCAGAACTCATAGTAGTAGTAGTTGAGGTGGTGAGTTAATGAGTTAAGTTTTAAGCATATTAGATTGCAGTGTCTGCAGGATAAAGTGGTACAAACGTTAAAAAAAAAAATGGTTTGGGTTAGAGAAATATGGACTTGAAAGACCTCAGAGGAATGGTGGTGGAAATCCTGGTGGGAAATCACCCAGGGGAAGTGCAGTGAGAAGAAACCAGGATGTTATCCCCATCTCGAGGAGGTACGCAAAGAAGAGGCTGGATGGAGAGGTGGAGGAGGGCAGCCCAGGAGGAGGGAGAGCCGGGAAGGTGCAGTTCCCAGGGCCCTGGAGGGAGTCTGGAGAGGCAGGGGGTGTCAACAAGGCCTCTACACAGACATCGCTGTAAACAAGGGTGGAAACAAAAGCCACCAGGCTTGGCAGCTAGGAGGTCACTGGTGACATCAGAGGAAAGTCTGAGTACAGGGGTGGGGCCCACAGTCGGGTTAAGGACTGAGTGGGAGTTGAGCGATGGGAGAGAGTGAGTGCAGACTATTTTAAGAAGTCTGTGCATCACATTTCTAACCCTATCAATGGAATGAAGGGGAGGCAGGGTTGAGAGTTTATTTTTAGGTTGGGGAGACTTGAATGTGTTTTAGGCTGAGAGGCAGGTGCCCCTGAAGAGGCAGGGTTTAGAAGGACAGGAGAGAGGGGAGATAACTGATAGAGAAAGATTCTGTGAGAGTGGGAGGGAGGATGGGGAGGAAGAGGGCTCTGCTGTCACCGTGGGGGCAGGTACCCGGCGGGGCACCAAGACAGGCGCCCCAGGTACAGCTCAGTCCTTAGAGCAACAAAATTTTTTCAGCGAGGAGTATTTAATCACTGACATTGTTTAGAATTGCTGGTACGTGGAGTTAATAAAAAGTAGACCAACTCTGAGTCTCTTTTATTACGGTTTTAAAATTCTCTGCAGGCCAGACATCCAATTATTACCTGCACCTCTCATAACGTGGACCCCTCCCAAGGTTGCACCCTTGGAATGCCACTGAAAACACCTCCTCTGAGATGAGAGGTAAAGGTTTATGAGTCACTTTAGAGAAGAGATTCAGTCTTTACGTTTTTTTCTGTGTGCCATGAGATGAAAAGGAATGGCTGAGGAGAGTGGTAAAGGATTAGAACAGCTACAAAGCATGACTCAGTGCCAGGGACCTGGGCTTCAAGGTGCTAAACAGTCTCAGCCCACCTACAGCCCACAGTGTCATCAGTCATCAGGGAGAGGGAGAAGGCAGCCGTTTTCTCCACCCAACTCCATTCACACCCCCAAGAGAAGGTTAGAATCCGGCAGGGTTTGCTTGGCACGTAGCCAGTGCCTCTGCCTAAGCAAAAAGGCACCAGCAGCCTCTCCAGATGCTCTGGCATCAGAAAGCGCTCTTCAGAACCTGAGGCAGGCTGAAGAATTGGACAGGAAAGCCACAGTGCAGTTTATCACTTGAGTCATGCTTGCACCCTTGTCATTTTGCATGGGATAAATATGAATTTTGATTAATCTACAGGAAAACGATTTTTCACTAGCAAGAACTAACAAAGAAGACTATGTTTGCATGTTGATTTCTTTGGCCTCTTCCCAGAGCAATCAGCATCAATAACATTGCCTCGCCCAACAGAAGATACACACACATACATATGCACACACACACACATGCACACAGACACGCACACCGTACCATGAAAGGACGTATGAACCCATTAACCACTCAGGGTTATGCCAAAGCAACCAAAGTGAAAGCATCCTTCCAATTTCAAGACACTGCTGAACGAATCCCACGTGGGGACCGCCAGGCACTGTGCTAAAGGATATAGAGTGATAACTTTTTGGAGCAGTTCAGCAGAGGAAATGAGAATTCGGTGCATGGTCAGCAGGACTTGCAACAGTTGGTTACTTCGACACAGGTTTCCATCTGCATCTGAAAACATAAAGAGCAGCTTCTGAGCGAGGCCCCAGAGAGGAATTAGTTACCTGGTGGGACACCTGCCAGCCCCCCATCACTCCCGGTGGAAGACCAGAGGGCGGGCTCTGCAGGCCCAGCGCCCTGCCCCAACTCCCCCACTGACTCTGACACCACACATCCATCCCTCCGTTCTTTGCTTTTCTTTATCCTCCAGCTGCATCCTCCCCAACCCCAAGTGTCCGTTTTGAGGCTCATTAACCACGCTGCCAGAAAGGTGGTAGAATCGTGGGGAAAGGATAACATTTGCACCAGTACATGCGAGTCTCTGTTGAAAGCAGAAGCAGATCCAGGCTTTGTGATGCCTGAAAGGCATATAACGGGGGAAGGAGGAAGTCCTTTCTGGGGTCAGAGGGAAAAAAGTTATAGTCTTACCAGATTACAGTTAAAATACCTTATTCTTGCAAGTTTTACAAAAACATATGACCACATGAATACATTTCTAGGGCTGCCCCATGGCCTTGGAAGTGGGCTCATGCACACGAGGGGCCCTGAAATGGAAGCTTCCTTAGTTTTATGGGCAGTGCGCTCTGGATGGGAATAAAGGAGGAAGACTATGGGCAAACATGACTTTTGGAGATTATGGGTGGGTTACAAGTACCCATGATGATTTGTATCAAAGATCATGGTTAGCTCCTTACTTGGGTTTTGCAAATCCTGCTGGTACCACATAACAAGATGCATTCCATACAATGGCATTGGGTGCAAAGATTCCCCCTGGAGTGGTTTTCAAAATCTTTTCACATTTACGGCATGAAGTGTTAGGGGCTGTGCTGGTTATTCACTGCAGATCTAGTCTCTGTCCTTCACCATGGACTGCATCACCAGGCTCCTTGCTAGCCAGCTTCCAGTTGGGTTCAGCCATTGGGATGCATCGGCAAGAGATGGGAGGAGAGAGAAGTAGGTATTTCTTTCTCCTTCCCTCTCTGCTTGGCACTACTTCCCTGTAGCTACAGGTCTCTTCAATGAGTGATCACGCTGCTTGGTCCCTCTTTGAGGGCTCTAGCGCTCACTGGGATCTAATACTATATACTAATCTCCCTTTTGACCCTTTGCTGCTGAGGGTGGTAACGACTTCTGGCTGTTGATAGTCTCTGGGTGCAGCATCTCTTAATTCCACTCTCATCTCTGTAAGTAGGCCCCCATCATTAAAGTGTCTTCACTTAAACAAACCATGTGAATTCTGTTCCCTGCTGGGAACTTGAATGATTCAGGGGAAAATACCTAATGAAAGAATATACATGGATTCTTTTATCATTTGCTAGCTCTTTAAAGCACATTATACAAAAGGGGTTATCATTTTCATTCTTTCCAAGTATACCAAATGGTAAATGAAGGACATAGTGCATTTGGGCTCAGGATTCAGAAGTTCTGGCTCACTCGCAGATGATGAGTTAAAGTCACAGCTCATTGAGAAAATATAAGCAAACGCGACAAGATCGCTCACCTTCCCACCGCCAAATCCACCAATTTACCCGCATTCTATTACTCTTACTGCCTGCCTTCCTCTATTACCATGGAAGGTACTTCACAGGTCAATGCTTCCACTGAGCTCTGGGTCTCCTTTTTCTCAAGGACACTGACACTGTCTTTGTCCACGTTCTCTCCTCCAGTATCAACTTTCCTCTTTCTCTCGCCTGGTTTACTTCCACTGGCATTTAAGCACACCCCAGAATCTCCTATTTAAAACGAAATGAAATAAAACAAAACCTGAAACTGTAGGCACCTCTCCATTCTGTTCCCCTTTTCAGCAAAACCTCAGTCATCAATTTCTCATCTCCCATTCCCTTTCATCCATACCATTTTTGACTCCTACCTCTCTTTTGTTGTTTTTTTTTGCGGTACGCGGGCCTCTCACTGTTGTGGCCTCTCCCGTTGTGGAGCACAGGCTCCGGACACGCAGGCTCAGCGGCCATGGCTCACGGGCCCAGCCGCTCCGTGGCATGTGGAATCTTCCCGGACCGGGGCACGAACCCGTGTCCCCTGCATCGGCAGGCGGACTCTCAACCACTGCGCCACCAGGGAAGCCCTCTCCTACCTTTCTTATTCCACAAAATCTTTTATTTTCAAGGTCTCCAATCTTTTATTTTCAAGGTCCACATTGCCAAATCCAAGGGTTCATGCCTCTGTCCTCATCTTACTTTATGACTTGAGTTGCATTCAACCCAACCCAACCCAAGCTGACAACTCTCTCCTCCTTCCTGGAGCATTTTCTTCGCTTGGCTTCCACAACATCACACTCTCTCAGCTTCCCTCTCCAGCTCTTGTTCTGTCTCCTCTTCGTTTGCTGAGCTTTTAAATGTTACTGTGCTCTGTGGCTTAGTCCTCCCACTTCTTTTTTTTTCTAACAATTTTTAAAGTCTAAAACTTTTTAAGTTTTAAATTAAAAAAATTTAACTTCTTTCTTCTAGGTAGGGGAATTAATCTAGTCGTTTGGCGAAAATACCATTGATATGCTCATGACTGCCCAACAGACATCTTCAGCCCTGAGTACCGAATTCTTATGTCCCACATCCTACTTGGCGAATCCACATAGATGTGTAATTTCTGACTTAACTCATACAAACAAAATTCATGACCTCTCCGTCCCCTAATTCACTTCTCCTCCATTTTTCCTCATCTCAGGAAATGGTACCACCAGCCATCCTCTCAGTTACCCAAACAAAAAACCTAGTGGTCATCCTTCATTTCTCATTTTTCCTCGCATCCAATACATTAGCAAGTCTTGATTCTACTTTCAAAATACGCCTCAAACCTCTCCATGTTTCCCCATCCTTGCCATCATGCTGTGTAGCCATTACCACGATGACCTAATTGACCTCCCTGTTTTCACTCTTATCCACTTACCCACAAACTGCTCTTCACACAGCAGCCAGGAGCGAGCTCCTAAAACCCATAAATCAGGTCATGTGCTTCATACGCTTCAATGGGTTCCATTATACTTGTAATAACACATGGACTCCTTGCTACAGCCAACAGAGCTCTACATGTTCTGGCCCCTGTTAGCCTCCCACTTCATTTCATACCGTATTACTCCTCTCTATACCACTGTTTATACCTCGAACGCTCCAAGCTTATTCCTACTTTGCATTTGTTATTTCCGTCAGTGTGGCCTTTCTTCCCTTGGCCCATTCATGTCATTCATGTCTCAGTTTCAAGGTCACATCCTCAGAAAGGTCTTCCTTAAACTACTTAAGGTAGCCATGGTCCTGCCTGAGTTTCTTCACAACACTTACCAGTGATCTGAAGTTCTCTTTTTTTATTTGATTTTTATTTTCTGAGTCTCTGCTAGAATATAAGCTTCATGAGACCTGACCTTGTCTGTTTTTTCCACAACCATATCTCTAGGGTCTACAACAGTGCTGATACATGACAGTTACTCATTAAACACTTCTTGAGTAAATGAGTGAACTACACCAAATAGGAGACCCCTTAACTCTTCATGTATCTTTGGATATTGAGTTTGATTTTTTCATTAGCTATTTCATTAATGATATATAATATACACACACTTTCTTCTTGGCCACAGTTTATAAAAGAAACAAAGTTACAATTTGATAAATCATTTTTAAGAAGTATTCATCTAGCCTGTTATAGTTTTATAAATCGTTCATTACTTATTCTAAGCTTACACTCTGGTGAGGTGGGGTTAGTACTGCTATCTGTTTTCTGGCCCACATAACTTCTGTAATAGTTATCTCCTGCCACAAAAATTCTGCATAACAAAACACCCCAAAATTCAGTGCCTGAAAACAGTAATCTTTTTTTTTTTTCCCTCAAGAGTCTGTAAGTTGGCTAGGGGGTTGGCTGATATAGGCTGGGCTTTGCTAGGGCTCCTATCCTACATGCGTGCCCAACTTCCCTGGACCAGTGGGCTAGCCAGGGTATGCTCTTCTCATGGTGATGGCAGGGTGCTGTAGGACAACTGGAAGTATCCAAGGCCTCTTAGGCCTAGGCTTAGAACTGGCATGCTGTCACTTCTGCTTTAGTCTGTGGGCCGAAGAAAGTCACTGCTGAATCTCAAGTCAAAGGGCAGGAACCTCAAAGTCATATGGAAAAGATCACTGACACAGAGAAGGTAAAGTTGGGCGAGGAGGCAATAACACAATCAAATCTACCACAATTATACGGACGTAAGTTTTCAAGTCAGCATCTGACAATATAGTTTTTATAAGGCACCTTTCCTCACAGAATTATATAGTAGTGCTTCTATTCCTGTACATTATGGTACAAAGCAGGAGAAACTGAAATATATTTGTAGGGTATGCATTAGAATGTTCCTGGAGTTATGGACACAGTCGCAGACTTATTCAGTATGAATAAAATCTAAGACTTGCTATCTCAATTGTTCTTTGTGGCTGGCTAGCATCCTTCCTGGATGCTCATATATTAGGGAAAGGGGCTTTGCAGTGTCCTGGGTGAGATGAAAACCAAGTCACATACAGAAAGATTCAAGGACCCAAATAGGTTTACCATGGAGAAGACTCAGTAGAGATATTAAAATTATCTTCAAATATTTGTAACGTTAACTGTGGGAGAATGTTTAGACTTGTTCTGTGGGGCCACAAATGGCAGAACCAGAGAGGATGAATAGAAAAAGTTATGGGAAAGAGAATTGGGCACAACACGTGGCAGAAAATTCTAACCATTAAGCCTGCCCAACAACGGAAGCATTTGCATCACAGACCTCTGTATTCAAGAGGAGGCTGGGGAGGGACACTTTATTCAATTATTGTAATTGGCATTGAACCTATTATTTACTGAAGTCCTACTCAATACCAGGGGCTATGCTCAGCACTTTGATGTTATTTCTAATTCTCACAACACCTCTGCAGTGTTGATACTGCTCACAATTTACAGCTGAGGAAATGAAAGCACAGAGAGATTAGGTCGTTTGTTCTAGGTCAAAGAGACAATGGGTGGAGGAGCTCAGGATCTGGCTCCTGGTCTGTTTGATTCCAGATCCCCAGCTCTTTCCAAGACACTGCGTGACCATCTGTCAGGATAGGGAATTCAAGTATCAAATGGGGGAAGGGGGCTAGAGTAGATGAGCTTTAAGATCTCTTCCAGTCCCTAGGGCTACAAGTCTAAGAGACGCCACTGGAATATTGGATTGGAACCAATTAATGCACATTTGAAAGGATAGCTTTTTGCATCTGATGATTTCTGAAAAACTCTCACGTGCCTTGGCGGATTGATAGTGATCATTCAAGTTGGCTTTAAAATAAGAAGGGTGCTGTGCCTAAGATCCACAGTCACAGTCATTCTCCACTTTTGCCTCACACCCCCTCTTCCACAGAGTCCTGTGATGGTCCCCCACTACGGCGTGTTAATCCCCACACGCTCTGTGGGAGGGCAGGCTGGCATACGGTAAGGCCAGGAGGGCATCTCTCGGCACCTTGTTTCACAACCCCCTCGTAGGTGCCCCTTCTTCCACAGAACTTCCTGGCATGTTCACTTGCCCTCATTCCCACCACCACCTCTCCCCAACTCGACCATCAACCTCCCTACAACCTCATCAAGGATGCACTCCCCTCCCACCCTCATCTCACGGAGCAGCACTTCTCCCTTCTTGAGGGGAAGAGCCACCCTTTGAAAGTCAGATTTCAAAGTGGCTGGTCAAGGGGAATCTACCTTCTAGACTACTGGATTTTATTTTGATAATTTGATATAATTGCTGTAAGCTGATTTAAACATTTCAGTGAATAATTTAATTTTGTTTGCAGCTTTAGGCTTCTGAAAAATGCGGGGTGTCATACTAAAAATTCTAATACGTAAAATGTGCAATGCATAATAAAATGTGCATATTTTCTCATTACCATCTGCTTCTCCTTCTACTTCAGGGGGAGACTTCTTTAAAGGGTTGAAACCTCAGTGGGACACAAATTGCCCATCTTACGTACTCCATCACTCAACCTGGGGAGCAATGTGTGCTGCTAGGGAAGTATGCTAGTCAAAGAGCCACCCGACCTGTGGACCATTTGCTCTACAGAGCAAACAGAAAAGCCATGTGGAGAGTCATTTCTCTGTGAGCCAGCAACTGGTTTTCCATCATCAGACTCAGTGCTGGCGTTAGCTATGCTTCATGGAATCACAGACTCTCACGGTGGAAAAGACTTTAGCTGTCTTCCACCTCAACCTTCTAGCTGTTGCATTACTTCCTCCTAAAGGCATCACAGGTAACTGGCTGACTAGGCCCTACTTACACCCTTCCAACGAGAGGATACAGCTCTCTAACTACTCTGTAGAGCAACTTTCATTCTACTTCAATTAAAAACATTTTATAGTTAATCGACTCTGTGCAAGGCACTGTCCTAGGTACCAAAGGAGATATGAAGAGCTATAAGAAAACTCTTGTCTAGTTGGAGAATAAGACACACACCCAACATACTTCATAATATCAGGCAGTCAATGTTAGAAGTGAAACCCGTGGAGATCATGCTGAATGGTGGCAAAGTTCAGGGGAAGGAGAGATCCTATCCAGTCGTGGTGATTCAGGAAGCATCTCTTGCCATCTGCAGTGAGGTGACCCAAAGCTTCAGGATTCAAGAGGCCATCTGGTCTAGCCCTCTATCTCTCAACCTGCCCATAGCCTCTTTTCTTCCTTTCTGTGGTTTAATCTTAAATAAGCTGCTTGCCTAGAGTGATGCCCTGCTCCCTGATGATATGACTCCTGTGAGAACAAACTTGCAAACGGCTGCATTCGAGGCACTGCTTCTTGCTGACAAGGGGTGGGGGCAACCTTCCTACAGTGAAGGCTTGTCTGGGGGATGAGGCAGCAATGACTCGCTGCAAAATGGACATAAAACATGTCCAACACCAGAGAAACTCCAGTACAGAGTCCCTTCTTCCCCTATGTTTCAGTTTCCATGGAAATCCCTTGATGTGCGAAGGGATTTTGTATGTACCAAAGACAGAATATCAGAAATTGGTATATTGAGGGTAAGCAAGCGATCAGCATTGGGAGGGAATCACACAAAAGAACAGGTGTGTTGAAAACGGGGGCCAGAAAATGGTAATGGGAAAGCTAGTATCAGAAAGCCACGGGGCAGGTTTGGATCCAGAGCCTAGAGCAGGGCTGCAGCTGCTAATGCAGGTCAGTATCACCAGTAACAGGAGAGACTGGATCTAGGCAGAACCTGACAGATACAGAGTTCTGAACGCGTTACAACACGGTAAATGTTCCAAAGAAATAAACTCTACTTGACAGCAAGACTATTACACTCATTAGATCCTGTTTGGAGAGTGCAGAAAAATTGACAAGCTGAAAATAAGTTTACTGGTTTGTTGTTTGTTTGTTGGTCTGGTTTTTTAGGGCCGACAGCTGCAGCTGGGGTAGGAAGTGAGTGCGAAGAAAGAATGTGGTGACGCACACATACTTGGAACCCTCAGAGCTTTTACTACCTGAGCAGCTTACAACATGTATCGGCAGCACCTTAATCTTTTTTCCAACCAGGAGAAAGCAAGGGATTTGCTAAGGACGGAGTCTCGCTTCACAGGGCAAGCGTGAGAACCCGCGTGGCTGCCACTGGGGGAGCACTGGTAAGAGTTTCAACAACAGCTCTCCTGGGGGGTGAGGGGGACCCTGATTTGTGGTGCACGCAGATTTCTGTGGTATTAATACCCCCACTGTGGCCGATTCCAAGCCACCAATATGAAGTCAGACGGTGGAGCGGGGAGGAGATGCTTGCAGTCAGCTCTCAGCACCACGGGCTGCCGCTCTCATCCACGGACCCGGGGTCGGAAGGGCGGTGCCTGCTCAGCTTCCGCCCTACCTGGCACCTCGTTCCCAGGTGCTCCCAAACCCACTTTCCTCCTCACCTCACTCCTGATCTCATGCCCTCTGGGCCTTGCCTGGTGACTGCTGCCCAGTTAACCCTGATGAGCACATTCCTCGGGGAGGAGGGGAGGACGCATGGGTGGATCCTCTCAGATGTCTGCATAGCAACAGCGACTTCTTGGAGTACTTGGTGCTCTAACCCAAGGAAGAACATTTTAACGTAGGGTGAGAATGCGGGAGAAGGGAAGCTCCCAGCCCTCATAAATCTAAGCCCCGCTCTGGCTCCCTCTGGGATAACCTGGTATATCATACCCAGACAAAACGTGCGCGTGCACACACAGCTGTCCTTGAAGCCCCCAGCAGCGGGAGAGCCACTGCTCTCCCTGGACGGGAACGCCTGAGGGCAAGACTTTGTTTTCACAGCACTGAGGCTCAAGGGACAGAACCACCTGGGCTGAGCACCTGAGTCGTACCGCTCTGCGAGCAGCTGGCACCGTGGGCACAGTTTTAAAGAGGAGGACACCGAGGTGTCGTGCGTTGGCCATGGTCTAGGGCTGGTGAGTGGAAGGTCCTGGACAGGATCGGCCCTCTGGCCCCCAGCCCAGGTCTCCTTCCTTGGCATCTACCTCTCCTAGGGGGATTGCTGGGAGGTGAGCGGCGTAAGGCCTAGGTATACTGGGAAGAGCTCTGACTTCCAGCTGTGCATGCTACAAGGCTAAACCTCTTACACCCATATCTCTTTTTCTCCCCCAAAAGCCCTACATCCACATACCAACCCTGCCCTTCTCACTGCAGTCACAGTACAGACTAAAAATCTTCCTGGAGACCCGAACCCTTAAACCCACCACTTCTCATGACATCAGCACAAAGGCTGTTACTGGCACCATTTAGCTAGGACGACTAGACCCCAGAGAGCCCGTGGCCACGTGGGTGAAAACACCAGTGCCCTGAGAGCTCACAGCCCCTGAGTGGCCCGCCTCTCCCTCTTCCTGCAACAGCAGCTCCGCTCCCTCAGCCAAAGCAGACGGCCACGGGGACGGTCCTCCCCGAGCACGGCTTTGCTTCCGAAGCGTGAAGCTCTATGTAAAGGATGACCTAGATTTTCTGGATGAGCGACTGCAATCTATAAATGTCTAATCATGCGCACGAATTGCCTAAAGTGAAGAAGAGCTTTCAGCTCTATTGCCTCTGCTGAGCAAGGCCGTGGCCTTCCTTGGGGACTGCAGCCTCCATCCAGACCTGTCACGTCTCAAGAATCAGGGGTCTGAGAAGTCGTGAGGGAAGCTGTCCTCTTCCGTTCTGCAAATTGGACACAGTCCCAAGTGTGGAGGTCAGGGGGCTGGGCCGGCACTAAAAGACAAGGGGCAGGAGGAGGCATGATGGGTATGAGGTAGGCCCGGTGATGGGGTCTGCGACCTGGTGATGGAGTCAGCGGCCCAGTGATGGAGTCTGTGACACTGTGATGGAGTCTGCGACCCTGTGATGGACTCTGGGACGAAGCCATGACCTCAAATTCTAAGAGCCGTTGTTGGAAGGCGGCACCAACTGAACACCCTGGGCAGGTGGCCGCTTCTCCGAGGCCCATCTAAGTCCCTGGGAACAATCGAATTGTCCAGCTGGGTAGAGAAGCTGTGATTTGAGTCCTTGGTGAGCTGCTGTCAACGCAGCCTACTTGGCTCACACAGTGACTGTCCCCCGCACAGCACCACAAGAATGTGCCCGGCGGGGGGCGGACAGGCAGCAGGGCCCAGGCTCAGCTTCCCGAGGACATAGAGAGCTGCCCGCAGGTGGCTGGAGGGAGGCCAGCGGACCCAAGACAAAGACACAACACAACAGGGAAGGGAATCTGGGGCAGCCCTCCCTCTGCTCTCTCCTTGCTTGCTGGAGCGCGTTCCTATCGCTTCAATCTTGTCTGTTAAATCCTGGGCCTTTTTTAGCGTATTTGTTGACAGGCTGGATAGGTATTAAGCAGCAGCTCAGGGAACTTTCCAAACACTGACCTAGTGAAATAACACAAGGCCTGTCTGAGACTTACTAGTTAGCCACGAACTCAGCCTTCTTCAGAAAGTTTTTCTCAGTATTGATTTGATCCTAACAGACCTAGACGCCTAGTTAATCTCGTTCCGGTGCATGACAGGGCTGAAGCAATTGGTGTACATTGCCATAAAATGGCACTGCCCCCAACACTGTCTCACCACAAACTGTGTGCTTTCACCGTACAAACTGTCCTTGACTCATAATTCTCTGCAATGAACAGGCCTGGACAAAAAACATCATCACACCATCACGTATGGTAAAAGGACTGAGTAAAATCTTTTGTAATCAGACAGAAGTTATTCTGAAAGCCTCCTCGCCCTGTCTTTGGTTGTGGTGAGGATTAGATTACCTTTGATTAAAGACAGAGAAACGCTTAGTAAACTGGGAAGCACTGTCAGGGTGGCGACCTGTTCTTATTTCTCTTGCTGGATTTGGAACACTACTTTGCTCCTGCTAGGCTCTCGTTATTCCAGAGTGGAACAATGATTTTTCATGAAATACTTCATTTTAACCACAACCCAAAGAGGGGCTGTCCACGCTGGTCTGTCACACTGTCCGTGCCCATGAGACCAGATGTGGTTTCCTGCAAGCATGGTTCCAATCCATGGCAGAGTAAGTAGGGGCCTTCCAAACTTCTTTCCAGTTCTACGTTCTAAGTGCAACCCGCCCCTCGGGCCCTCAAGACAGAAGGATTTCTTAGGGTTTACTGAGGTGCTAGAGAGAAATCTGCATGAGGACCCAGGAATGACTCTGAAAGACAGAGCTTCACAGGTGGGTGAGGAATCTCTTATTCACTGAAGGAAAGAAAAAACTGCTCTCTACTCAGGAGCCAAGAGCAAATAAGAAGGGGTTTCAAAACAGCTCACGTCATGAACTGGCGCTGTGTCACCATCTTACAGAAACAGCCAAAATGCAACGGAAACTCACAAAGTGGATACCAATCGGAAGATGGGAAGGCCGGGAGCACTATCTGGTGTTCTGCCGGAGGAAATACAGCATCTGACCGGAACAAGTGAACTACATTCAAAGTCCAGCCTGACTTCTCTCCCTCTCCCTCTCCCACTGGCGGTCTCTGTTGCTCTCCAGCTGTTAAACATACATGGAGCGCAGTACCAGGCCCTGTTCCAAGAGGGTCTTCACATGTATTAACTCTACGAGGTAGGTGGTATTGTCATGACAGATGAAGAAACCGAGGTTAAAAGAGGGGTAAGGCAACGTGCCCAAGTCTAGCTGGTAAATGGCAGTCCTGGGATCTGAACCCAGGCTACCAAGCCCTGGGATAGCGCTGTCATTTCCATGCCTCAGTTTGCTCATTTGCAGAATAAAAGCTTGATAATATCTTGCCTCCATCCCTCCCAGCACAGAGATAATCAGGAGATCAGTCAAGATAAGGAAAGCACTTTGATATCTTTTGGGGAGAACAAGGTCCTGCACTAAGTCCAAACCACCATGATATCTGGTTGACTGGTGGGTCCTAAATATCTAGGCTGCCTGACGGTACAGTAGTCACGTAGCACACGAAACCTCGCGCCACTGCTGAAGTACCAACAACATGCATTTATTAGGGCCTTCTCTCCTTGCACGTTAGCTTATTTGAACCTCACACCAACTCTGCAGGATGGGTATTATTTTTATTTTACAGACGAGGAAACAGAGTAAGGTGAGGTGAGCTGCTTAAAGTCATGTGCGTGGTGAGTGCCTGACCTGAGTCCAGGTCTTTCACCTCAAGCCCGGCCCTTTCCACTGTATCCCACTGCTGCTCATTCTGGGTTGAGAAGATTAAAGGCACATCGTTTCCATCTCAGCTCTGGAGGGTTTCTGGTGCCAGCCTACCTGGAAAGGTACTGAGCACCCCTGGTGCTTGGGTGGGCTAGGCTATTGTGGTGATAGTTGTATTTGTTTTTTCTGTTTTGTAGCACAAGTGCCTGACCTAAGCTTTGATTGCTGAGGCATCCATTGCAAAGAGGCATCCTTCAAAGACGGCTATCTCTCAAATACACACACTGCCAGCCACAAGACTAGATAAAGGGCCAGGCCACCTCCCTGCACTGAGGCTCCTTGGTTTTACACATTGTGGTTGATTTCAATAACTGACCATTGGGCTACTTGTTTTTTCCTCTCCTCATACTTTAGAAACTCCTGCCCTTATGTCTTAATTTCACCAATAAAGACTGAGCCCATCAAACATTAGACCCACCCTCGACCCCAATATATTCAGAACCCCTGGCCTGCGTGCCCTTTCTCTTTCTTTCTCTCCTCTCTCCCTCCCCCCACCCCAACCTTGCTGTGTGGCCCTAGGTATGCTGTGTAATTTCCAGGTCTTGTAAGCAATAAACTTTTATTTTTTCAAAGTTTCCTGAGGGTTATTGCTGAACAGTGTCTTGTAATCATAATAAGAACCATCTCCTTTTGAGATGGGCACAAAAGAGCCCTGCTATAGGCATTCTAATTTTCGCCACAGCTCTGCAGGGTAGACGTTGCTGTTTCACACATGAAGAAACAGACACAAGGGAGGTAAAATTACTCATCCTTACCACTCATTTGTAGTCCCACAGCTAGGAAGTGGCAGGAAGGGACTACAAATTATTGTGCTGGTTATTTTCTCATTCTGAGTCCAGCGCTGTAGTCTCTGGGGTACATTCCAACATCCCCAGTGGATGCCTGCAACCAAAGATAGTACCAAACCCTATACTATATACACCATGTATGTTTTTTCCTATACCAGTGAGTGGGTAGAGTCTACAGTGTGGATCTGCTGGACAAAGGGATGATTCATGTCCTGGGCAGGATGAAGCAGGACGGTGTGAGATTTCATCATCATACTCGGAATGCCATGCAATTAAAAAACTAAAAATAGAGTTACCATATGATCCTGCAATCCCACTACATATATCTAGAGAAAACTCTAATTCGAAAAGATACATACACCTCAATGTTCACTGCAGCACTATTTACGATAGCCAAGACATGGAAGCAACCTAGATGTCCACTGACAGATGAATGGATAAAGAAGATGTGGAGTGTGTGTGTGTGTGTGTGTGTGTGTGTGTGTGTGTGTACACACACACACACACAAACGGAATATTACTTGGCCATAAAAAGAATGAAATAATGCCATTTGCAGCAACATGGATGGACCTGGAGATTACCATACTAAGTGAAGTAAGCCGGACAAAGACAAATACCCTATGACGTCACTTATACGTGGAATCTAAAAATTAGTACAAACGAACTTATTTACAAAACAGAAACAGTCTCACAGACATAGAAAACAAACTTATGGTTACCAAAGGGGAAAGGGGAGGAGGGATAAATTAGGAATTTGGGATTAACAGATACACACCACTATATATAAAATAGATAAACAATGAGGATTTACTGTATAGCACAGGGAACTGTACTGAATATTTTGTAATAAGCTATAAGGGAAAAGAATCTGAAAAAGAACATATATATATATATGTATACACACACATATATATACACACATATATATGTATATATACACACACATATATGTATATATACACACACATACATATATACATATATATATATCTGAATCACTTTGCTGTACACCTGAAACTAACATGATATTGTAAATCAACTCTACTTCAATAAAAAAATAAAAATAAAAAACAGATTTAAAAATATCCCATAAAAAATAAGAAAATGAAACCTATGAATTATTTACTTCTGGAATTTTCCATTTAATATTTTCAGACTGCAGTTGACCATGGGTAACAAACTTCAGAAAGCAAAGCCTCAGGTAAGGGGAGACTGCTCTGTATAAGAACAGATACTGACTAGTAGCCAGTGATAAACACAAAACAGTAGCTGTGCACTTATTGAAAGAGTTAAATGTCTTTGGAAGAAAGGTGTATGTAGAAAGGATTTTTATGCCTGAGATGTGAGGGGATGCAAGGAGGTGATGGTAAAGGAATAATCACAGTTTTTAAGAAGAAAGGGTAAAAAAGACGGATCAACAAACGATAAGGACATAAAGCAGGACCTAATGTTCAGGCTCTTCTTTCAACCTGTGTTAATGCCACTGGCATTTAATTCCATTTACAGATCTAGACAGAGCATCCCCTTGACACAGTGACAATCAGAGATTCCCAGATATCTTTAAGGGTCCTGAAATTTAACGTCATTGTGCAATAGAACAATTCTCCTCAAGTGAGAAAAGCTTAGACTACAGTTCAAAAAGCCTTCCTGGGCTTGCGATCTAGATAAGAATTGCCAAAGTATATCCACTGAAAAACTGACATTTTCAGGACTGAAAGGGTAGAGGGAGATGCCTGAAGAAGCTGATATCCTGAGTTTCTGTGGGATCTAATAGGTTGATGCCAAGATTTCTTCGACTTGTGTCCTCAACTGATCAGCAAGTCCTTGGTCAGCTCTGGAGCCTGCTCTGAGCAGAGCAGAGTAGGAGGGGATGCCGAGGGCAGGGCCACCAACCCCACATGGCACTGAAAATAACACTAAACAGCTGGACACGCCTGAGCACAGCACTTTTCACCTTACACAGTACTTCCACATGCTTGGTCTCATTTGACCATCACATCCACCTTGTGAGGTGGGTAGGGACACAGTCACTTTGCAGATGAAAAAGGCACAAAAACAGGGCTGATGTTCAGTCTGTCCAAGTGGCATCCGTGTGGACTGATGGGGCCTGTGCCGTGCCAGTTACTAAGTATTTTGAATATCACCCTGGATGAACAACTGGCCCATGGTTAATACCACCACCAGTGGCAGGGATGGTGTTCCGGGCTTGGATGTTCTCATAAGAAGTCCAGGGTCTTTGTTCTAAGAGAGCTGTGCCTAGTAGTGTGGGGAATGCAGAGATAACCAGGGTCCTGTCCCAGCAACTGTCTAGAAGCTGCCAGCTATAATATGGTACAGAACACAGAAGGGCCTGGAGGGAGGTACAAACAAAACACTAAGGCAGTGTGGGGAAAGGGGAAGGCTAGATTTGACTAGAAGAAATGGCTCAACCTTTATGAAGAGGTGGCATGAGGTGGGTCTTGAAGGAGGGGTCAAATATTGACAGACTAAGGTGGAGGTAAAGACATTCTGGGTGAGGGAAGAAATGGTTTCTACTCTTGGAGATCAGAGAGTTAAAAGTATATCCAGGAAAGGATGCGAAGTCCAATTTGGCTTAATTAGAAAGCATTTGTAGACAGGAAGTATGAAAATGCGGATATGGGTCACAGTGTTGGGGACCTCATATACCAAACTGGGGAGGTGCCCTTACTCAGATCTTTACTTTAAAATGCTGCAAAAGCAGATGGTCTGTCCACAGAAAGGGGAGAGCAGCACCCTCTCACCCAGCAATCTTTTAAAACTGGTTATACCTTACAATCCGAGCCCTAAAGGCTCTTTTCCAGGTGGATCATTTCTAAAGAACCTGGTACCTTATTTTAATTTCTACTTGCATCTTTTCCCTAACTGCATAGCTACTAAGGGAAGGTTACAGAGTGTGTGAGTGTGTGTGTGTGTATGTGGGCATGTGTGTACACTTACTGCTACAGTGAGATCATATCAGAGCATGAAATAAAGGTTGGTTTTTGCCTAACATGACTAGTTTTGCTGTTATTCAGGAAGCTCAGTTACTTGAATTGATTATTTTTCCTCCCACACTTGGTCAGCATTAGTATCTTAACTCTCAGTTTCCTTCCCTGTCAACATCCTTCCCGACTGCTTTAAAAGCCAAGGAGCCATACAGATGGCCATCTATGATTACAAGAGAGCAATGACTCTAGGGCTTCCCCGATCTGTCACAGGGATGCTGGATCATCCACTTGCAAAAAAATTCAGACCCCCAAATATACAAGAAGTCAGCAAGGATGGGGCTGAACGTTGGCAAGGCCTTGGCCTCATCTGCTTGCTCAGAGTTTGGTCACAGTGGGTCAATATCATTATTTCATCTTTGGCCTCTCATGTGCACCAGCTGGCACATGTGTCCCTCCCTGATCCGTGCTAGTGATTTAGGCAAAATGAGGATGCTGTCGCCAGTCTGAATAGGTATAGAGCAGGCTGTGTAGTAGGAAGCACTTCAATACTTTCCCCACTTAGTGTGTTTTCCCCCTTTACCTCTCACCTTTCCACACACCTGGTCACCTGTGGAAACCATAGGAAAGATCTTCCTGTGTTAAGGTGTTGTAGACTTCAGTATTCCTCTGGTCATATTTGTATAATAATTGTCACTCTGAGAGGAGATAACATAATGAAAAAAAATTCACAATTGGTAAATTTGGGGGCTTTAGTGGGTGATTTTTTTTTTCTTTTTCTAGTGAGGTGGTCTTAATTTAATGGAGAGTTTCAGGAGAAAAAAATCAAATGTTTTCTATCCTAGGGTGCACATGTTCAGGCTTACCCAGAAGTAAATGAACATATTAAACCTGACTGACTTTTCAAGACCTGCTGGTTAGCTTAAAAATAAGACGAGACAAAAAATAAACCAAACGACCTTCCCCCCAAATAGATCCCAAGGCTTTACCTCATACCTATTGCCTCAAAATATTCAAGGATGGACACAGAATTTGTATTTTTAAAAATCTCTCCAATGATATGATGGTCAGTCAAGTTTGATTAGACTGCTTTAGACCACTTAGTTTATTCCTTGCCCTGGGGTAGGTCTATAAGCTACTAAATGACCTCATGAAGACAGCTCCAATTTCAGAAATCAGTGGTGAGGTCTTTCAGTTGTTTTCAGGGCTAGACACAAGGGAAGTACTTAACAAATAGGTGATTTGGTGCCAACGTTACAGACTCCTGGGTGGGGACTCAGGAAGCACAATCAGAAGCACATCAGAAAGCAATGTGGGCTGAGCCAGAGGACCATGATCAAAGGTAACTGATCTGGGCCACAGGGAGTTTCCCGTCGTACATTAGGAAAGCTCCCCTCTCCCTCGGGCCTGCACAGCCATATTCTGAGGGGATATTTTATCCCTGAAGCCGGAGACCAGGGTCCTTCACACCCTCCAACATAAAGATGTCAGTTCTCCCGGGGCCTTCACAGGCTCTGCTGATTAAGGGTCTTTGCCTGTGGTGTCTGGGCAGTCTTCTCTCTCCCCTCTTCCCTGGAACCCTGGGAAGCGTCCACTGGGGTCTATCACTTTCCAGGCATTAATGAAGAGGCACCGAAAGCTCAATCCCAGGGATGACCCTGCTGTACTTTGTCTGGCCAGGGGCATTTTATGCAGGATATGAAAACATATCATTTTCCCTTTCCCACCATCCAACTCTTGGGCCTTTTACCACTCACAATATTTCTGCCAGAGAGAGGAACCAGAAGGGGATTGAACATTAGTCATTTTATAGTATTTCAGCAACTCTGGTAAAACAACTGGAACAGATGCACAAGTAGGATTAAAATGAAATGTGTGGGTTCTTGGTAAATTTCAATGAACCCCTCTTCTACAATGGCATGGCCTCATGAGTTAACTTTCAAGGAGTCTGCCATTTCACCTCTGTAGTTCGTGGGGTGTTACAAGGAGTATTTCACTAGCAGCAGGTCAACTGATTAAATAAGGATGTTCTTGGCAGGGTTTTATTTATCTCCCCACCCCTGCCCAGTGACCATCAGAAGGGGACTCTGGTTTCTGAGTCACTAGACATTTGTCCCTCAGATCTTGGCCCTCACATATTTGATCACACACAATCATAGAGGAACCCAAAGGAGTAAACCAGAGATGAAATAAAAGTTAGTCATCTTCACTTGCTATCTGGTAGGCCTTGAAAATCTTGGCTTTACCTTCTAGCAAGCTCTACCACATGGGAATAGATTGTGAAAAGATGTCCTCTCACTCAAAGTTCCTACAGAAGAAATTTCTACCAGTTTTCTGCTAGCCAGTTTTGGTGTTTGTTTTTTGAAAAAAATTTTTCTATCTTACTGAGGTACAGTGGAAAGCACAAATTTTAACATATAGTTTGATGTCTTCTGACAAATACATACATCCTTATAACCCAAACCCTCTCAAGATTTAGCATATTTCTATGACCCAGTAAGTTCCCTTATCTTCCCAGTCAGTTCCTCCAACTCAGCCCGCCATAAAGCCATTTTCCTTATTTTTTTTAAATCATAAATTAGTTTTACCTATTTTAGAACTTCATATATTGGAATCATACAGTATGTATTTTTTGTGTGTAATGCTTCTTTCATGAAGCAAAACATTTTTGAGATTAATCAATGTTGACTACATCAGCAGTGCATTCCTTTTTATTGATGAGTAGGTATTCCATTGTATACATAGCGTATTGTTTATTCTTTCTCATGTTGAGTGATATTTGGGTTGTTCCCAGTTTTGGATCTGTATGGCAAAAGCTGCTATGGACATTTTTGTATAAGTCATATCATGGGCATGTTTTCCTTCCTCCTGTATAAGTGCCTAGGAGTACAACTGATGGGACACAGGGTAGGTGTATATTTATAAGAAACTGCTGAACAGTTTTCCGAAGTGATTATATCATTTTACAATCCCATTCATAATGTTTAAGAGTTCGAGATGCTCCACATCCTCACCAACAGCTGGTGCTGTCAGTCTTCTGATTTTATTGTTTCCATTTATCTGTTGAGTTACTCTTCTGTTTACCTTCCTCTGAGTCCTTCAACATATTTATGATCGCTGTTTTAAATTCCCTAGTTACTAATTCCAACATCTGTGTCAACTCTGAGTCTATTTCTCTTAACTTTTTTTCCTTCTGGTTATGGGTCACATTTTCCTGCTTTTAAAAATGTCTTGTAATTTTATATTACATGCTGGGCATTGTGGATACAATGTTTAGAATTTGGATCATGTTAATTTATAGACACATTTAATTTACTGGAGTTTTAAACTCATCCTGTCAAGGCCTGGATTTAGGCTTTGTTAGGGTGGCTCAAGAGTAGCTCTTACTCTAGGGCTCTAGTACTCCTATTCCTGTGGTGTGGTCTTTTTCATGTCTCAGCTGAATGCCTCAGGTGTTATATCTTTCCATTCTGGCTGGTTCCAAACTGCAATATTTCCCAGACTATAAGACTTCCTCTGACTCACAGACCCCCAGTAACAATTTGGTGGCATGGAGTCTTACCATATTTGTACACAGTTTAGCACTTGGCCAAAGACAAGAGATCCCTTCTTTCCAATACCCTAATCCACAAATTCCAGCCATCCCAGAAGCCCTGAACGCAAACTCTGTTTCTTCTGCCAGGCAAGATGCTGCTCTCTGAGTTCTAGTCCTCTGTACAACAATTTGTACAGTGCCAGGAGAAAGCCAAGATAAGTTTTGAGGTTACCTTATATCTTTTCATTTTATCCATAATCACAAGTCTGTCCTGTTTTCTAATACCTAAAAATAGTTGCTTCAGACTTCCCCGGTGGTCCAGTGGGTAAGACTCTGCCCTCCCAATGCAGGGGGTCCGAGTTCGATCCCTGGTGGGGGAACGAGATCCCACATGCATGCTGCAACTAAGAAGTCCACATGCTGCAACTAAGAAGTCCACATGCCACAACTAAGAGTCCACATGCCGCAACTAAGAAATCCGCAAGCTGCAACTAAGAAGTCCGCATGCCCCAACTAAAGATCCCACATGCCGCAACTAAGCCCGGCTCAACCAAAATAAATAAATTTTAAAAATGCATGTTAAAAAAAATAGTTGCTTCACATGTTATGTCCAGTTTTATAGTTGTTTACAGCAGGAAAATAATTCCAATACCCAATAATCTATCATGGCCAGAACTGGGAGTTTGTGTTTTGATATTTAATATGTGTATAAATGGGAAGTCCATTTACTCTGTATCTGTCCTCTGGGAGGACATATACATACTAACTCTTCTATGCATAACATTATCAAGACATACATACACTTAATACTGTTAAGACTAAGAAAAAAGAAAACACTAATTTGTCATCTTTTCAGGTGCTGCCATCTTATATCCTCATAGATTTTATTTCTATATCATTCCTTAACTATTTATCTCCTCTGTACTCTTTCTAGCCTTCTATTCCTGTCTTAAAACCCAGAGACTAAACCTAAATTTAATAATGCCCTGCACTCTAGTGCTCGGTCTGATCTTGGTGTAATAGACAGATGTTGTTTTTTTTCCTTCTTTCATCACACCACCACCACCTCCCACCCCTGCTTTCCCCACCTTGGTGTCCATACGTTTGTTGTTTGTTCTCTACATCTGTGTCTCTATTTCTGTCTTGCAAACCAGTTCATCTGTACCAGTTTTCTAGATCCCACATATATGCGTTAATATACGATATTTGTTTTTCTTTCTGACTTACTTCACTCTGTATGACAGTCTCTAGGTCCATCCACGTCTCTACAAATGACCCAATTTCGTTCCTTGTTATGGCTGAGTAATATTCCATTGTATAAATGTACCACATTTTCTTTATCCATTCGTCTGTCGATGGGCATTTACACTGCTTCCATGTCCTGGCTATTGTAAATAGTGCTGCAATGAACACTGGGGTGCATGTGTCTTTTTGAATTATGGTTTTCTCTGGGTATATGTCCAGTAGTGGGATTGCTGGGTCATATGGTAATTCTATTTTTAGTTTTTTGAGGAACCTCCATACTGTTCTCCATAGTGGCTGTATCAATTTACATTCCTACCAACAGTGCAAGAGGGTTCCCTTTTCTCCACACCCTCTCCAGCATTTGTTGTTTGTAGATTTTCTGATGATGCCCATTCTGACTGGTGTGAGGTGATACCTCACTGTAGTTTTGATTTGCATTTCTCTAATAATGATGTTGAGCAGCTTTTCATGTGCCTCTTGGCCATCTGTATGTCTCTTCTGGGACATTGTTGTTTTAATGTGGCCAGAACATCAGCATTCCTTTGGGAAAAATTTCTTCCCCAAATTCAGTAATGTGGTTCTAGAGAGAAATGCTCCATTCTTAAATTATTCCACCCCTGTGGCCATAGTTGATTGGTTCAAGCAGTAGCCATCTACCCCAACTTGAACCAACCAAAGTTCTTCCCTGGCAATTTTTTCACTGAACTTGAGGAAAAAAATATTAAATCTCTAATGGTTAGAGATACAGGATTTGCAGTTGTTAGCGCCATATTCCCTGTCCAGGGAGGAAACAAATCTTCAGTGAAAGAAAATGATTAGCTGACAAGCAGAGAAGCAAGTCAGAGAAAGAAGAAAGAGACAGAAATACATGCTGGTATCTCCTGATGGTGTTCTAGTCCCTAATTTCAGATGTTTCCAAGGCCTACAGGTATCTTGTACTCCTTCTGTGCTTCAGTTATATGAAATACCTGTTTTCCTTCAATAAATTCTGTAAGATAGTTCATGTTGGATTTCTGTCATTGTCCTAATATTTTGAAAAATGAGGGAATTACGTTTTGGGGTCTTATTCACTAAACGCCTATTAATATAGCTCATATTCATGTAAAATTTAAAATTACAGTACTACGTACTAGGTTCATACCTGCCTGTGTCTATTATGACAACATCCGGTAATTCTTTTGACACAGGCATTTCAACCAGATACCTCCATCTTGTATCTCCAAGATGCAATTATGCACCCTTTGGCAGTTTGCATTATTAATCTGGGAGGATGATACACTAACATTCAAGTCTATAACCTAACCCTAAACCCTAAATCCTAACCCTAACATTCTGATTATCTACTATTTTTGATTTATCTATTTTTGATTATCTACTATAATGGTATTTTGATAAAATTTTACATAAATGATTTCTTTCTACCAAGATTCCACTTCACAACAATATAGAGGATATGTATTAACTTTCATGTTGATAGAAACTGAGTCTCAGAAATGTTAAGAAACTCACTAAGGGCAAAAAGTTCTAGCATTAGGACTAGACCTTATAATTCAATCAGGGTATTAGTCCCTTAACCTGGAAAGTCTATTTCGATTAAGGCAATCCCAGATTACTTTAACTTTTTGAGAAGTCACATGGCACTATAGGCTCATATTGAATTTAAAATCTACTAATAGCCTTTGGTATTTTTCATAAGATGGCAAGTACCCTAGTTTTTCTCCATCCAGAATATATATAAAGCAATATTATTACATTTCAGTGCAAGACATTTATTCCTATTGAAGTGCTGTCCAAGTTCTCTGCTCTTCCTTATTGATCTTCCTGAACTTTGATTTTCATCTAATGTACTTATTTCCATCAGTGTGTCTAACAAAAACATAGATTGTGTTTAAGTCTGATGAAAATGTCCAGAGCCACCCGTAAGTGTTTACACCTGCAGAACGACATCCATCCATACCCATGTCTGTATGTATACACTTTGAGTATGATTATTAACCAGCTCTGAATTTATCTGGACCTATATGTAGCCTATATTTGCCCATCCAACATTTACTGAGCATTTACTTTGTAGCAGAGCCGTCAGTACCCCCACCCACATACTCTCAGGCCCTCCTATTATAGTGTATGCCCACCCAACTTCAACCTGCCTGAGGGCTTCCTTTGGAGGTCCTTCCCATCCCCACCTGTGTGCACGGCAGCCCAGACATGCTGGAGAAAACATGCTGGAGAATTAACACCTAGAAGCAGCCCTTAACCAATGACTGGAGGTATTTGCCATATAAATACCCCAGCTCCTTTGCCTTCGGTAGGATAGTTCTGAAGTCGTCTACCTTGATTCTAGAGTAATAACCCACTTGACAATGCACCCTTTATAAGCTGCCTTCCCAGTTTTTTCCTAGGATCATTTTCCAAAGTAAACTATTTGTATTCAAATCCTTGTCTCAGGATCTGCTTCTGAGGAAACCTACCTAAGACAAACATTTAATTTTCACCCAAACTAAAATGACCTTTAAAACCTTTCACCATTATTATCTGTTTTGCAGATGAGAAAACTGCAGTAAAATAACTTGCCTAAGGCCAACATTTGGTAAATGGCAGAGTCAGGAGTGGATTCCAAAGACTACCATGCTGTGTGGCCTCCCATGGCCTCCTCTGTAATCTGCTCACTGCCTTCTTTGGATCAGGCTCTACCAAGACCATGGCATTTCCCTAATCAAAACTGTGTGTGTGTGTGTGTGTGTGTGTGTGTGTGTGTGTGTG
>NW_020837995.1:6589066-6839971 GCF_003676395.1 Aethalodelphis obliquidens
TGTGTGTGTGTGTGTGTGTGTGTGTGTGTGTGTGTGTGTGTGTGTGCTGAATGTGATGTGGGGTGTCAAGTACAGGACACGAATAAGGTATTTCAGTGCTGTGCAACCAAAGTACCCTATGTTTATTCTTGACTTTCCTCTTCCCTCTTTAAGACAGACATAGCACTCTGTTTCATCACCCAAGAAAATTAGACTAGATTCCTTTGAATTTTCTGGAATTCGTAATCATCTATTTTTCTTAGGTTTGAGAATACTTTCTTTTTAAGATCTCAATAGGGAAAATTATAAGCATACACCATAGTAGGCAAAAACAATGTAAGGGACCTCTATGGACCTATCTGGCTTCAACAATGATCAGAACATGGCCAATTCATCTATACTCCGCTCACTTTTCCCTCCCATATTATTTAAAAGCAAATACCAAACATGATATTTCATCAGTAACTATTTCAGTATGTATTTTAAAAAATAAGAACTCCTAAGAAAAAGAAAACCCAATGCATCATTAACATGCCTCAAATAAAATCGATAGTAATTTCTTAATATCATTAAATATCCATTCAGCATACAAATTTCCAAGTACATATAATTATATAATAATTATGAATATGTGTGTGTGTACATTTAGAAAAAAGGTTAACATGTTATGACTGGTTGAAATGTCCCTTAAATCTCTTTTAGTCCAGAGAATCCTCCTCTGTCTTTCTTGCAATTTTCAGGGCACACTTTCTCAGTTAACTGAAGCTAAGTCCATCTCGGGCAGATGTTGGTGGTTGCTGACCAGGTAACAGGACTCTGAGCCACTGAGGGCAGAGACGGTGGGGGAACCACAGGCACAGTAATTGTGGGGAATAGGTCCTTCCGGGTTAATTTAAAGCAGTGCCAAACAGTCAGGTGGACCCCAGTCACCACACACTCAGCTCATCCTTGGCAATAACTGAAGACAAAGTCCAGCAGCCAGGAGTGTGACAACTACAGCTGTCTTCTGGAAAGCAACACATCAGAAGCCTGAGTGACTCACTGTGTGTCTTGAACTACCTGGGAGTGGAGGGAAATGGTGAACCCACCAAAGGAGGTTTGGGTGGAGTAAATCTGGAACCCAGGATGCAAGTGAGCTGGGGAGGAAGAAGGGGGGAGCATGAAAACTTCCCTATGCACCTGGCATTAAATAAGTGAATGCAAAATTAACCAAAAGGATTAACTGCTCACCAGACTTAAGGATGCTCTGTAGGCTGTAACTACATTCTAACAAGATAGACTCATAAATCATAATGCTGGGACATTTCTTGGCTTCCTAAATGTCCTGGGTGCCTCCTTTAAATGGGGCTCTTCACAAGATGACAAAAACAAGTCCTGGGGGAACAGCGGTTCACAGACATCCGTGAAGGGAAGCCAGTCAAAGCTACCTTTGCTCCCCTACCCCAGAAATTCCCAAGTGACTTCATCCTTGACTGCCTTACTACTCCGGTTACTCCACTCTCTCCTTCACTCTAAAACTGCCAGTCTCCGCTTCCCCTCCCCGCTCAAGAACAGTACCTCTGGTCCCTACTCCCTTTGTTCATTTCAACTAATTGCTGGTGTCCCTCTAATCCAAGCTCCATCCTGGCAGCATCTTCTGCCTGAAGATTTTAATAAGAACCTCAGCAGTCTCTCCAGGGCCCTTGACCACTCTTTGGAAAAAACCAAAGCAGACAACATGTCCTCCCTCACAGCACTGCCCACCATCTCCGCAGAAGAATCACAAACCTACCAAACTGTAGCATCTTTGTGCTTCTGCTACGTATCTTTCCCAGTTGCTACTTCTTAAGATTCTCTTAGAAAGTTAACAGAGACAGAAGATTTTTCCACTGTTTCTGTTTCCCTTCAGCAAAACCCTGCTGACTTTCCCTATACATAAAAGAAAAAAAAAAAAAACTCACCTCTAGACTTTTAAGTTAATGGGAGCATTTTTTGTTTCCTTCATTTATTACAACTATAATCAGTCATGTTTATCATAATTCACATTTAGCATTGGAAAGAAATGAGTAACTACTTTTCTTTTCTTGTAATGTTTTTAAGTCCTCATTAGAATCATTTTAGTTGCCAAGCAACCTTCACTTTTATGCCTCATATGTGAAGAGGTTAGGCCAGAATTATTTTTTAAAATCAATTTTAGGATGGAATAGCAACTTTGTGTGCTAGCACACCTCTTTATAAATGCTAATACTGATTTTAAGATCATAATTGTTTAAAATGTGAATTACGAAAAGCAAAGAGGTAATTGTAGTCAATCTACCACAAAAAAGTTAATATGACTGCAGTACCTAAACACGCATAGAAGAGAATCTAGTATACCCAACTGTGTCGACAGTGCTTATCTTGCTTTTGGTGGTAGAATGGATGAATGCAATTTTCTTCTTTTTGCTAGTCTGTATTTTATAAGCTTTCTATAGTGAACATAAATAATTTAAAAAGTTATTAAAATGTTAGCAATTATACACCAATAAAGATGTTTAAAAAAGTTATTAAAATTTAAAAAGTAAGACAGGAGAGCTGAGTTACAATTAGATCTTTGTAAATACAAACATGAGAAGATGGATGTTAGCTGAACTTATTGTGGTAATCATTTCATAATATATGTCAATCAAACCATTATGCTGTACACCTTAAACTTATACAGTGATGTATGTCAATTATGTCTCAAAAAAAAAAACTGGAAAAAAAGTAAGTGTGTGAGCTGAGTTATAGTTAGATCTTTGTAAATACAAGAACTTATAAAGTAGTGGGAATTAAATGAGAATATGTATATAAAAATATTAATATAAACACTGTGCTGTTCATAGTAAATACTCAAAAGGTAACTATTACTAGAAAAAATTTTAAAGTCTATGTACGTGGTATTTTTATGTTATGTACATTTTACCACAATAAAAAAGTCTATGTAAGTACAATATAGATTCAGTCTATACTAATAATTTAGGGAAAAAATCTATTTAAATTTGGTTGGACTTTTAAGTCTTCACCCTAAGGATACTGGCTCTTCTAATAATCCAAAGTACTTGCTTTAAAAAAAGACAAATTCCCAAAGGACTTACAAGTTCACAGTCAACATCATGATTGAGACCCCATTACGCCTTCTCCCAGACATTTTCAGTCTCAGAAATCATTTCAGGAGTCTGACAGTGAGGGGAAATTGAGGCTCTGAGTTACAAAGTGACAGTCCAAGTGCTCTGGGTTTAAGCCAATGACAACCTCAAAAACAAGACTGAAGGCGTCTTTTTTTTTTTTTTCAGCAAAAACTGTTGACAAAGTTTTTCTGATCATCCACAGTAGTGGAATATGGAATTATATCATACAATAGATTTAACAAAACTTTTATTAAAATGACGATGGAATAGTCACAAAGTCTTTGGAATAGGGATTCTTTTTTCAAGTTCAGAGTTAATAAAGGAAAAGATAAAGAAAACATGAAAAATTTAACTATATAAAAATGTAATATTTCATTAATGTCCCCAAAACAACATAAAAACTGAAACGAGAGTGAGGAAAAAAAATGCCTGTAGCAAATGCCAATCAAAGAGTTAACAGGCTTTTTTTTTTAACCATAAAAAGCTTTCATAACCTCTAATAATAAAAACATTAAACAAGTGATAAATAGGCAAAGATATGGACAGCTCACAAAGTTAGAAATATAGTTAGCAAACAAACTTATGAAAACACACTCAACAAAAGCTTGGTTTTATGTATCAATAGTGCCTGTTACCAGATAGAGAGAAATGAAGGCAAACGATTAAACAGATGGAATCAGAAACGAAGAGAGACAGCGTATAACGTTAGCATTTATGAAGAACAGAAGTCACAAAATTGAGGTTTAGTTGATCAGAAATAAGGGAAATTTTTAGAGGAGGTAAATTAGAAAAACAAAAACAAAAACACAGAATAACTTCGACTCCAAAATGAGAATCTCTCAGTCTTAAATTTCCACTGTGACATTTTTTTTCTTTTTACTGTTACGTAAGTTTCAGGTGTACAACACTATAATTCAATATTTGTATATACACTACACAGTGATCACCCCCAAAACTCTACTTACCATCTGTCACCATACAATTGGCCCTCTTCACCCCTTTCACCCACCCCCCCCGGCCCCCTTCCCCTCTTGTGACCACAGATCTGACACTTCAAAAAAATTTCTCAACTTCACTGACATGGGACTCCTTATTGGTAAGAGATATGGTTCCTTTTCTTTGAAGAACACATGGGGAGTTGTTTATAAGATACTTAGATGAAAGTAGCAAAACAACGGCAAATAATACTTTCCCCTAAACAGGTAACACAGAGTAAAATTTCCAGTTTTCAGCTTCCCGCCTTTGCCCTTTGCCATGTAAGCATCCTCTGTAGCTGGGGGAAGGTGCTGGTAAAAGCTTAACGATGGCCTCTCCAGGGGTGGGGTCGAGACAAACCCGATTGGTAGTGTTTGCCCCTTTCCCTGGAATAAATACTCCCAACACAGGGAACGTCAAGCTCCTGGCGTGACTTTCACGGACCACAGAGCTGGGAAGAGACGCAGCTATCTCCACACCACTATGTGTATATGTATGATACGTATGTGCTATACGTGTATAGCATATCACTATATAGCATCTGTACCATACAGACACAGTGGCCATCTCAAGAAGATGGATGACAGTAAAATGTGGTAATACACTAGGAAATGATGAGTTTTGAGGGTTTATTTTTATTTTTAATATAACTGTAAGTTTATATAATTTAATTTTTATTGATGCCTGTATTTAGCAATTGGCCTGCTAAACTCCTGATAACGTAACAACCTGCTCTCACAGAGTAAGACTTTCAAGATTGTGACAGCATCCCGTCAAGTGTGGTGCCCTGTGCATCTGCGTAGGACGTGCGTAGCTGACCCTGCTTCTTCTCTCGCTCTTTCCCTGCTGTCTTCCTCATAACCCCTCTAGGACAACCCCAACTAGCTGGTAGCCCAAACTACCTGCAGACCAAGGCATCAAGTCCAGCAGCTGTAACAGCTCCAGGCAGAAGCAGGCAGGTCCTACCAACAGGAGGTGGGCCAGGGGTGGGTCTGCACTTCAGATAACCTTCCCTGGTGGTCTCACTGCCAACCACAGCCAACAAGTGAACACACCATTTTTGCTTTCACGTTATTTCCTAATGTGTTTCCATCACGGACTTAACAACCGTCATGTCAGTATAGGGCCTTAAAAAGTCTGCTGCAAAAGCAGCACTTTTGAAGAAGTGCTCAGAGGAGCACGTCTCCAGTTCCCTCAGCTAAGCCACTACTTCTGGGTCTCTGACCCACGGGGAACTGGCATACACTAGGGAGCCAGGCCCCCAGCATCACATGAAACGGGTCTGAGTGTGGCTTAAAGGTGGAAATGCACATTGGGAATGCTGCCTTTGAGTGCAAGGAACCAAATCATAGTAATAATAGACCACCACTTTCCGTTTATTTCCACGGCCAAAAGACTGACAGGCGGGAAGTTTTCAAAAGATTTCCTGCATTTGAAAAGGGATAGAAATACAGGAAAATCTGGGCTTCCCTGGTGGCGCAGTGGTTGAGAGTCCGCCTGCCGATGCAGGGGACACGGGTTCGTGCCCCGGTCCGGGAAGATCCCACATGCCGCGGAGCGGCTGGGCCCGTGAGCCATGGTCGCTGAGCCTGCGTGTCCAGAGCCTGTGCTACACAACGGGAGAAGCCACAACAGTGAGAGGCCCGCGTACCGCAAAAAAAAAAAAAAAAAAAATACAGGAAAATCTGACAGAAGTGGGAGCAGAGTTGCAAACCTGCTCAAAGGCAGGCCTGTCTCTAGTTAGATCTGGACTGATTGCTTTAGAGATGGCCAGGACACTGGCTTCGCCTCGTGATTGTCTAGTTCACATAGTTGAAAACCTATTTGCTCTATCGTTTTTCAGAGGATTTGTATTCTTTAAGTTTTCTGTGTTTCCCTAGAAAGCCTGAGAAAATGCTCTGGGATGTCCAAGAAGCAAGTGTGCTATAGGATGGTATTTCTCAAAATCAGTTTGTGGGGTCACCTCCTTCAAAACCACAACTGAATGAAAAGCTCTGGAGTTGACCCTCAGGAACCTGAAAGTTGAACACACCCCACAATGATGACTATTCATGCTGAAGCTGGAGAACCTCTGGTAGAGTGGAGAGAACAGGAGTGTCAGAGTTCAGATCTCAGCGGTTCTCCCACTAATGAGTTTGGCTACTTTCCACAGGTTACTAACATTCCTGAGCTTCAATTACCTGTTAATTAAAAGAGCAAAATAATATCCACCTCACAGAGTTGTTGTGAAGATGAATGGGGCCAATTCAGGTAAAGGCCCAGCCCGCCAGGCCTAAGAAAGGAGGAGATGGGAAATTCCCTCTAGTCACTGTACCTCACACCTGGAGAGGGCAGACATGCCAGCCTATCATAGACGCAGCAAGGAGGCTCCTTGCCAATATACAGCATCCCAGTCAGAGAGTACGAATTCACTCCAGAGGGCTAAGAACAGCCATGCCCGGGAGCTGCTCTGATGCCCAGGGGCCTCAGGACGTGGGTGCCCAAAGGACCATCCTATACATATGATATCTTGCAACCGTGACTCCCAGAGATGGGAGATGCCACTGAGGAGGCTGCTGGGACAGCTGTGGTCTTCTTCCCAAAGAGCCTGTCTTCACAATGGCCAGCTTTCCTGTCCCTACACTTGGCTTTGTTCCTTGGAGTTGCTGGTTCCTGGGTCCGACCGCCCTTCAACATCATGGCCCTTGGCGCCTGGTCTTGTGCTTTCGTTGCCTCTGGGCACTCGGCTTTGGTGCACAGACTAAGTTGCAGAGGGGTGAGGAACACTGAATCTTCCCTCTGCCACGGAGGGAACAACAGTCCCAACGAGTGTGTGTTTGCCTTTTTTGGATCTAACTTTAAAAATAGATGTAGTGTTTTACCCTTAATAAGCTGAGGTCTATACAATGCTTTTAACATCCAACTGCAGGAAATACATCTATTAGTGGTACGGGAAATATACCTATTAGTCTGGAGGTTTCTTTCGTTTGGGAGATACAATGCACACACTAATTTAAATTAATTCAGAATTTGTTTGAGAATTCCAAGCAGATATCTGGTATACAGATGGGGGCCAATAAATGTTTCCTACATTGAATGGAGTTTAATTTCTAATCTGGGAGACACCAGGCCTGCAGACTGTGGGCACAGAGTGCAGACTTGTCCTGTGGGGCATGCAGGTCCCCCCGAGTGAAGGGAGCTTGCCCTAGGAGAAGGACCTAAGCATGGCCCAGCTCAGCTTTCCAGAGGCTTCTGGGAGCGTGTTTTCTCTTTAGACTGAGCTGGGGGGCTGGGGGCATGAGGCAAGTTGTTTCAGTTCTCACAGGCTCCACTTATCGTCTCCTCTGTCCATAGAGACACTAATACCTGCCCTATTTCAGAGTTGTTTTGAGTTTCAAAGAAAATGGATACATATAGCCCTCCAAGGAAGAAATAAACAACACGCCATAAATAAGACACTAGCTAAGCTGTGTTTCCTTTCTCGCTGTCGGGTAAGACAAAGATGTGGAGTTTCTTCCCACACTCGACCTGGGAGCAGGAGAGCTGCGTGCTGAGGGTCCCTTGCTGGGACATGTCTGCCGTTTACTTTCTGAGGCTGTCAGAAGTTGTCTTGCATTCAGAGGGGGCCAGAATTGGGACATCTGAAGCCTTCCATTCGGCCCTCGAAGCTGGCAGCCCTCTTACAAAGTGAACACGTTATAAAAAGCCCGGATGATCTCATAGGTCTTTCCTACCTCTGAAACAGATGGTGTGATTCACACACATTTGACATCAACGTACCCGTGTTGTGATGATTTGCCACATTATGCTCAGTGGAAGAGTGGATTAATGAGCAATGATATGGTGACAATGTAAAGCATGACCTCTGATTAAAACAGAAGGTGCGAGTGGGTTGTTTCATGGTGAAAGCAACACACTATGACTCAAGGCTCTGAATTTCTAATCAGAGATCTGTAACCTTGTATGTGGCGTCGGGAGGCTTGCTACAGGCCTTAATTTGTACGTGCCGGCCACCCATGCCTAACAGCCTTGTAATAAGTCCTTCCTCTGAAATGAATGGTTAATAATACTAAAGAGAGAGCCATCGGTAAAGACTGCCAAATGCCCAGGATGCCTTAGACAGTAGTCAGACTGTTAGCTGGAGCTGCTGGAAAAATGCAAATCCCACACTGCTTTTGCCCTTCCGGTCAACCATCTACCCAGGCCAGTCTAGCCCATGGACTTTCTGTAAAGAAGGGAGTATTTTCTACTTACTCTGCCCAGCAGCAGGTACCACTTGTGGCTATTGAGCACTTGAACTATGGCTGGTGAAGCTTAGGAACTAAATTTTACATTTGATTTAATTTTAATTAAGCAAAATGTCTACATAAATAGCCACAGGTGGGTAGTGGCTGCCATACTGGCCAGCACAGCTGTAGCCAGTTCAAACCTCTTCAAGGCATCTGCATCAAGGTGAGGTTGAGACAGTAGTAAAAAGTAGATGGACTAATTAGTCAGTCTTTGTGTTCAAAAGAGGTTTTATTTCCTCCCTTTTTTTTTTCAAGTTGTTGGGAGGAGTGGCTGAAACCTGAATCTGAAGGGAGAGATGACCCCCCCGCACCACTCCCCCTGATAAAAAAAACTTTCCCCACACTTTGGTAGTGCTATTTCCCTCGCTTTCCATGGGTATTCAAATGAGAAGACTTCTAAACTCATGAGCAAAAAACTAAGCTCGATTGTTTTACTCTAAAGCAAAAACTCTTCTTTACGAACCAGAGAAAATAACCAGTAAGGTAAGTTTCAAGAGAAGCATCAGCCTCGCGTTACTGTTCTCGGATCACGTCTGAGGAAACCTCCAGAAGCACAAGCAATGTCCTACCGTGGATAGCTGCCTGTCACGATCCAGCTTTGGCTCCCCGGCCCCCAGCTCTAGCTCCACACCCCTGCCCCACTAGGCACGTCCACTGATTCGCAGACAATTCGCAGACAAAAGGGTCATCTCCCATTCCCTCCAGACATAGGGTGTCTTTTCTTTTTTGCCTCTTTCATGTAAATTCTGTGGCAGGAAACCCTGCAGGACCTCAGGTGCAAACCCTTGCCTCTGACGGCTCCTTGCTGCCTTCTGGCAGCATTCCCACGCCCTGCACGAGAGGGGTTCCAACAGACCGCGGCTGCTCTCCCTAGTCTACGCCCTCACCTTTGGTGTGAACTCGCTCAGAGTCTACATGGTTTAAAGAATTTATTCTTCCTGCACACCTTACCTTAACATTGCCCTGGCTTTGGTACATTTTTTCTTTCCCCGAACGGTGCATTCCTCAGGTATTCTAAGCTTGAATAATGGAATAGAGGTTCGGTCACTGTAATTCTCTCATGCAATGCCCAGCCGAGTGTCAGATGCAATTAGGGGCTTAATTAGGGGCTACTGAGACTTCATGATAATGGATAAAAGACTGTTAGACTCAATGGCTTTTTTTAAAAATAGCTTTGGGATTTTAAGGTACTTTTCAGTTCAACATCATTCAGGAAACAGTATCTTTAGCCCTGCTAGGATTCACTGAGGGGAGTGGGTCAGGCTTGGTCATTTTTTATTTTGCAGGACCTCAGAATCGGTCATGTATTTTTCAGGTTGAGGTCATGATGATTTGAAGGTTAGGGCAACAGCCTTGAACTGAGCGGGCAGCTAAATGACTGGCAGGGGAGGAAGAAAGATGGCATGATAAAACTATTGTTGGACCTTGTTTTCTCAACAGTGAAATGGAAAGAGAATAAAAATGCTTATTCATGAAATAGTCACAGTGCCCTGCTAAAGACCAGTAAATAAGACTATCACGACTGTATGAGGAACTTTGCAGCTTATCAAGTCGGGAACCAGGTGAAAGTAAAGTGCATAATGAATAATGGCTCGTTACAGCCATGCTTCCCCCTATCCCCCCATCTTCTAGCTTATCTCCTTGCATGGATATTTTCCACAGAGATTATTTTGAAATAGAAAACCGTTCATTCTGCTCCCAAATTCATCCCAGCTGAAAGACTAAAGTGTAACTAAATAGAAATTTAATTAAAATTTAATGCTAAACTAGTAAAAATACTCCCTCTTTTCCAAGTTAAAAAAAATCGATAATAAACAAGAAAGCAGTGATTCTCAAAGTGAGGTTCTCGGGTCAGCTGCAGCAGCATCACCCGGGAAAATGACAGAAATGTAAATTCTCGGGCCCTACCCCAGACCTGCTAGAGCGGCGGCCTGTGGGTGGGACCCAGCAATCTGTTTTACAAAAAACCTCTGTGTGATTTCGCAGAACATTTGAGAACCGCTGCTTTAAACCAAATGGTGGAATCACCAAAACTATTCTTTTTTTTTAACGTCTTTACTGGAGTATAATTGTTTTACAGTGGTGTGTTAACTTCTGCTGTATAACGAAGTGAATCAGCTATACATATACGTATATCCCCCCCAAAAACTATTCAATGTTTTGCTAAATTGTACTAAATGAGAATCTCCAAAATGTCAATTTTTTCTGAATTCTACAAATAAGGTTTGACTGAGCACTAAACAGGTCCAGCCAATGAATAATCCCTAGCTCTGAGCTCTAACAGCCCGGCATGTTGTGCTACCTGGGATCTGATCAAGCCTCCCCTATACTCCCTGGGAGGCACCAGGGCAGGGCCGGCTGGTGGTGCTTCTGTGCTGAGACACACATGCTCATCTGCTTCCCGGTGGGAGATGGAGGGGTTTCTAAAGGGGCAAGGAGGGGGACCGGTGATATTGAAACTCTATGAATCTTCCATCATTTCTTTTTGGGAACGGGAACAAACACTTAGTACTTTTCAATCACTACTTCACATACAACAATCAAAAGAAAGACAGTGCCTGCAAAATTAAAAAAAAAAGGGCATCTGTTGATAATTGCTTGTCAGCTGCGCTAAGTTGCTCATCCCTCACTGTGAGTACGGGTGATGACAGAGTGCACGCCTAGATAACTCCCTGCCCCTGTGTCTGTCTGCTCATTTTATAGATCCTCAATCCTCAATCACACTGCTCATTTGCCAGTACCTTTCAGGCACAGACATCTGGCTTTGCCTGGTCCTTTCCTATTGCTCCACAACCACCCTCAAGATTGTGAGGGGAATTCTTAAGACTTTATTGTCCAAATGATCCAAAGGCTTTCGAATTTCTATTTGATAACAGCGTTTGCTCACGTAACCTAGTCTTCGTGTGCCCCAAGAACACAAGGACAGAAAAGCACCAGATGTACCACTGCATTTTATCATATTTTTCATCACAAGAAAAACCTCCATCGTGAGAAAATTGGAAATGCAAACTCTCCTCAGTAACTTTTCTTGCTTTAAATCGCGCTTCTCATCACGACCTATTACACCCACATAGTCATGTGCCATAGGCACTGCACAGTCTCCAACATTTCAAAGGCTCAAGAGCTATTTTTAAACCCCAAATGCAATCTAGGTTGCTATTCTATAACGCACTTTTTAAGGAAGAACAAAGTAAGAGAGCGATTTTTATGCATGTGGGCAGTTCGCCAACTCACCGAAAGATTGAACACAGCTGTCGATGAGATCGTCCAGGCTGGCTCCTTTGGCTAAATGTCCCAGAGACACCATCATTCGGAACTGGGTGATCTGGGCCAGGCGGGGAGGGGAGGGGAGGGGGCTGCTGGAGGGCTTCCCCTCTAGTCTTGCTTTCGGGGCTGCTCTGCAGCCATGAGAAGCTTTCCTGGGGAAAGAGAAAAGGCAGGGAGAGTAGAGCAGCCAGAGGACGACCACACTGACAGCTCTGCGCTCTGCAGGCAGATTGAAGAGGAAAGGAGTAGAGATACGACAATTAATCCCAGGAGTTGGGCTGATAAGACATACCCCTCCCACTTGGTAAAGGCACCAAACGGACTGGTTAGCTGTTAAAGAGACATCTCTCACACTAATAGCAAGGTGAGACTTCAGGTTGCAAACAGGGCTCCTCAGCCTGGGGTTAGGATTGCTTTGGCCTGCTTTCTCCAGCTCCTGAAAGGAAGAGGCAGACGCAAGACTATTCTTGGCAGTTTTTAGCTCCTAGCAATACATTTTTATTTTAGCCCTGAGACCACTGACTTGGGTCTTAAGAATTATTTAAGTTTGGTCTCATCTTCAGCTAAATTCATTCATCTTGAGCAACATCAGAGTTACTGTAGAAAGTCAGGTGGCCTCAGAAACATCTTTAAGGATTTTGGGGGAGAAGGCAAAGACCGAGGACCCGTGTGCAGGGGGTGAGGGTTATGGCGGTGGTGTGTAGATGTTAATCTAGCCCTTTTTCACAAATCTTGGTTGGTTCTAAGATTCTGTTTTTCATTACTGATAATCATTCTGAGTCATTTTTATCATTAAACATTATTCTATCAAGTCCTTACTGATTATGAGAGCTTTATTCCAGAAGTGAATACAAAAAGACAAGTCTGAATCTGGAAGTGGCTTTAGAGCCCAAGAGGTCACCTTCCTCCACTTTCACTTAGCTTTATCTTTGGTCATGACCTCAACAGTATAAGTCAAGTTGTTTGCAAAATGATATCAGTAGGTTAATTAAGCATTTTATTTTTCCTTCCATTAAAAAAATAAACATAACATACATATCTATCATCTTTGAAGGTTTACTAGTGATACGTGTTGTTGCTGATAACTCCTCTGAGTATATTCTCCTCTCCTTACTGTGGTTTTGGTTATTTCATGTTTATTACCAAAGAGGAGATGAAGAAAAGAAATATATCGGAGATCCATAACTTTAACTAAGCACTATATATTTGATAAACACATGATGGCATTAATTAATCAATAAGTACTTAGCCTATGAGCAACACATGTGTGATAGGCCAGAGAGGACCAGTGAGATAGTCTGTGAAGGTACTTTGCAAACTGTGAAACATACTCATTATGTGTTAGTTGTTGTAGTATGAAGGTGATCTGGAAGTTCCTTAATACAAAAATCTAGTTGGAGAATCAGAACCAGACCAAGAAAAGATAACTCTATAAATCTTAAATAACTGTCCTGTGAGTGTCAAGGGCAAAAAGTGTGATGTTCTCAGAGGAGGGAAAACCAGTTCTAGGTGGAGTGTTGAGGAAAGCTTCTTGATAAGATGTAACCTCACCCAGAAGGGACTGAAGAAGTACTCAGATCAAAATAAAATGCTGGGGCACACATGGATTTTGGGAAACCACCCTGTTAAAAAGACAGTGGGACCACTCAGTACAAAGCCAGACTCGTGAAGGGAACACACTGACCTTCGAGTTCCCTTTCAAAGGAGCTCCAGAATGCTGGTCTGGCATTGGCTGCTGCCACCTGTTCCAACCTAGGATAGGCTCAGTGAAATCCAATCAGAAACTGGCGCTTGGGAATCTGCTAACCCAAGGCAGTGATTTTTGAAAGATCAGGTTGGTGTTACAAGACTTGATCAAGTTTCTGGTCATTACTGATTTTTACCCAGGCCCTGTGATAGCCCCAAGATCAGATCAGCATCTGAAAATGAAAGAAAATAATGGCCACTCTGAACTGAGTACCTTTGATATGGCAGGCTCTGGGCTGGGGATTTACATGGTCTTCAAAGCTTACAGCCCAGAGGGATGTTACCTCCATATCACGATGCTGAAACTGAGTCTAAAAGAGGCTGAATGACATAGACAAGGTTGTAGAACTCATAGGTACTTGATCTGGGATTTGTACTTGGCACCTCTCTGGTTTGGTTTAATAAATATTTACTGTGCCTGGGACTATGCACCTTTCACTACATCAGAATTAGCAAGAGGAACTGAAAGGTTCAATTCAACTTAAGACGAAAGTAAAAACCTCCAAAAGCATAGCTGATAACATAAAGGCTGAATCTTGGGTCCTACTTCTTTTTCAGGTCCCCCAGAGTCCTCAGACCCCAGAGCTGGATGGCCCCTCCATGGTCATTCTCCAAGCCCTTCACCCATACATGTGGGGGTCTGGGCTCGGAAGGGCAATGTGACTGGGCACCAGTGCAGAGCCAGGCAGAAGCAAGCCTCCTGTGTCCATGCCATGCTCCCTTCCCTCCGCAGAAGCAGTGATGTCTCTCTAAACCTGGCACTTGTTGTGCAGTGTTGGGATAAGTCAGCTTTTGGCCTTAGCTGCTGCCTCTTCACCATTAAGACCTCTACCCAAGGCAGACTTGGGAAAGATGAAAACAAAGTCCTTCTTGTTAGAAGCCTCTTTTTCTCTTAGGCCTTCCATATTACTTCTCCTTAGCCCCAAGAGAAGAGGCCACGGCAACTGGAGGCTGTCTCCACACACAGCTCTTCCCACTGGGGCCGGGATGTGGGTGTCTACCTCTGTCTCTCATCTGGCCAGTCCAGGAAAAATTCTATTTTCTCCCTCAGTTGGTAGCATCAACAATTCAGGACTCCAAAAACTGCCCTGGCTCTAATTCTGGCAATGTTTCCTAGTGTCACCTGTAGGGGAAACTACTTTGGTGCAGGAGGTGATTCTCAGAGGTAGATGCTTTTTATCAGAACTAGGAGGGACTGGTACAATACAAGCAGAAAGAATGAACTTGAAGGGAGTATTTAGGGGACGGGAAAGGGAGGGTGAGATGCAGTCGGGGGGAGGCCGCTGAGACTCAGAGGGCTTGGGCAGGAGAAACCAGGGAGAAGAGAAACTGCTAAAACCCAAATGGCATCCTGAGAGGTCCGGAAGATGGGGGTTATGTGCACCATAAACTAGGAAACTGGGCAATTTTGCTGTGAAAGTCTCTTGACTGACTGCTACGTGACAAACCTTCAAAGTGTTCTCTTCTGGTGAAATGGCTATAGATAAGGATTTATAAAATGCTTTATTTTAGACATAGAATGCATTCGCCTCTAAGTCTGCAAAGGCATATGTATTTTTAAAGGAAAGTAGGCAAATGTCTCCTCACCAGCTCCCTCAAGTATTAAGAAAAAAAAAGAAAGAAAAAAAAAGCGCCCTAGAGAAACAACTTGAAAGTGTTTCCTGAGGCTAAAACTGGCTAAGGCCCCATCCAGTTTGCCGAAGGAGACTGTCAAAACTCTGAAGTGGTTCAGGTGCAATCCATTCCAGCCTCAGGTATCTCAGTGGGGGTCACAATTTCGGGTTGAACTTTTCATGAAATTCAGCCCAGAAGAGTAAGGGATGAAATGGACAAGGAGAACGAACGGAAGCTTCCACAACTTTCTTTGCAGTGGAAGATGGCTTTGATTGACTTCTAGTGAGGATTTCTTCCAGTCCTGTCCTCTCCCCATTCCCATAATACAGACTCAGTTGAATGTACTTAAGCTCCTCCTCTCAGTCCGGTGCAAGGCAAAGCGCTGGACCTTCACGGTGCAGGACGGGGTGGGGGAGGGCATAAAGGACCAAGAACTTTTAGATTCGTAAGGTCCAGCAGGGCAACACTTCCTGCCTCGACTGGGCACGGCCAGGAGCAACAGAGTCTGCATGGATGGAGGTGGAAAGAGCACAGCTTTCCCGGCCCTATGCTGAGCCCAGGCTGTCGCCAGGCAGTTGTCTAGTTCTGGCCCTTTGGGGGACAAACTCAAAGTTGCCCGGCCCCTCCAGGCCTCCTTCTCCTGCCAATAGCTTTTTCACTCACGGTCACTTTTCCTTCATCTTCTGTCACCCCCAAGACACTCCTAAAACATGTCTCTAGGATCACGGTGGGTGGAGGGGAGTGCAGGTTTCCACCCAGGTGGTTATGTGGCTCACTGACCCCTGTGCACTCCTGGCAAAGGCAGTTAGTGGGCCTTCTGGGTCCGGCCCCACGTTCGCAGGGCAGGACGGGCCGCCAGGTGGCGCTGCAGGAGCTGCGGCAGATGCAGGGGGCGCGTAAAGCCCGTGAGTGGGAGTTTCAGGGGCCCGGCGCCGGGGGACCAGGTCGCTAAGCGCGATTCCGGGGCTCGCCGGGCCAACTCTGGCCGCGCGTCCGCACAACCCGGCTCCCTCCCCAGTTCATCGGGCGAGACGCGCAGGGCGCTCCGGGTTCGTCCGTCCCTCGAGCCCGTCTCCCCCGACTTCGGCCGAGACCCCGACCGGCTGCCGCCGTCCGCACCCCGGGCCCGCAACTTCCCGGAGGAGGCAGCGCCGTGCTGGCCCCCACCCCACTTCCCATCCCGGCGAGGTCCTGGGGCCGCGCGCGCTGTGGCCCCCGCCCCAAGAAAGGAAACGGGCGCCCCTACTCACCGCGGAGCTTCTCTCGCTTTGCCCAGGGTGCCCATGGCCGCGGCCGCGCTCCAGGAGCCACCTCACCCAGCGCGGCGGGACAGGCTCGGCGGGGTGCGGCGCATCGCCACCACCCCCTGCCGGGCCCCTCCGCCCCGGCCTCCTCTCCCAGGACGCCCGACCGCGGCGAACCCGCAGGCACAAACTTTGTGTGAGCGCGCCCCTCGTCCTCCTCCTTGGCGCGCGCGCGCACACACGCCCGCTCCAACCACCTGACAAGCGCTGATGTTATCGCCGAGGAAATGTGTGGCGCTGTTCAGCTCTTCCCCGAAAACTGCCCCCATTACTCGGTAGTCCCCGGACGCCTGCGCCTTCCTCCAATCTCGCCTTTTACCCCTGGCGGCTGCTTCTCCCGGCCCGAGGCTGAAGTCGGAAGCGGAGCTGGAAGGGCGGGGAGGCTCCAGGTGCCCTCGACATCACCAAACCAGCGCCAGGAGAGGGGTTGGGAGCCGGGGGAAACCGGCTTCACCTGGTGGCTCTCGGGGCAACGCCCCCTCCCCCGCCCCCACCTTCCAGAATTTCAGTCCAGTTTCCCGAAGACCCCTCGTCCCCTCGCAGGCCTCTCTGGTATATATCAAGAGCGTAGAGTTGGGGGTGGGGTAAAGAACGAATACACGGTTGTGGGTCCGCCTTAGCCTGTGCCTTTGGGTGTCTTCTTGGTAGCAATTAACAAGACTGGTCTGGAGATACGTGCTCGGCACCCTGCGGGAGGCAGCGAGTGTGCAGGTGCGCTGCAGGTCAGGCGGGACACAGCTGCCTGGCGTCTGTGGATATGGCAGAGAGGGGGTCAGGGCTGGGGAGGACTTTCTGACGGCAGATCTGGTCAGAAATGGCTGCCTACCCCTGCTTGCCGAAAAGATAGTGATGACAGCAATAGCTAATGTTGACTAAGTGCCTTGTGCTAAGTGCTTTCTGTACGTTCCTCATGTACGCCGTCTCCCCCAAATACCAAGAGGTCACTGTTTTAAAGATGAAAAAAACGAAGGGTTAGAGAATAATATGCTTCCCATCACACAACTAGTATACAACAGAGAGAACCACGACCTGGGCTGAGATCCGGCTGACTCCCTGTAATCGCTGTGGGGTTGTCCTAATAACATACCCATTATCAGTGTCACATGCCCTAACTCTAGTCACATTAATAAGTCCCTTCCCAGCCATAATGTTCTGGACCTTAAAGCCTCATATGTATGTGCCACCTTATCCTAAACACAACAAATAGTTCAAGATAGCTTACAAAGATGTGTAACTCACAAAAAGAAGTGTATGAAATGAAATGAAAAGTGAAAATTAAAGTACATGAAATGGAGCCAGAAATGAATTTTTTTATTAATGCATCCCATGGAGTCCAAAACACTTGCTACAAGTGGGACCAAAGATTTGTCTCCTGGATTTCTAGCAGTCATGTTCAAAAGGGAAGCCTTGTCTAAAATTCAATCTCTGTCACATGCAAGACAAAAAAAAAAAATTGCTCAAGAGAAGATCAACTCTTTTGATCCTGAGCAGTAAGAAATTTCTCCAGAGAATCCTCATGAACATTGTGTAATAGAACCAAGTCCTCAGTCACAGCCATACACACAGAAGGAACATTTGGATATTTAATAAATATTAAATTATGACAGTCTTCCAGAATTACACTGTATATGCATATGTATACATGCCAAATGGATAAACACGTACCTTTATATAAATGCATAAATATATGTAAATGTGTTTAGATAGATAGGCTACTGGGTGTATACACACACTACTGAACACAGTTGCAGGCAGTTGTATGCAGCTATACACCTGCAGTTCATTATGTAATAAGTACAGAAATGATTAGCTATTAGTTCATTCAAGAAACAAGTCTTGTGAGTCTTGCTGAGTTTTCTAAAGAAAGAGGCCTGCTTCTACCTAGGAGGCTGCTTCTGCTCGGGCTTCCTGAGAGCTCTGCATTCCACTTGCACCTGATTGGGTTTCTGGGCCCAGCTGAGCTCTTTGAAGAGGCTTTCTGGCTGTTCCTACTTGAGCAACTTGTCTTTTCCAAACACCTAAAAAATTAGAAGTTAGCTCCATCTCTTTCTTCATCTTCTGCCATGTGGTTAGTCTCCATGGTGCTGAGACACCTCTGACCTCAGGAACAAAGTGCTCCTTCTTTTCTCTTGTTCTCTTATCCTCTTTTCTGCTTCTCCAAACTCTTTGATAGGCAGTAGTCAATGTCTCTGTAACAGTTGAGAAAGGTTGGGGACCACTGTTGTCTTCTGCTCACCCTTTGGGTAAGGTCATTCCTTGGGACCCTTTCTCTGTTATTCTTTCTTCTTTCAACCAGGGACTCTTAACTGATATCCCCAGACCTTTTACTTGGCTTTTTGGTGAGTATCTGCGAAGCCTCTGAAACTAAAAACACCTGTTTTCATCAGATTTTCTAAACGATCCACTACTCAAATCCGGTGGGTTTTTTTTTCAAATTAGGTGTTTTTAATTTCTTCCATGACTTCAACAGGACCCAAATGACTCCCATGTCTGAATACCTAACCTTGATATCTAACATCCCAAACCATATTTCCAACTGGTCGCCTCCCCGAATTGTCCCCCAGGGCTTCCTCTCCATCTCCACAGCCACATGTCTTGGCCCCAGTTATCTCTGAACCTGAACATGTGTCATAGCCTCATAAATGGCCTCCCTAGTTATAGAACCTCCTCTTCTCTGATCCTTTTTTCATGTTGTTTTCAGAATTACCTGATCATGTCATTTCTTTGCTTCCAAACTGCCAAGGAATTCTCCAGTTGCCTACAGAATAAACTACAAACTTCTTAACGCTGCTCACCTTCACAACTAACCTTACCTGTCCAGCCTGGCCTCCAGCCATGCCCTCCCAGGCACCTGACCTCTTAGGTTGTGACTTGGTCACTGCTGGTAACTGCTGTGCCCTGTGCCCTCACGAGCCTCAGTGCTCTTGCTTGTGTATTTCCTTCCGCCTGCCATCTCTTTTCACCTAGATCACAAAGGCACAGTTATACGAAACGCATAGCAGACTGGCAAGTCGCCCCAGAGGGCACACGCAGGGCTGCCTTCCGGAGGCAGGGGGTGCAAACCCATCTTGCAGAATCTGCCTGATGACTGGTTATGCTTGGAGTACCTACTGGCCACCACAGCTTCCACTCTGTGGTCTAACATTTTTTCATCCATTTGAGATACATTCACTGCGTGCCTACTTAGTGTCAGACGTTGTCCTTGGCATTGAGAATCTGACAGAGAACATGACAGACAAGAGCCTTGTTCGCATGAGCTTACGTGTCTAATAAACAGACAAGTCCAAATATGCTAGGATGTTATACGCTGATTTCCAGGAACTGCCAACGCAGAGTTGGGTTACCCCCGCTCTCATGGGGACACCATGGGGTATTCCGGTTAAGGCACCCATATGGACCAATGAGGACAAAGCTACCACATTTAGGGACACACAGCTCCACGGGAGAGTGAAGAGAGATGGAGAGAGAAAAGGAAGGAGGGGATGTGGCACCATCCTTTCCTCTCCTGCTGAGTGTTGCTTCTGTTTCTGAGACAGGGAGAATTGGCCTCATTATTTTATTATTGTGACTGGCCATCCCACACTGAACACTGTACATCCCTGCTGCTGCTCACCTTGGACCAAAGCTAGAGAAACTGCCCACGTGAGAAGCAGCCACTTTTGCTCCGGACCTGTAGTTTGGGGGCTTCTGGTTGGACTCCTGCATGTTTCTTTGTCCTCGGCATCTTCTCATGGAGGCAGCCCACGCCTCTTTGGGAGTCTCTCTGTCCATGGGCCAGCTCTTCTGGAGAGCGTTCTACCTCCTTAAGGTACCCCCAGGATTCTCTAAAGGGAATTTGATGAATGTCATATAAATGGTATTTTAAGATATCCATTCTTGTTTTCAGCTGAAGGATGCTGCTCGTCTCTGTTGAAGCCCCTTCTCAGGGACCCTCTCCCCACAACAGGTCATGTTTCTTTACATCATGGAGCCCATATGTTTTATTTGATTTGGGAATTGTTTTAGGATATTAACAAACAAACAGAAATATATGTTGTCTCATGGCTTTTGCTCTCAGTGAGATGGGGGTCCCTGGAAGAGTTTGAACAGAGGAGGGAGGGGATCTGACTTCTGCTTTACAGGGTCCGGCTGCTGAGTTCCAGAGTGACTCATGGGAAGTAAGGGTGGGAGGTTCTCTGTGGAAGCGGCCTTCATAATGTCCAACTTCTGGGTCTGCCCGGTCGGTGGCCTTCCAACAGCTTTGAATATTACTCCGTGGTGAGAAGTGTAACGTCACATTTTACACTCTGTGACTCAGATGTACATTTGTGTTACACGTCAAACTGAAACACAAGCTGTGTGAAACATGATCCTTTCAAATCTTTTTTTTTTTTTTTTAATGACATTAAAAAACAAATGCTGGTCAGGACCCTCAAAATCGATCCATTAGTAGGCTGGGATCATAGTTTACAAAATACATCTCTAGGGCTACCTCTCATGAGGATAATAGATCTCAGTAGTTATCTCTGGAAAAGGGGAACTAGGTGGCTCTGAGTAGGGGGAATCTTGCTTTTCATTGTTTCCCCTTTTGTAACTTTTATTTTTGTATCGTGTGCAAGAATTTAGTCCATCAATGAATCCTATTTTGAATCATTCTGGCATAGAACTTCTTGCTTTCTGATTCTGGCCCAAATAGCTTAAAAAAACCAGAAGCTGGGGCCAGAAAAGGTTAAGTTGTCGGTGAATCTGCTTTGTTCAAGTTTATCAAAAAATATCAAACAATATGTTTTTCACAAATATTTGGGAGGCAGAATGGCACAGTAATTCAAAGTGTGAGCTCTGGAGTTAGACTGATTTTGAATTTCCGCCCTCATGCTTCCTAGTAATGTGACCCTGAGCAAGTTAACTTTTCTAAGCCTCAGTTTCCATGTCTGTAAAAATGGGTACAAACAAGGCCTACCTCATGCAACTTTGCTAATGACTATATGACATGGTCTATGCCTAGCACGTAGCAACCACTGTGGACACACTAATGTTTTGAGTGCCAGGTTGAGGTGAATGTTTTGGTAACCTAGTAAGTGCTATGCAATCACATCCAAGGGACACCTGCACTAGTCTTGGTCGATGGGGAGCCGACTTCTCAGAGGAAGTGAGGTGGGGGTTAAGATGTAAAGGATGACATGAACAGCTCACTAGCCAAAGAAAAGTGAGGGAAGAGGAAAGGCGAGGCCCGTGTTTCAGAGATGAGGAAGATGCAGAGGTAAAGAAGAAGCAGGGCAGAGTGCTTTGCTGAACTACACACAGGAACTTTGATTCTCCCCACCCCCTGCCAATACATAAACAAGGTTCTCAAGTCTGACTTAATCTTATTGCCTTTGCAGAATCTGAGAGGCTTCTCACTTTGAAGGGTCCCCCATGAGCGCCTTGAGTCCCTCACTCCACTTTAGATGTGATTCAATTAACGCCGCTTCCCAAGAGAGCCTCTGGGTGCTTGGGTTGAGCGCTGCTGGAAAGAGGGCTGAGTTAATTACCATCCAACACTGAGCTTGTCAAATGGCTGTGCTGCAGTCAGAACAGCAACAATTTAAAAGCTAAAACTAGTTTAGTAATGCAACCGCTATTTTTAAAACTCCGATTGTGCACCTGAGCACCACCCTAGCACTAATACTACTTAATCATTTAACACCTACAAAGACACGGGTAGAAGCTCGAAAAAAACCCAGTTAATAGAAAGATTCGAGTGGCCTGGACCAGTCAAAGGATGTGGTTTTCTGAGTACAAAAACTGTTTAATATGCATTCAAAAAAGTACTGTGATAAGCATAGTATTAAAATGAAAACTCCTGAGTATTAATAAAGACACTTGCATGTGAGCGATGGAGAAAATCATTGTAAATTAATATGGGTAGGTGCTTCTCACACGGGTATCATCAGCAGACACATCCTTAAGGGTCTAGAAGAAATTTTTTTCCCCCTTAAAAGGGGTAATATTTTACTCATATTTAAGAAATACTGAAGTAGGCCATTTCACACACAACTCACAAGCATTTTACTTCTTGACTTGACAGTGGAGTTCTAACACCCCAGCCCACTCCCCTGTGCCAAAGCCCAGTTTTCCACCCCACGTGGGATGTTAAGTATCTTTTTCTTCAGTCTGATTCTTTGTGGTGGGAATAGAGAGTGAAACTCTCATGGGCAGATAGCAGGCTTAGGAAAGTATACATTGGGATGGAATAATCTGTCTTGCCTGTTCCTCTGGATTTGGAGGTGGGAAGTGAGCCCGACTAAAAAGGCTGTGACTTAACCCTGTAGGTAGCTGTGTTCCCTTGGTACAGAGACTGTTCTTCACAAATAATAGTCACACCCAAGACAGCATCATGAAAATTAGAAATTCACTGATTAGAAAACAAAGCCGAAGGCTTAAGTTTGCTGCAAGTATTGATCAAGATTGATCCGCCTCCCTGTCTCACTGGTAACAGACTCAACACATTTTGGTTGAAGAAATTTCTTGGCATTCATCCAAATGATAGCCAGCATTTACTGTAAAAGAAAACTGTCTTTTTTTGTCTTGTCTTATTTTGTTTTGTTTCTGCACCTTGCATCAAACTGAGAAAACTTGCCTCTGAACAAAGTGTACAGCTGGAGTAGTCTACATGATGGCTTCATAAGTATGGATGGAGACCCAACCAAGTGTTCAGCTGAGTTGATTTTTCAACTAAATCAATCAGTGAAAAGTATCGCCATATGTTGTGATAAATCCAATCAGTGCCCATTTATATATGATTTTCAGGTGCCCCAGAAATGAGGCTTGTTTCCTGAGGAAGGTCACCTCATGCTGGCCCTTAACCTGGCTCATGCAGGTGTGATCCTGATGTTGTGTTAGTGCTCTGGCATCGTTTGTATTTGCGTGGAGGTGTGAAGAAGTCTGAGTTAGACATATGATGGAAACAGACAAGTTCTATATAATCAATGTTGGCAGTTGTTTAAAACATCCTCTTTTTTAAAAAACTGAAGTATAGTTGATTTACAATGTTGTGTTAGTTTCAGGTATACAGCAAGGTGATTCGGTTATACATATATATGATTCGGTTATATGTATATATATATATAGTTTTTTCAGATTCTTTTCCCTTACAGGTTATTACAAAATACTCAGTACAGTTCCCTGTGCTACATAAAAAATCCTCTTAAAAATCTGAGTCGCTGTGACTTTTTGTCCTGTACCAGACAGAGGAAATAAATGGGTCACGTAGGAGGCAGGGTCCAGGTGGGCGGGTTTGCCTCCGGTTCTCCCCACATAGGACCACTCTCAACTCAGCAGGAGTGGCAGGGCCACAGTGTATTTGTGAGCCCCTTCCTCCATAAAAATCTATTTTAAAGTATATTTTATGATTGTGTTGGCATAAAGATGAATAGAATCCGGAATGGATTCAATGATTATACATACGTTCTTATCACCTTCATTTTTTTCTTTGGTTTTAAAAAGAAATTCGAACCTCTTTGTGGGCCCCTCTAGGTCCTGTGGGCTCTTGGCCCCAAGCCTCCTGAGTCCGCCTTCAGCGTGAGCCTGGCTCCTTCAAGAGAGACAAAGTGCTCTTTTCTGGCTGTGACAGAGTACTGTCTTCTGGCTATTGAGAAATGTTGGTATAAATATAAGGGGAAAGGTGAGTTTCAAGGATGGGCTCCCTCTGTCCCTTTTGAACACCCGGTAGGGAGGCATATGAAAGGTGACCTGGAGGGCAGTGAGGTGAGAAATTGCATGAAAAGTGGAGGTTTGCCTGGGGAGGCGAGATAAAACTAGGGGCGCTGGAGGGTCATTCAAGGCCAGAGGGCCCGGCTTGGAGGAGCTAAGAAAGCAGTACTTACTGACCAACTGGCGGTCGGTATAGGGAATAAGGAATACTAGCTCTGTGCCAGGGAGTGAGTAAGTACCTACTGCTTCCATGTCAGACTTGAACTTGAAACTATAGTACCCAGAGGCCTAGCCAGAAAAGACCTGGCAGCCCCTGGGCTATTGCAGAAAGTAGGCTAGACTGTCGGGCGCAGTTGGTAGGCAGCAAAAACAACCAACCAACCAAACAGAAAAGGGCCGACTTACATGTTAAGCTATGCTGAGCTAGATTCTACGATCAAACAGAATGCTTTTTACTTTTTTGTCTGTATTTTCTGTTTACCCTAGGTTCCTCACGATGATTCTGTGAGCTGGCATATTGAGCACTTCCTACATGTCAAGCACTGTGCCAAGAAATAAGTACACCTTATTTCACGTCACCCTTACAAAAAGAATTTATGATTTACCCTTGTTGTCCTCTCTTTATAGATGGTGGGGTTTAAGGCTCAAAAAGGTTCAGTGGCTCGTGCAAGGACTCACAGCTAGTGAAATGTGAAGCTGGGTTTCAGTTCAGTGTGATTCTGAAGCCCAAGCTTATCACCATTTTGTTACACCTCCCACTCATAATATATTAGATTTTGTACCCAAAACAGTTGATCTCATTGGCTGTAGCCTATTAGAAAATTCTGGGTGAGGTAGAGAGGATCAGTAAACCAGCACTAACCATACTGTTGATGGTCTCAATGAAGTGCTGAGGTTTTAGCTGTCTTATCAGCCACAGCCAGAGAATCAAACGGTCAGAATTTTGGTCTAGTTACACTGATAGTCGGCCCAGCTCAAACCGGAATTGCCTCTGAAAAGACTTGGCCATTGGTTTGGGGAGGGAGAGCCACTGACTTAAGATTTCTTTAGGCCCAAGTTTTCACTTTCAGTTATTTGAAAAGTGAAAGTATAACTGTTGTCAATGTGCTATGAATACGTTGGTCGGGGCCTTGTTACCTTATTATGTCACTTCTCATATAACATGTATCATACCTCTCGTGTGTGTGTGTCTGTGTGTGTGTGCCTACACCTGTGAATGTTTCCTTAGCAGATTGGGCTAAAAATGCAGTTCCTACTGTAATTTCTTCTCCATGACTCATTTTTTAGGGGCTTTGGTCTTCTCTTGAAAAATGGGGAATTATTATATCAAGTGATTCCAGCATTATTCCTTAGGGCTTCTTTACTACAACCCAAGAGTGTTGACTTGTTTGTGTGTTTATTCATTTGTGTGAAGAGAGTTTTAGCTCATCATTATACTTCAAAAAACTTCTCATGACTGTACTCCAATCTTAAAATCTACCCTCAACAGGTGTGAATATTTTTCTGAGGTGCGACATAAGTTCAGTCTTTTGGTCTAACCTGGTCAAATGAGGAGTTAAGTCTGATTTTGACTTCTGGTGTTTATTTTGCCTAGTCCCTCAATTTCCCATTTGGACCATCCTTTCCTGGAACATCCCAGAAACCCAGTGTTCTCAGTATCCCCCTACCTTGTGGTCCCACCCAACGTGCTTACAGCTTCTGATACAGATCTGGGCACTGAAGAAAAAGGGTCCCTCGCTTGCCTTCCTTTCAACACAGAGCAAATCACATGCTGGGAAGTTCCTGACTCGGCGGTGCTGCTTCTCTTCCTGGTTCCCAGCCTCTCTAAAAGACTCACAGATGACATGTCAACTTCCATTTCTTGCTATTTCCATCAGTGTCTCGCCTTTCCTTTTTCTCTTCCAGGACATTTGAGGACCACTTTTTATTTTATCTTCTGTTTAATGTGATGTCTGGCATCTCTGCCAGCCCCAAGAGTACATGACAAAACCTGTCCTTACAGACACTGGAATACATGAAGGAAGGGCAAGATGGCCAACTATCCAAGATGCCTATAAAACAGGGGCTAGAGATAAGGAAATACATGGATATGCAGTAAGCAGGAAGGCTTGCCCACTTTCTAGCTTCTGCTACAGAGAAGCATGATAGGTCCAGGTTCCTGAGGACTTAACTATGTCCCGTCCTATTTCATCCTCTGGGAAAGATTTTTTTCCTTTGAACAGTCTTGTGTTTTTTTGCCCTCGTCACTTGGAGGCAGGGGGTTGGGCTGCCTGAGACTGACAACAGTCTTAATATTTGTTGCACCGTAACTTTACTAATGTTGCGGGTATCCCAAACCTAGGATAGGCTTCTGAGAGTCAGGGATGGCTTTTGATTCAGACTCTCAAGACCCAACGTTTTTGGCAGATGGAGCTCCTTCTGAACAGTAAGTCATTGTTGAGTGACATGAATAGGACCAGAGCTAAAGGAAATTAGGCTTTAAAAAGATGGCCTAAAACAAAAGTCCTTTCAGTCCCTGGTATTCCTGATTTCATCCCTGACTGAACCAAGGTTGCTCATTTTTGCAGGGAGAAAGCACACGAAACTGTGCAGTCTGGAATCCAAGCACACTTTGATCGGCAGGTCAGTCGCCATTTACAGATAGGAAGTGCTCATTGCTTGGCATTAAGTTTCATCTGGAAGAGGAAGAAACAGCTAACCCTTTCCTGTCCTACCTATACTTATTCTCATCTTGTATTTCATGAGGGGCATGGCTGTCATTACAGGTACGAATCAAACAGAAAACACCATCATTCCAGCAGATAAAAGAACTCAGGGAAATGGTTGCCAGTTTGCTAGGTTCCTTCTTCCCTATGTCTTTTTTTCCCCCATTTTTCTTGAAAGCTGCTGAGGTCTAGTTGTTCCCTAAGGAGGTTTAACTCAGATCTCAGCCAGTGCTGATCTAGAGGACTCAGGAAGGTCTTATCAATTGTGGTGTCAAACGAAGCAAATCCTGTTCTGGGCATAACTAGGAGGACCCAGAACTCTGAGACCTGTAAGAACCCTATTTATGGACACTTAACGATGGGCTTGTTTGCTGAGGGAGAGTTAGGGTTGTGAGAGTCCCCTGGAAACATGCCAGACTGAGACTTCATGACTGGGGACTAGACTTTCAGGGCTGAGGGGTGGGGAACTGCAAACCTTCCTGAGTTTTTCCTGAGATTTTGGTAGACAGATGGTTCCTCTTAGTTCACAGAGGACTTTCCATCCCTGTTCTTTGCTCATTATTCACAAGAGTCTGTGCCGTGAAACAGAGCTAAGTGACTCGGTTTGGGCCACAAGGTGAACCAATTAACTAATTGAGAATTGCATCATGTCTTCAAAGTCCAGCTTGGCCTCTTGACCAAAACAGCATTGAGTCTTTCTAGAAAAGATTATGTCACAGGTGGTAAGGCATTTGTCTTTGTCTTTCTTCATCTCATTTCTGTTTCCTGGTCTAGCATGTATTACCTGAAGAGTCTGGTTAGCTTCATAATTGATTCATATTATACAATTTGATTTTTATATGCTCCCCCTCTGTTGAGTTCTTTAGTTTCATTAAAAAGAGGAGAAATCTATGTAATAGAAACAATAAACTGGTATGTCAAAATTGTCTCTGTCCCTGAAATCATCTCCATTGCGACACTTGCTCTGTGCTGCACCTGGTCTTGTAGTTTAGGAAAGCAAGTACTCAGCTCAATCCCTAAAAGCAGTTTTAGTCTTGACCTTAAATATGTCTTTTTTTTTTTTTTTTTTTTTTCGGTACTCAGGCCTCTCACTGTTGTGGCCTCTCCCGTTGTGGAGCACAGGCTCTGGACGCGCAGGCTCAGCGGCCACGGCTCACAGGCCCAGCCGCTCCGCGGCACGTGGGATCTTCCCGGACCGGGGCACGAACCCGTGTCCCCTGCATCGGCAGGCGGACTCTCAACCACTGCGCCACCAGGGAAGCCCCAAAACAAATATTTTTGTGTATGTCAAGTGTTCTTCATCCATGGGGATGACTCCTTCTCACATAATTTGGATTTTTCTACTTCCAGATATTATTTGGGATTTCATGGTTTCAAAGTCATTTCCGGCCATATGCCCATATGTCCCTTGCTGGTGGTTCTGGTTGTCAACTCTGGAGAAGTGGTGCTGACACCTGCACAGAGCAAAGGCTTCCTCATCGCAGCTCAGGAGTGTGTGGCCAGGGACAGAGGCTTTGGAGAGCCTCTTTCCAGGTGGACAGATAACAAAATGATATCATCAGGGTTCGTTCAACAAAAACAGCTTCCTCACTCGCTGGCTCCTAAGCTTGAGATTCCTGTAGAGTCTTTACCATTCATAGTTCCCTTTAAAAGGCCATACTAGATGTCCTTTGTGTAACAATTTAAGGCTATAGTCTGTCTGATTATCTATCTATCTATCTTAATATTATTATATAGTAATAATAATTATATAAAATACATATAATTATAAATTTATATATATTATATATTATTAATATGTGATATAATATTTATATATAAAATGTTTTATATAATTATATGTAATAAGGAAATTGAAGCTTTCTAAGAAAGGGCTACTCAAGTTACATAACTAGTAAATGGAACCTTGATCTTTTGTCTTCAAATTTTGTGTTCTTATTACTAACAATGTTGCTTCCTCTATAAAATATTCTACCATAAAAAATATTTTAACACAATTAGTTCAGCAGATTAAGAGCCTCCAACAGATAAATTTTCCCTGTTTGGAATGGAGTCTAGGGCAGGAGTGTGTGTGTGTGTGTGTGTGTGTGTGTGTGTGTGTGTGTGTCTTTTACCCAAGTTTTTATTATCAATTTCAAACATAGAGGGAAGTTGAAAAAATAGTACATAGGACATCCATCTGCCTTCAACCTAGATTCAATAATAATTAACAGTTTGCCATATTTGCTTTCTTTCAAGAACATTCTTTTCAAGAATAATTTTCAGACATCATGACATTTTATCCCTGAACGCTTCAGCCTAAAATTCCTAAGTATAAAGACACTCTCTCACATACCCATAGTATTTCACTTATAACTAATAATAGTTCTATAATAGTATCTAATAACTAGTCCACAGTCAATTTTTTTTCCATTTGTCCAGTCCCTATTCAAATGTTCTCAATTGCCCTAAGAATGTCTTTTATAGAACTAGATTCCAGATTAGAATCACCCACTGATTTTGGTCATTGGGTCACTTTACTTCTTTTAATAGAGAACCACACTCTCCTGTGCCATAGCTACTAGCCAGATGTGGCTTTTGGGCACTTGAAGTGTGGCTACTCCAAATTGAGATGTGCTTTAAGTGCAAAATATACGGCAGATTCTGAAGACTCAGCATGAAATAAAGAGCATAAAATATCTCATTAGTGTAATTTTAATATTGACTACATGCTGAAATAATACTTTGGCTATATTGAGTTAAGTAAAATATATTATAAATATTAGTTTCATCTGCTTCTTTTTATTGTTTTTTTTAATGTGACCACTCAAGGATTAAAAATGACATGGCTTGCATTGTCTACCAGACAGAGCTATTCTAGAAAGAGCCTCCTTCCTTTTTTCCCCCATGACATTGACTGAATTAAGTGTATATGACAGTTATCTTTAGAATGAGTCAGGTATATTTTGGTGGGAAAAAAGGGGGCTAGGAAAAATCTGCAGGAAGGGCTGCTTCCTGGGAGGAACCCTAAAGAACCTGCTGGAAGGCTGCTATAAACCTCCACTGTCATGTGTCTGCTCAGTGTGGGCCAGCCTGTTGAGCTTTGCTCTGTCTGCCTCCTTCATACAGATTTGTAAAGTGTCTGAGGATTCCCCTTCGTGTTAATATTTTGGTTTTTCCTTTTTTGCCTAAAGAATTTTTTCTCATTTTTTTCCCTTCTTCTTCTTGTGCCTGCTCACTTCTCAATTCATTCTCTCAGTTCACTTTGGGGGAAGCCCGGTGTTCCTGAGTTCTACTCTACCCATCCCTCAAGAGTCCCTGGACATTATCACCCTGGGTAAATTAATGGGTATTAGAGACATTCCAGACCACACGCTGTATCTCCCGTTGACACCCGTTGACCCTTCCCCTCCCACTAAGCTGCAGATGCCTGACTCCTAGCTGGCTCTCTTTTAGGACTTTGATGAAATGTCCTAAAACTCAAGAAGAGTTCTCTTCTTGAAAATAATAACTTCTCATTTTTATTACAAAAGTTATATGTGTTCAATTTGGTAAAGATAAGAAACATAGATAAACAAAAAAATTCTTACCCCCCCCCAACCATTATACAATAGGATCGTTCAGCTGCTCCGAGCACAACAGCAATATTCCCACCCTCCTCTATTCGTTTCCTAGTTCTGCTGTAACAATTACTCTGAATTTAGTGACTTAACACAACACAAATATATAACCTCACTGTTCAGCAAGTCAGAAGTCTGAAAGGATACCCAAACCAGACAAAGCCACTACCAAAAAAGAAAATTACAGGCCAGTATCTCTGATGAATATAGATGCAAAAATTCTCAACAAAATATTAACAAAGAGAATTCAACAACACATAAAAAAGATCATACACCATGACCAAGCTGGATTCATGCCAGGGACACAAGCATGATTCAACATACACAAATCAATCAATGTGATACACCACATCAACAAAAGAAAAGACAAAAACTATATGATCATCTCAATAGATGCAGAAAAAGCATTCAATAAAATTCAACAACCATTCATGATAAAAACTCATACCAAGGTGGGTATAGAGGGAACATATCTCGACATAATAAAAGCTATTTATGACAAACCCACAGCCACTATAATACTCAATGGTGAAAAACTGAAAGCCGTCCTGCTAAAATCTGGAACAAGACAGGGATGCCCATTCTCACCACTTCTCTTCAACACAGTATGGGAAGTCTTAGCCACAGCAATCAGACAAGAAAAAGAAATAAGAGGTATTCAAATTGGTAGGGAAGAGGTAAAGTTGTCATTAAATGAAGAACACATGATACTATATATATAAAACCCTAAATACTCCACACAAAAACTACTAGAACTGATAAATGAATTCAGCAAGGTGGCAGGATACAAGATTAACACACAGAAATCAATTGCATTTCTTTACACTAACAATGAAATATCAGAAAGGGAATGTAAAAAATCAATCCCTTTTATAATCACATAGAAAAAAATACTTCAGAATAAACCTCACCAAGGAGGTGAATGACTTATATGCTGAGAAAGAAATGGAAAGATATCCCATGCTCTTGGATTAGAAGAATTAATATTGTTAAAATGGTCACACTACTTAAAGCAATCTATAGATTTAATGTGATCCCTATCAAATTACCCATGACATTTTTCACAGAACCAGAAGAAGTAATCCTAAAATTTACATGGTAACCCTCTGCCAAAAACTGGGAAGTGAATGAATCAGAGGTGAACCCACTCTGGTGAGAAGGGGCCCATCTGTTGCTGCCTCCCCGGCCCTCAGCTGCCAGGGGCACTGAGGAACCTCCAGGTCCCTGAGGCACACAGTTTGCAAACCACAGGGTGAGGTGACCTCACATTCCCTCCCACTGACATCTCACCATCAGGTGTTTTGCTGTCAATGAACTGCTGGCTGTCTAGACGGGTCTGAGATCACTATTGCTGGGGCCTGCCGTGCCTGCTCCCTAAGTGGTCAGCAGGTCCTTGTTAGTCTTAGGTAACAGCCATTTCACAACAGGTATGAGGCAGGAAGGACCCTGCAGGCCAAGCTGAATGGGAAGAAACTGAGCCACACCCACTTGGGGGAGATGAGTCTGGAGCCTAGATGAGACAGATGAATCAGGGGAATTCCTGTGACTCTGAACTTGGGGAATGTACACAGTATATAATAAACATATCATCTTAAACATACAGGTGACTCTGAATATTGACTCTAACCTCCTCTTTTTGTAGATGAGAAAATGGAACCAGAGAAGGTAAAGGTCTCACCCCAGGGCACACAGCAACTTAGTGGCATAATCAGGCATCCTAAAAACTACACACAGGTTCTTTTGCTCTTACTACATTTGAACATTCCTCCCTACCCCCTATAAAGAGAAAAGGACAGAAGGGAGGAAGAAACTAACATTTAAAACACCAATTATATGCCAGACAATGATCTAGATGCCTTCCTTATACTTTGCTTACCGTCGGGATGGGGCAATGTACTGTTGTGCATGTGTGGTCTTTGCTTCACAGAGACCTGGGGTCCAGAGGCACCCAGCGGTGAGTGATCGTGCTGCGAATTGAGCTCAATCTCTCACTCCAAAGACTAACCTTTCCCAACTTGGATCTATTTTATTAACCTAGAAAGGTACCTGTTGCCTAAATATCAGATTGCAGAGGAATTTGGGAAGTAATTTTAAGACTAAAGAAGGTAAAAGGTGATAAACCAGAAAATGATAATAGGTAAGACTCTAAATAGGATGTAGACACAGTGATTTGATTCAAAAACATCGACTTAGGAGAACATGACCTGAAACCCTGCCCAGAACATGTCCTTGAGGGGGTGTTTCTTGGCATGAAGGTTGGTGCTGCAGGAAGTGGTGTAAGATATAGAGAGAAATCCTCTCCCTCGAGTCAGATTCCTCTGGGAAATTCCATCTAGAGGATGGAATTCCATCAACATTCTAATGTCCTCTCTGCCTGGAAAACTTAGGGTACTCTTCATAAGAACGTGAGGTTTGGGTGTAGATCTCTAGTCACTCAGAAGGCTTGGGTACCCAAAATGCAGGCACAGGGGTTAATCCTTGGGGAGATGAGGGGCTGTGGAGGCCAGGATAGGTGCACAACTACCTTAAGTTTGAACTCTAGCACCACCTTTGGTCCAGTCCAAGTCTACAGCAGAAACTGTGGCTGGAGCCCTGCTCTGCTTCTCCATCTCCAAAGAGTGGATTCCAAAGCCACTGCTCTTTGCCCAAGTCATGTAAGAGAGGCCTTTTATTCCTGAAAACTCCAAGCTGCTGCAGCAGTCTGGAATGCTCTCCATTGCCTCTCAAACTCACACCTCCATGGAGGCCCATCCCCTGTTGCCTTCCTGACGGCATCACCCCCTACTGTCTTCCCTATGTATATTGGTTACATCTTTCCTCTCTTAAACCACAGAGATTGTCACTAGCTGCTACATTGTATTGCTCTCCGATTTTTCATGTGTGCGAATCCCATTGAACTCAAAATTTACACATTTCTTGAGATTAAGGCAGAGATGGGGTAATGAATTTGACTACCATTTCAGTGCAGTAAATCTTAGAGAATGAATGCACGAGAGCAGGACTTTAAGTCAGAGTGCCTGAGTTTCAATGCAGACTCTGCCTCGATCAAGTTACTTAACTGACCTGTGCTCCAGTCTCCTCATCCATAAAATGGGCATAAAAATGGCACCTACCTCACAGGGCACTAATTAAATCAGAGAATTCATAGAAAGTGCCTGGCACATTAGAAGTCCTCAAAAATGTCAGCTATTAGTATGCCCACGTGCCGAGCACTGCGTGAGCCATTTTCATTCACCCTCTCATCTGCTCATCACAAGAGTTTCATGGGGTGGTGTAGTGAACATCATTGGTTGCTGCATCAGCCACCTACTGCTTCTTCCTCGTCCACAAAGTCCTGCTATTATTTAGGTTTCTGTCCTCCTATCATCCTGTCTTTGGGGAAGCTGATTCTGCCCTCAGCCTAGGGGTAAGTGCTGACTACTTTAAACCAATCGTGGCCTCTGTCACCAGTGACTGGGTCACAGGTGGTCGTGTGAACCATTCAAGCCAGTGAGGTACGAGGGAAGCCTGGCCGGTGGGGGTGGGAGTTTGGGAAGCCTTCCTCATTGATGAAAAAGAGGCATTTAGGGAGAGATATCCCTACTCCCTGCTCTGGACCTTGTGGTGTCTGGATGTTTGCCTGGCGCTTCTATGTAAAGGAAGCCAACACGGATGGAGGAGGTCAGAGCCAAGCAAAGCAGAGGCAGGCCCCAACCCCTGGCATAGCTGTGCACTGGCTGATATGTGAGACGGGACTGACCATTATTGTTAAAGCACTTGAATCATGCTTTTTCTGTAACCTACACCCCCGAAAAAGCATCCTAACTAATACACTTAAGTATTTTGCTCCTTATGTCTCAGACAAGGAAACTGAAGTTCAAAGGGATTTGCATTATTTACTCAGAGTCAGACAGACAGCAAGTGGTCCTGCAGAGCAGTGTCCTATGTCCCCTGTAGCCTCCAGTGCCCAGGACATCACAGGACAAATAATTGCTGTTTAATAAGTAGGTAGCATCGCGGAGACTCCTGATGCTCTTACCTGCCTTACCTGCGGGTGTTCTAAGACTTCTGTGGCCAGGAGTGCTGAACGTGACATGCTTCAGCAGTTTTAATGACTTTCCAATGCAGTGTGCACAGCGAGTCTCATGAATTCTCTTAAAAGCAAGAAGAGTCATTATCTAAAGTGATTCTCGTTTCCAGAGCATACTTCAACACACTCAGCTCTGTCATAAGTAATGCTTGCTCTTTATTTAAATGACAGACTTTGGTTTGGTAGTTACCACTTCTTAACGTCATCTTCTTTTAAAGAGACAAGATTCATGCTATAAATGCTTAGGATGTCTAGTTCTCCTTTTCTTCTGCAAATTGTGCTGAATTGATCTTGACGTTTATCTCTACTCTAAGAGTCCTCTAACTGGGGGTCTGGTAGGAAAGCTTGGGGTGGGTGTATGGGAACAAGAGCCAGTCGGGGTGAGAAGGGGATGTCTCACATTTTTCTTATCTGAGGAGCCTGTGTCATGTCTTAATAGATGCCTCTGATCTTTGTCAGGGCATAGAACACCAAAATACACCTTTAATTCTATGGGAAGCTCACCAAGGGAAAGTAACTACCAGTGACATACTGCATAGTCTCAGAGGCAATGACTGGGCTCCCCTTTGTGTCCCTGCCTCATGCCAAGGTCTAACCAAGCTCAGTCTCCACTGAACACGCACCTGGGCAGAACTTCAAGGACAGTGACCTTGACTGATAGGGCCAAATGAGGGAGTTATGGGCCAGTGGGCTAAGACTGTAGCCGGGAAATTGCCTCAGTATTATACCCATGATAGCTAAATTAATTGTTAAACCCTCCTCCTACCTGAAGAAATAATCATAGGAGAGAAGCCAAGAGTAATAAGGGTGACAGTTAATACTTACTGAGCACTTAACACACATCAAGCTCTATTTTAAACTCTATACATATATTGATTTTTTTTTTTAAACAACAGAAATTTATTTTCTCATAGCACTGGAGGCCAGGAGTCTAAGATCAAGGTGGCAGCAGATCCAGTTTCTGGCAAGGCTCTCTTCCTGGCTTGCAGATGGCCACCTTTTCCCTGGGTCCTCATGTGGCCTTTTCTCTGCTTGTGCTGGGGAGGGAGCCATACATACATACATATATATATATATATAAATTTTTAAAATATTTATTTTATATTGGAGCATAGTTGATTAACAATGCTGTGTTACTTTCAGCAAAGTGATTCAGTTATACATATATATGTATCTATCCTTTTTCAAATTCTTTTCCCATTTAGGTTATTATAGAATATTGAGCAGCATTCCCTGTGCTATACAGTAGGTCCTTGTTGGTTACATATTTTAAACATTTCAGTGTGTACATGTCAATGCCAAACTCCCAGTCTATCCCTCCCCCTGACCCTTCCCCCTGATTACCATAAATTTGTTCTCTAAGTCTGTGGGTCTGTTTCTGTTTTGTAAATGAGTTCATTTGTACCATTTCTTTTTCGATTCTGCGTATAAGCAATATCATATGATATCTGTCTTTCTCTGTCTGGCTTACTTCACTTAGTATGATAATTTCTAGGTCCATCCATGTTGCTGCAAATGGCATTATTTCATTCTTTTTAATGGCTGAATAATATTCCATTGTATATTTGTACCACATCTTCTTTATCCATTCATCTGTCGATGAACATTTAGATTGCTTCCATGTCTTGGCTATTGTAAACAGCACTGCAATGAACACTGGGGTGCACATATCCTTCTAGACCATGTCTTTCTCTGGGTATATGCTCAGGAATGGAATTGCTGGATCATATGGTATCTCTATATTTTTTTCCTTAAGGAACCTCTCCATACTGTTCTCCATAGTGGCTGTACCAATTTACATTCCCACCAACAGTGCAAAAGGGTTCCCTTTTCTCCACACCCTCTCCAGCATTTATTGCTTATAGATTTTTCGATGATGGCCATTCTGACTGGTGTGAGGTAATATCTCATTGTAGTTTTGATTTGCATTTCTCTGATAATTAGTAATGTTGAACATCTTTTCATGTGCTTTTTGGCCATCTGTATTTCTTCTTTGGAGAAATGTCTGTTTAGGTCTTCTGCCCATTTTTTGATTGGGTTGTTTGTGTTTTTTATATTGAGCCCCATGAACTGTTTGTAAATTCTGGAGACTAATCCCTTGTCGGTCACATTGCTTGCAAATATTTTCTCCCATTCTGTGGGTTGTCTTTTCATTTTGTTTATGGTTTCCTTTTCTGTGCAGAAGGTTTTGAGTTTAATTAGGTCCCATTTGTTTATTTTTGTTTTTATTTCCATTACTCTAGGATCTTGCTGCAATGTATGTCAAGGAGTGTTGTGCCTACGTTTTCCTCTAAGAGTTTTATAGTATCTGGTCTTACATTTAGGTCTTTAATCCATTTTGAGTTTATTTTTGTGTATGGTGTTAAAGAATGGTCACATTTCACTTTTCTACATGTAGCTGTCCAGTCTTCCCCGCACCATTTATTGAAGAGACTGTCTTTCCTCCATTGTATAGTCTTGCCTCCTTTGTCATAGATTAATTGACCATAGGTATGTGGGCTCATTTCTGGGCTTTCTATACTGTTGCATTGATGAATAAGTCTCTTTGTGCCAGTACCATACTGTTTTGATGACTGTAGCTTTGTAGTATACTCTGAAGCCAGGGAGCCTGATACCTCCAGCTTTGGTTTTTTTTCCCCTCAAGATTGCTTTGGCTATTTGGGGTATTTTGTGTCTCCATACAAATTTTAAGATTTTTTGTTCTAGTTCTGTGAGAAATGACATTGGTAATTTGATGGGGATTGCACTGAATTTGTAGATTGCCTTGGGTAGTATAGTCATTTTGACAATATTCATTCTTCCAATCCAAGAACATGGTATATCTTTTCATCTCTTGTGTCACCTTTGATTTCTTTCATCAGCATCTTATAGTATTCGGAGTACAGGTCTTTTGTCTCCTTAGGTAAGTTTATTCCTAGTCATTTTATTCTTTTTGATATGATGGTAAATGGGATTGTTTCTTTAATTTCTCTTTCTGATCTTTTGTTGTTAGTGTATAGAAATGCAACAGATTTCTGTGTTAATTTTGTATCCTGCAACTTTACTGAATTCATTGATGCGTTCTTTGTATATTGTAATTTGAATTCATATAACCTGTGTTAGTTAAACTGTCACAGCTTGTGTTAATTAGGATACCTCTCACAACAGTAATAGTAGATACCACTATTATAGATGAGAAAACTGAGCCACTGATACATGAACTAACTTACCCAGGGTTTCAAAGCTAGGAAGTGGCAAAGTCAGAATTTAAATCCTGGTCCAGAATCCAGCTCTACTCACCACCCTCTAGTGCCTTAATAGCCAAGATAGTTCATGAGAAGGAACAGATGGTTTGAAAATGGTAAGCAGATGGTGAAGAGAAAAACACTTTGATCAAGCCCATTTTATTTCTCCACCTTAACTGTGCCCAAGAGGCAGTGGGGCAGTGGGGAGAGCCTGCATGTCGAGATATCTGGAGCCCAGTTTGAATTCTGCCCTGACTGGTGTTTAAGGCCCACAGAGGATAAGCACCATCTTCCCCTCTTTTTGCTATTTCGACTGAAATATAATGAATTACAAACTTTGAAGCATACTCAAATCACCATTGGTTCACAATCTTTAGGATGGAGAAAACACATCTGATTTTATTTTTTTTGGGGTTTTTTTTTGTTTTTTTTTTTTGCGGTACGCAGGACTCTCACTGTTGTGGCCTCTCCCGCAAGGCTGGGGAGTCAGCAGTTTGTGACTGTGGCCCCTGCCTTGCCAGCGCACTGATTCTTCTGAACTAAGATTCACAATGCAGGGGGCGAACGTCCTGGTGCTGTTGTTGTTGTCGTTTAGGTTCTAATTCGTCCCCTCTCTGGTCCTGGTTACTGTACTCAGTAGATTTAGATGGCATGGACTTGAAATAAAGCACCCTTGTGTTTAAAAAAAAAAAAAAAAGGCTACTGTTCACTGCCTCCAACCTTATTTTTTTTTTCACGTAAAGTACGATAAAGGAGACCAAAAATCAGGGGAATGGAATGAAATAGCTCCTCGGTAATGTCGGCGGCCATCCCCTGATCATTACAGCCACATTCTAGTCTATGTTGCCATGTCTGAATTAAGAGCACTGCAGAGAAAAGTTGGAATCTAAACAGTCACTAATTCTTTTTTTTTTAATGTTTTACTTTTATTGATTGATTGTGGTAAGAACACTTAACATGAGATCTACCCTCTTAACAAAATTTGTAAGTGTACAGTACAACATTGCTGACTACAGGCATAGTGGATCTCTAGAACTTATCTTGTATAACTGAAACTTTATACCCACTGTACAGTAAACCTATTTTCCCTCCCCCCTAGTCCCTGGCAACCATTTTACTCTGTTTCTATGACGATTTCAGACACTTCATATAAGTGGAATCATGCTGTATTTGTCCTGCTGTGACTGACTTATTTCACTTAGTATAACGTCTTCCAGGTTCATCCATGTTGTCACCATGTGGCAGGATTTCCTTCGTTGAAAAAACTGAATAATATTCCACTGATCTTGACAATGATTTCTTATACATGACACCAAAAGCACAGGCAATTAAAGCAAGAATAGGTAAGTGGGGCTATAAAAATAAACTAAAGAAACCCCAATTCTTTTTTTTTTTTCTTGCGGTACACGGGCCTCTCACTGTTGTGGCCTCTCCTGCCGTGGAGCACAGGCTCCGGACGCACAGGCTCAGTGGCCATGGCTCACGGGCTCAGCCGCTCCTGCGGCATGTGGGATCTTCCCGGACCGGGGCATGAACCTGTGTCCCCTGCATTGGCAGGCTGACTCTCAACCACTGTGCCACCAGGGAAGCCCCAAGAAACCCCAATTCTTAACTAACTTAAGTAACACAAGTTAGAACTCTCTCTTGGTCTCTTCATCTAGGTTTTTGCATCCCTCTCTTTAAGAAGATTCTGTCCAGGCCCCCTTAGTGTGGGTCTAGCGTACACATGGTGTACTGGCAGACATACCTCTCATGTCCTTTCTTTGCACTGATACTGCGAGTTGATATTTTCCGGTTGGCCCAGGTGCATCTCAATGCTCCAGGAAGTCTCTGCCAATGAATTAAAGATGCTTTATGAGTCCTAGTCCTCAGGGTGGGGGAGGGATGGGTTGGGAGTTTGGGATTAGCAGATGCAAACTATTACATATAGAATGAATAAACAACAAGGTCCTACTGTATAGCACAGGGAACTATATTCAATATTCTGAGATAAACCATAATGGAAAAGAATATAAAAAAGAATGTATGTATAACTGAGTCACTTTGCTATACAGCAGAAATTAACACAACACTGTAAATCAACTATACTTTAATGCAAAAATAATTAAGTCCTAGTCCCCTTGCAAGGAACCTTTTAAAACTTTATTTCCTTTTAAAGCTGCCTCTTTTTGAGCGTCAGCATGATCTGGCATCTGGTCTAATCTTAAGGTCACACCCTAGAAGAGTAAGAAAGGATTTTTATTGCTAGCTATCAAATTGTGGAATCTCTATTGTCAGAGAATAATTCTTTTTAAAAGGTAAAATTGTGACTCTTGGGCTTCCCTGGTGGCGCAGTGGTTGAGAGTCCGTCTGCCAGTGCAGGGGACACAGGTTCGTGCCCTGGTCCGGGAAGATCCCACATGCCGCGGAGCGGCTGGGCCCGTGAGCCATGGCCACTGAGCCTGCGCGTCCGGACCCTGTGCTCCGCAACGGGAGAGGCCACAACAGTGAGAGGTCCGCGTAAAAAAAAAAAAAAAAAAAAAAAAAAAAGTGACTCTCATACAAATTGAATACACATCAAATATTCACTCATGAATATTGAGAGAACTAGTAAGCTATTACAACTAGCTCAAAGGCAAAGCTGAAGTCCAGTTCTTTATATAGGCAATCAGAAATGCTGGTTTACATTGCTGCTAGATGAAAAAACAGCCTGTCCCACAGGGTGGAAATCAGTTTTATTTTTCACAGGACAAAATTCGTTTGGTTTTTCATGAACAGGAATCATTTGCATCGCTCTCAGCTCTCCATGAGTTAAAGTCTGTCTCTACAGAGTTGCAAAATTGTTGAAGACCGAGAAAGGCACAGACCGCTAATGAATCAGACAATCCTGGGAGGGTCCTCCAGACAATATCTTGCATTTCACTGAAAGGATACTCGATAATCTTTTTGCTCATTTCAAAGTTTTTTGCTGTTTTTCTTGACCCTGCTTTGTGCTTAAACCTGCAGGGATGCTAAACATCCTTTGAAATCATGGCAGGAAATCCCCTCTTGCTACATTATTATGTAGTTGAAAACCAGTTAAAATGAGCATTAAGTTCTCCTTGAAACTGGTACTTGCTCTGACTCTCCTGCCTCTTGTCCACTTGACCCGGCCACTGAGACCTAGTGCTAGTGACTGGACCCCAGGAGGTGGTTCTGTCTTGCTTTCCCCCACCACCCAGGACCTTCTCAGGGAGTTCGTGAAAAAGAGCTCAAGGATGAAGAGGGAGAACAAGGCGGAACTCGAGTCTTGATTAGAACTCAAGTCTTCTGATCCCTAACTTAGCCCAATTTCTTAGAAAAGAAGTAGCACTAGGGGGAATGCAGGGGGGCAAACCTGGTGTGTGCGTGTGTGCGTGTGTGTTTGTGTGTGTGTGTGTTGACAAAGACTCTCTCTTTGACCAAACTTTCATCAGGTATCTCTCTCTGAGCCCCTTTCACGAAGTGTTGACCTTGTCCTGTCTTGGGCCTATTTGGTGCAATTTTAGCAAGAATCCTGCTGAGTCAGTTAAGCAAGAACGCCCCCCCTACCCTTGATATCTGATCAAGTGCCTCATCCCCCATCTTTGATGTCTAAGTCTTTGGCCTGCCTTCCCAGGTAAGAATCTTGTTAGACCAGTTTAGCAAGAATACCCCTACCTTTGATGTCTCCTCTTAGTAATTTTCCATCCACTGGACCCTCCTGGACTCAGTCCCTACTGGCCCTGAGCACAACAGAACCCAGCAGCCCATTTTACCCTACTGAGAATGCAGGGGGAGGAGGCAGGGTAGCTCCCAACCAGGTTCATGCTCCATTTCTAGGTGGCATCTCAGCTTCCCAGCCCTGCTCTTTCCCTTCATCTCCATGAGGGGGACACCAGGACACAGATTCCGGGAGGAAAAGGTAACACCAGCTCTGCCACTCACTACACTAGCTGAATAGGGAATTTACTTTACCTTTCTCTCCCTCAGTTTTCTAGTCTGTAAAATGGACATAATAAGAGTACCTATCTCATAACATTGTCATGTGAGTTTATTAATATTGTATTTATGAAATATAAACATTAATATTTATAAAGCAGTTATGTACATTTCACATATATGTTTGATTTTGTTATTATTTAAATAACTATTAGGTAAAAGTGTTACCTTAACCTTGAAGAGAAGTGTCATTTCTAATCTAGGTAGAGTGATATAAATGGTAAAAAGGGCATTACAAGCAGCTGAGAAGGGGAGTCATTTGAGTAGGGGTGCTTTTTTCTGCTCTGGGTGGTTAAATTCTGCAAGAAAGCATCCTTCACTCTGTAATGTCTAGCAAGTTAACTTTGCTCTCGCTCTGAGCAAGCGAGAGAGAGATAAAAGACATGGTAACAGGCTGGACTTCCCAGAAGTGTGACTCAGCAGTGCTCAGGGTTGGCCGTAAAGTATCAGCCAAACGATGGAGGGGGCAGCCCTCAGTCAGCCGGCTCCCCAGGAGGAACCATGCAGGAGCGCACTGTCTTGCTGGGGAACATCGACTTCAGGGCCCTGGAGATAGTGGAGGCATGGAAGGTGCAGTGGTGGCTGGGAATCCTCTCTCCATCTCCCAGCGGGCACTCAGGAAGGCGCTAACTCATCTCACTCTTGAGAAGCCCTCTTAGAAGGAATACATTCCCTGTTTCTGGAGGGCAGGTTGGACTACTGAGGAAGTGATGTCTGCAGCCTGTGGGCCAGAGAAGGGGCTGCCCTCTGGGGCACGTTGTCTTAAACACTGAGGCTGTTTCCTGGAAGAACCGCTCTGATGGTACAGAAGAAACCTTAGAGATGAGAACATGAGTCGGAGAAAAGTTCTGGGAGCACTAGGCCATGTTGGATCACGTGAGAAGGAAAACACGTTACAGAAAGTGGCCAGTCTCCTAAACCCTCCCTCGGCCCCAGGTGAGGACAAAGACTAGAAAAAACATCTTAAAATATGACTGCTTTTGGGAATGGCCACAGGCGAGGAAGCTCGTGCGTTTCCCCAAGTGGGAAATGTGTTCAGTAAATTGGCAACTTGGATCAATGAATTTAATCCGGATGTAAAAGAGGTAGGGCCAAGCAGTCTCAAAATTAATTCTTTCAAGGGAAGTTGCTTTGGTAGATAACTGGGGAGCTCCGACCACTGATAAGAAGGTGTGAGAAAGTAGTTTAATAATGAAAGGCTCACTCTGTGCAGTGGATGTTGGTTGCTTAATGAACAGTCCCTTTCTCCTTAATGCTGCCATCATTGTTCCCAGCAACCACAGGGTGGTTGCTTTCATCTTCATAGAAGATGCTGATCTCCAGAAAGACAATTTTCCCAGGGATTAAAGAAAGTTCTCTTTAGGGGGAAAGCCACAAGATGAGGAAGGAAAGAAGAACCATCTCAACTCCACACAGCTCTGAAACTGACTTAGATAAACGAAAAGTATGTAGGGGGAGAGAAAAAATGAAGAGAGAAGGCTACCTGGAGTTTCCGTAGGCCACCTTGAAGTTGGAGATAGAAACTCTATTTCTATATTAATCAGTCCTCTTAATGCCTACTTCAAATCTTTCAAGTTTCATCTCCCTTTATATGCCTCCTAACAGCACACTGCATGTCCAAAAAGCTTCCTTAGAATTAGTATCACTTCTAGAAATTTGTTTGGGCCTAAGAAACTGAGGATCAAGCAAAACAGAATGAGGCATAATTTTTTAGTTAATTTACTTATGTCACTGAATGATTGTTTTTAACATAGTCTAAAACATTTTCCAAAGAATAGTCCACTGTATGATATTAATAAATAACAGGGCTTCCCTGGTGGCGCAGTGGTTGAGGGTCTGCCTGCCGATGCAGGGGACAGGGGTTTGTGCCCCGGTCCGGGAGGATCCCACGTGCCGCGGAGCGGCTGGGCCCGTGAGCCATGGCCGCTGAGCCTGTGCGTCCGGAGCCTGTGCTTCGCAACGGGAGAGGCCGCAGCAGTGAGAGGCCCGCGTACCGCAAAAAAAAAATAATAATAAATAAAAATAAATAAATAAATAGATAAATAACATACCCAAGAAGAGTTTGATGGTCAAATAGGTTTGAGGATTACAGGGTTAATATGAATTATATAGATTTCTTTGTGTACATTTGCTCCGAGCCTTTAACAAACTAATGTATAAATCAAGATGGGCTACTTGGTAAGCAGTAATTCCCAAGCATATTCTCAAAGCATAATGACACAATAGTGATTTAAGGAACACATCTTAAGACACGCCGATCATTTCTCAGCCAGGTGATTTCACTATTTGGAAGGTTCCTTCTATAGTTTTCACCATGAGCACACACCACAGGGAGACATCATGGGGCAGTGAAATGACAGGTCAGTCAGGAGACCTGGGTTCTAGAGTCCTTCTAGTTCTTCTCACTAGCAGTGGCAATAGTAGTAATTTGCTTGGCCTCAACCTTATCATCTGGAAAATTGGAGAACAGAGGCTTTACTTTGTTTGCAGGGCAATAGTTGGGAATCAAATGAAAATTTTGAAATAACACAAATATAAGTCGGTGACTGTTGTTACGCCTGGGCTGAGAAATACCTTATCTTGTTTGTTTGGATGACGCCCGCAGGGCAGCACTGCCTCCTTCTGTTCTTTATCTACTCTTTACAGAATCAACAAAAGTCAGAATGCCTGTTTTGTATAAGGCTCTGTTTACAGGGATTCTAAAAGAACTATCTGGGGTTCATAGCAATCCTCTGGAAATGCTTAAATTCCCTGGCTGGGTACGGTGCCATCACTTAGGGATATCGTGTAAATGCATAAACTCACTCTGGCTGTCTGGACAAGCTCAGTCTGACAGTCCTTCTTGCCTGTTATTTATGCTCATTAATGAATGACTTCCTTGTTAAATGGGCCAGTGGAGCAAAACCTATGCCTTCAGGAGCAGAATTTGCTGTCTGGCATATCTGCCTATTGCTTCTGTGAATTCTATTTTCTTCCTTTAAGACCTTCCCAAAGATAAAAGCTAGCATTGGTTTGGGTCACTTTAGAATAGCCCTGGACATTTTCAGACTGGGAATTATCCACCTTTGTTGTCTAAGGGTGTTATCAAACCCACACTGGAAGAGGATGTGCTTCCAGAGACATTTGAGTTTGGCAATTGTTGAAGCATATGTTTTTGGGCTTTTCTAAAATAAATTTATTTGTTATTTATTTATTTTTGGCTGTGTTGGGTCTTTGTTGCTGCACGTGGGCTTTCTCTAGTTGTGGCGAGCAGGGGCTACTCTGTTGCGGTGCGTGGGCTTTTCATTGCAGTGGCTTCTCTTGTTGCAGCGCACTGGCTCTGGGCGCACGGGCTTCAGTAGTTGTGGCACACAGGCTCAGTAGTTGTGGCTCGCAGGCTCTAGAGCGCAGGCTCAGTAGTTGGGGCGCACGGGCTTAGGTGCTCCGCGGCATGTGGGATCTTCCTGGACCAGGGCTCGAACCCGTGTCCCCTGCATTGGCAGGCAGATTCTTAACCCCTGCACCACCAGGGAAGACCCGAAGCATATGTTCTTGAAATAGGTGGGTCAGGCAAACAAAGTAAGTTGGGAGTCAAGGGCATAGCATACTAGAATACCAGAGCAAACATGGTTGTAGTACAGCTTGAATAATAATGCCATTCATAGCAATTACTCGGTACCAGGCACAAAGTAATGCACTGTACACTTCCCATGGATTAACTCCTTTAAATCTCATCATAGCACGATGGGGATGCCTGATTCTACATAGGAGGCAAGCAGCAAATTTACAATGCCTACTCCAGGTTTCTGTTTCCAAGGATAGCGATGTCCCGATATAATGTACATATCTGGCAATTTATCTATACTACCCATAGTTCTGGGGTGACCCTCCTGGCTATAGTTGATTGGTTCCTGGACAGATACCTGACTCAAAGGCAGCCAATTCATTGGTTAGTCATATACTCTCAAGAATCTGAATCGGGAGTCATAGAGATATGAGTCTCTATAAAAGCTCTAGGGATGAGGCAGCCGTTTTGTATCACGTGCCAGTAGCTGAGAAAGTAGAAGGAGCTCTTCTACTGAGCGAGGCAGAGAAGAAAAGAGCCACATGATGCTAAGAAATGGAAAGACTGGTTAAACACTCCAACTCTCGGGTCTGACAGGCTAGGGTTCTAACCTGGACTCTGTTATTTGTGAACATGGACAAATTACCTAACTGCTCTAGGACTCAATTTCCTCATCTTTAAAGAAGTAGGATGGTATCGCCGTCAGGTGAATTGCCCAGCACAGTGTCTGGCACAGGATAAGCACTCACAAAAGAAGAGCTATTAGCATTATTATTACTATTTCTGATGGCTTTTCAGTGCTCCTAAGGCTTGACTTTACTTAATTCCCTTTTCTAAGATTCCATCATCTCTGTGTCCTTATCATAACCCTCCTTCTACTAGAATGAGACTTGATGGAAATACATGAGTTGTCACACAGCACGGTGACAACTAACCCTCTCCTTCACTTTTTAAAAATAGACTTTATTTTTACAGAAAATTTGAGAAGGCACGGAGATTTCCCATATACTCCCACCCCACACGTGCACAGCCTCCCCCATTACCAACCTCCTCCGAAGTGGGACATTTGTTACAAGTGATGAACCACTGTCAACACATCATTATCGCCCAAAGTCCAGAGTTTACATTAAGGTTCACTCCTGGTGTTTTTCATTCTATGGGTTTGGACAAGTTAATAATGACATGTATCCATCATTATAGTATCATACAGAGTAGTTTCACTGCTCTAAAAACCCTCTGTGCTCCACCTAGTCATCCTTCTCTCCCCACAACCCCTCGCAACCCCTGATCTTTTTACTGTCTCTATGGTTTCGCTTTTTCCAAAATGTCATAGAGGTGGAATCACATAGTATGAAGCCTTTTCAAATCGGTTTCTTTCACTTATTAATATGCTTTTGAGCTTCCTCCATGTCTTTTCATGGCTTAATATCTTATTTCTTTTTAGCACTGAATAATATTCCATTGTTCAGACATACCATGGTTTATTTACCCATTCACCTACTGAAGGGCATCTTGGTTGCTTCCAAGATTTGGTAATTATGAATAAAGCGGATATAAATATCCATGATTGGGTTTTTGTGTGGCCATAAATTTTCAGCTTATTTCAGTAAACACCAAGTAGTACCACTGCTGGATTGTGTGCTAAGAGTATGTTTAGTTTTGTAGGAAATTTCCAAACTGTCTCCCAAAGTGGCTGTACCATTTTGCATTCCCACCAGCACTGAATGAGAGTTCCTGTTAATTTATATCTTCATTTGGCATTGTCAGTGCTCTGGACTTAGCCACAACCCTTCCCTTTTAAGACCAGCTCTTTACAGCATGGTCTGGGGCATGTATAGGATTTGTTCTTCATAGAATCACAACAAAAGGAAGACATATAAGACAATATAAATCATTCACTTTCCCACCATTCCATTTCCTTCTCTCCTCATCAGGTGTGGTAATCTAGCATCAACAATTTATTATATCTTCACCATGTACTGCACTGAACTGTGTGTGTGTGTGTGTGTGGGTGGGTGTGGGTGTGGGTGTGGGTGTGGGTGTGAGTGAGTGGGGAGCCCTGCTCCTGGACAGAGCAGCTGATGCATTGGTAGGGAAAAAAAAGGTAGCAAACTCCAAACAGTAAAAACCCTGATGACAGTATATGTCAAATACGACACGGTTCTTTAGAGACCAGTGACTCTTAAATGAGGGTCTACAGGTACATAAAAAAACAAACCAACCCAAACCCAAACGCAAACCAAAAAGACAGATTTCCCATCCTGACTCCCCAAATTTCAAGTTCAGACAGTCTGAGGATGGTGATGGTAAATATTTAAAGAGCTCCTCAGAGAGTTTTGTTTTGCCCCAGATTTCAGAACCACCCCAAGGATTACAAGTACAGTTAGAATTTCTGGAGTTCAGAGTTGTCAAGAATGCCTTGATAGGAGGTTGAAAGTTAGAGCTGAATCTTAGAAGGTACGAGATAGAGAAACAAAAGGGGGAAACATTCCAGAAAAGGAGGAGCATATGCAGGGGATTTGGAATCTCCATGGTTTCTGTTAAGGGGTGGGAGGTGGGTGAAGTAACAAGACCTATGAAACAGGAGCCGTAGGTCCAAAAGGGAGAACTGCTGAGGCGAAGTATCATGCTTACATTCTGCATCTACATTTGCAGAGTCAGCATCATCTTGGCCTACTTTTGCAGCAGTCTTTCGCAAGGTGGGTGGAGCAGTACTCCTGCTGGTCCTGGTGGTGAAGCTAGGTAACCTCTAGTTAGCTCTGAGGAGGTCTCATTTCTACTCCTAGTCTCTGCTGTTAGTGTCATAAAGCATAACCAGTCCCAAGTGAGAGGAGAGGACCAGTGGTGTTTGCTTAAGTGCCACCTCATCTTTGCAGGGAAGTTCTGGATCGGCTGCTTCAAGACACCTGGAAAAGTCGCTTCAGTCCAACATGAGCCCAGCCTCGGGCTTGGCGATGATCTCCAGGAAGTTGGCAGCTCAGCTGGCCCATGACTTGGTTGTGTGACTGAACCCTCTTCTACAGGAAAGGTTTATGGAGGATAGAGCAGTCTTAGCTCAGGAAGGCTTCTGAGAAACTAGAACGACGTTAACAGAAATGTTGGCCATGTGTCTCTGCTATATATAGCTCCACAGTGAACACAGGCCTGCCAGCTTCCTTCTTCCCAGGAACCAGCAACCTGTGCACTGATCTGATGTGGAGTCTGTCTTTTCTGAGATATCTCTTCCTCTGGGACCTGGCCTCCCACAACTTTGCCCCATGTGCTCTTCTCTGTGTTATCCCAGAGTCTAGACACGGTCTGTCAACTCTTCCCTTGTCGGGTCTTGCCTATCCTGTGTCCTTTGATGTCAAGCCAAGACTGAATCTATGCAGAATGAATCCTACAGCAAATATAGCAAAAGCTATAGCAAATTCCATAGTGTTTGGGGCTGTGACTGCTCTCTGAATCAAAATATTGAGGGCCCAAGGACTTACATTGTCAACCATGATTGGAATGTCTGATACCCACTGCCCTTTGTGGCCATATGAACACAGAGCTTCTAGAGACATCCTACCTCAGCTGAAGTCCCATGGTGAAAATTTCTTGCTCTGTGATGTGGAGGGAGGGGAGAAATGGTTTTTGAGTAGAGGGCCTTCCAGGCCCTATAGACCTTAGGTCATCCTCTGTGAGGAGACTCTTGTTGCCAATGAGTTTGATGGGTAGTGTTTGTCAGCACTGACAGATTCAGACTCAGGTACTCTTCATCTCCAACGTTCAGGTACAATCTGCCTTACTGCTACTGTCCTCCCCACCTCACACAATCCTCACACAAAGGACTGCAACAGAACTTCTTCAGTGAGCCATACTCTCTTATTAGAAGCGAAGACAAGAACATTCGCTGTGTGAGCACTCTTTTTTTTCTCCCTCTCTGTGTGCACAGACCTGACGTCATTGCTGGGGAGCCCTGGGCTGGGTGTGTACTCAGGTGACTCATGAGGAGGAAACATTCCTCTGGGGAGCATCACCTTTCTCAGAAAGTATAAAATAGTCACCAGTATTAGACTTACAGGACACTTACCAGGCCTTTTTTTCTTTTTTTTTTTTTTTTTTGCGGTACGCGGGCTTCTCACCGTTGTGGCCTCTCCCGTTGCGGAGCACAGGCTCCAGGGCCATGGTTCACGGGCCCAGCCGCTCCGCGGCATGTGGGATCCTCCCGGACCGGGGCACGAACCCGTGTCCCCTGCATCGGCAGACGGACTCTCAACCACTGCGCCACCAGGGAAGCCCACCAGGCCTTTTTTGAATAAACTGTGTCACTGAATGAGTGAGTCCACATTAGTAGAACAAGTCAGAGTTCTCCAGAAGTTATTTGTGGCAACTGTTTATTAGTGTGATGGACCTCCATGTTAAGGAGTGAAGAATCTCACTGGGCCATTCACTGGGCCACATCTCTGAGGGGCCCAGCACAGATGGGACCTCTGAGGGGTATTCCATGAGATGCTACAAAGGCATATGAGTTCCTTGAAGTGCCATGAAGGTGAAGGCCTCATCTGTCTTGTTCATCATGGTGTCCTCAGTGCCTGTAGTGGTTGCTCAATAAACCCATGTTGGATGAATGAACTGATTGTCTTTGATGGACCAAGTATGGCACTAGTAGTGTGAGTTGGCTAAGATATGGGTGCTGTCCTTGAAGAGTTCTCAGGCTACTATGTATGGCAAATAGTAGGAGAAAAAAACAATACATAATGTAGTAATTGATGTATATAAAGGTCCCAAGGGAGTCCAAGGAGTGAGTTAATTTTGTTGGGGGGCATGCAGGTGGATCAGGGCTTTATGCAAGAGGCAGACTTGAAAGGGACATGTGAAAAAGGTTGAGAAACATGTGAAAGATTGAGAAACATTAAACAGTCAGAAAGACTTCATGCTTCACCAAAGGAATGGGAGATGAGATGGCTCTTGAAGCGTGTGTGGGGGAGAGAAGAACAACGCAAGCATGATTTCTATTGCTGAGGAACTCTCCGTAAAAGGGAGCGGCACATCTCTGTGAAGGGACATTAGAAAGCATGTGTTACAGGATGTTACGATGGGACCGTTCTTGCCTCTGTTTTGACTGAGGCGCCAACTTGATAATTACCAGCTGTCAGAGTAAGGAACAGAATGTGCCACCTGCACACCCTCTGTAGGTTTATGGAAGAAATAACCCTGAGGATGCACTTCACGTCTCCCAACCCCCTCAGCCAGATCAAGGACTTTTCAGGGCAAGCCTGCCGTAAATGTCACCCCATGTCCTGTGGACTAGATGAAGGCCACTTGGGAGAGAGATGAGATGGAGCCATCTTGGCTCCTGTCCAAAAGAGGTCCTGTCTTGAGAGGAGAGGAGAAACTCCATCAAAAGGGGCCAGAGATGCACTGCCCAATGCCCAGGGGATGAGGAAGGAGCTGCAAGCGGCTACCAAGAATACAGATGTATTTACCAGGTCAAAGGGGCTGCGGCGGAGATGAGCCTAGCAGGGGACCCATGAAGAGCTACAAAAACACTTCATGAGAGAAAGAGTTCACCTGCCCAGGGACACCAACACTAGCAAGTGCCAGGCCCAGAGAGCACAGCTACCCAGTCAAGGAAGTCCTGCCCGATCCCCACCGCTCTCCCCACTCCTCCTCTCTGTTAGGTATGATGGTGAGGGAGTGAGGAAGATCATGAAGTGGGAGGCTGAAGTGTCAACCCTCCTCCCCCACTGTGGGCTCCCAGCCTGAGACAGACCGGAGGAGAGGGGATTCAATACTAAATTGAGTTCAGCCTCTTGATTAGTACACAGGACTGGACATTATCATGACCAAAGTGACAATGTCTTTGTGGCTTAAAGTGGCTCTAATACTGTTCTATTACCTAGGAGTGAGCAAAAATGCGACAATACTTGCCAAGGTTTTTAACTAGGGGCAGGAAAAGTTAACCCCCTGAAGAACCATTATGGGACAATGGGAAACACCTACACTGTTGGTGGGAATGTAAATTGGTGCAGTCACTATGGAGAACAGTATGAAGATTCCTTAAAAAACTAAAAATAGAACTATCATATGATCCAGCAATCCCACTCCTAGGCATATATCTGGACAAAACTCTAATTCGAAAAGATACGTACACCCCGATGTTCATAGCAACACAATTTACAAGAGCCAAGACATGGAAACAACCTAAATGTCCATCAACAGATGAATGGATAAAGAAGATGTGGTATATATACACAATGGAATATTACACAGCCATAAAAAAGAATGAAAAAATGCCATTTGCAGCAACATGGATGGACCTAGAGATTATCATGTTAAGTGAAGTAAGTCAGATAAAGACAAATATCATGTGATTACCACTTATATGTGGAATCTAAAAAAATGATACAAATGAACTTACTTACAAAACAGAAACAGACTCACAGACACAGAAAACAAACTTATGGTTACCAAAGGGGAAAGGAGGTGCAAGGGATAAATTAGGAGTCTGGGATAAGTAGACACAAACTACTGTATATAAAATAGATAAACAACAAGGTCCTACTGTATAGCACAGGGAGCTATATTCAATATCTTATAATAACCTATAATGGAAAAGAATCTGCAAAATTATATATCTGTATATATCTGAATCACTTTGCTCTACACCAGAAACTAACACAATGTTGTAAATCAACTATACTTCAACAACAACAACAAAAAAAAAGAGAGAGAGAGAGAGACAATGGGAGACAAAACCAATTCCGAATACATTATGAGTGAGATTATTCAACATGCCGATTACATATGCAAATGGTGCTTGGCACGCAGCAAGTGTTCAATAAATACCTTTTTACTGAGTAATGTCCACAAGGTTTAATGAATGCTCCAGAACTCTCTACATGGAGACATAGAAGTCACAAGACTTTGACTTTCACAAGTCAAAGTCAAACCTAGATGTTGTATTTCGGGTTGCTATGAACTCTTTAAGGGCTGTTAACTATCTGACCTCACACAAAAAGTCATGATTACAGAGGGACATCAGTGACCTCATGGCACTCTGAATGGAGTATCCAGGGAGCCAAAGTCCATAGATGATGTCTCTTTGTAGAAGACAACTAAAGACCAATGACTCCTGCTTTTCTTTGTCCATAGAAAACACACAAAAGTTGTTTTAAGTCTCTTCACAAGTGAGGCTAGAATGCTACCTTAGGATTGGCTTGAACATGCTTACTTTGCAATTGATAGAAGGTAAGAGGATAAGGCCTTCTCTGAGGTTTCAGCAAAGGAGAATATGGTGACATGGCTCATCAATTCGTCCTGCCCTCCTCCCACACTGCTTTCTTCTATCCTGCAGAGGCTGGAAGTCTAAAAACTACATTTTCTCAACTCCCTGCAAGCTAGGCTTCCTGAAGTGATTCAAATTTGACCAATTAGTGGCACTCATGTAGATCTGGAGGACAGACATGGGTCACGAGGCATGCTTCTGCTGATTCTGAGGGCCAAAAAGCATGTGGGGGCAATTGGCCTTTCCAGAGTCTACTACTTTCATGGGTGATGAGAGGCAGAGTGTGGGGCATTCATTCATACTGCAGCAGGTGTGTTGTGGTCTGGAGCTGGCAGCAGTGGAGGATTCCAGGTCTTGGCGCCTTCCTGGTTGCTGTGGCAGTGGTGTAGTTCTGATGCAGGTAGCTTCCTCGTTGTAGAAGAGGCAGCAGCTCCCCTGATGGGCTGGTTCTGCAGTGTGCTTCAGGAGTCTTTCCCGACATCTCAACCTAGAGTCTGTTCCTTCCCGTCCCAGTGATTCTATAAGGCATTTAATAAATCCCTTCCTACTTAAACTAGTTAGAAAGGATTATGTTCTCTACCACTGAACCCCAATGGATGCAGCATGGCATGTAAAGAAAAATATAGAAAACAAAATCAAAATATGTCTGAGAAGCTAAACACAGGGAGGAATAAGGGTAAGAAAGAACTGTTTTATCTAGAAGTGGTGGGTAACATTTATCTCTTCATCCATTTATTCATTCATTCCATATTTTTTGAGGGCTTCCATATCCCAGACACTGGGAGCAGCAAGCCATTCACTGGGGGTAAAAAAATGGGATCCCGTATTCATGGTGCTCAAGGTCTCATGGATTCTTCTTCTTTTTCTCCCCTATTCTCTCTCTCTATCTGGCTGAGAACATTGACTTATACTTCTTTTCATTTAGTGATCAGATAGTTGAGTGACTTGCTTAATCAAAGAATTTGGTTCCTAGAGAGCTAAGAGCTCCAGGAGCAAAGCTTTACCCTCAACTGTCCAGCCATAAACAGTAGCGATTGAGTTTTTCCTATCCGGTACACCAGTGATTAACTAACAAATAGAACCTACAGTTACTTTGTTATCTTAAGATCAAGGTTTACTCCCTACACATGGAGAACAAGTTTCTACCGTCTATCAGGACAGTAGATTCTCCTCTAAGTTCTTTTACGTCAGGATGATGCGAGCGTTTGGCAGCTGTGGAGATGTGTTGCTCAGATCTCCCTTTAGGAGAGAACCTGCCATGAGGCATTGCTTTTAGGGCAGGTTCCTTTGGGATCTGCCTCAGCTTTGGAACCCATTAAGCACCACTCAGGTGGCCCCGCCATGACTGAGCTCAGGGGGACAAGGGCCAGTCATTTCTTCTCTGTCAGCAATCTTTGCCCCCAAACATTCTACCCAATCCTCTCTTCTGTTCCTTTCCTGTTGGGTGTCAGACCTCCATCATTGTCTGAAGACTTTCCCGACCTACTCCTGCCCTCTTTCCTCTTTCTCTTTCACAGGTCTTACCTCCAGTAAATCTCCTGGACTCTTAACTCTGTCTAGGCATCTGCTTCCTGGAGTACACAACCAGCCCACTGTGCAAAAATGCCTTCTCTTTTCGGAGTTTACCCACGTACTTCTCACTGAAGAGCTTTCCCACTTGCTTTTGTCTTTTTCTCTGAATGAAGGCTTCCATATCTGAGGCTCTGGTTATTCTAATGTAGGCCCACCTCAATCCCAGCAGTAAAGAAGGTGATAAGGGATCTTTGGAAGTAATCAGAGTAAAACAAATAAATTAGAGGAAATATTGGGTAACTGGCATTTGGCTCAAAAACATCCCTGACCCTGGTACAGCTTGGGAGAGTCCTGGGCTGCCCTTCATGGAGCCAGATCTTCTGTTGTGACGAGAACAGTCACCAGTGGACACGGGTGTACAGCCCCCCCTCCAGCATGTGCTATTGGACTTGTTTGCACAGTGAAAATAAATGACCGAGTGGGAACGCCCTGCCCAACATCAGTACCCTTAGCGAGCTGCTTTTTCTTCAAGGTCCAACTCATCTGTCTCCTTTGTGAAGATTTTTCTGCTCTCCCAGGGAGCATGGCCCAGTCCTTAGGTGCTCCTACTGCCAGGTGGACGCAGTTCCCACAGTGCATGGGGATTATTTGAACACGTGACTCCTCTCTGGCTAGGCTGGGAATCTTAAGGGAGGGATGGTGTCTGTCTCAGGCATCTTAATATCCCCCTCACAGGTGTGGACCCGACACTTTGTAGGCGTCCAATAAATGTTGGGTGAGTGGACAGTGACTGCCTGTCTGCAATAAGGCAATGGGCTACACACTTGCTAGGAAGTTCTTTGGCCTGTGATTTCAGTCCCAGGCTCAGCCCCAGGGCGTTCCTGTACATCTGGCTGGTTCAGGAGGATTGGCCCGTGTTCACAGCACGGTGAAGAGTAAAGAGAAAAGGTAGGAGGCCAGGCTCAGCTCCTCGCTGGGCTTCAGTTTCCTTATTTATAAATCAGGAGATCTGGTTAGATAGCCTGTAAAGACTTTCTAGCACCATGGCTCCAGGTTTCTATGTCTGAGGACACATAGCTATGTCATCTGCCAGCCTGTTTGCTTCCAAGGAGGATGTGTCTGACCTGGAGATGACACCTCCCTCACTGTGACATGAATATCCTCCGTAACTGCTTGCTCAGGCCAGGGAGGGAGAGGCTCTTCTGCCTATAGCAAGGAGCTGTCATTTGTGTTCAGAACTGAAGGGTCATAAAGAGGAAGAACAAACGTGTTGGGCACCTACTATGCCTGCTGCTTTCACAAATGTTATCTAGTTTTAGCTCAGTTTACAACAACTCTGCAAAGTTAATAAGATCTCTCATTTTAAAGGTGGAGAAATGAGACTCAGTGGTTTAAAAGAAATTGCCTTAGATCACACAGCTAGTGAACTAGCAGAGGTGGGATTTCAAGCCAGGTGTCCAGACCTCTAGTCTGACCCTCCTCCTGCTGTGATTCCAGGCAGATGGCAGATGTGAATAAAGGCATGGAGAGTGTTGGGGAATTAGGGATTGGTGCAGGTGGAGGGTGGAAAGCAGAGGGTTTAAAGGGGAATGGGGTGAGACAAGGCTGGCATGCTAGAGTGGGCAGGCACATCAGCCAGGGACAGTGAACTTGTTGTAACTGTGTGTACCAGGGAACCATGGACAGTTCTGAGGACAGATATGACATGCACAGAATTGTGTGTTATGAAGGTTAACCTGGCTTTGGAGTAAAGTATGGATTAGATGGGGAAAGATGAGAGACTTCTTAGAGAGCCTATGGAAACAGCCTTCCTCCATGATCCGTCATTCAACAGACAGAGTGCTTCTATGTACAAACCCCTGAGCTCCACGCTGAAAGATGCAGAGATGAAACAGATGTGAGGCCTGCCCTCAAGGAACTTATTATCTCACAGAAGTGATATATTACCAAGAGGACTATGTGGTCTTAACAGATGTTAGTGCTAAGGAGGTACAGCCACATCCCTGCCTTTGCAGAGTTTCCCATTAGATGAACACCCTCATTTTAAAGGGGTCAGAAGTGAGTTTTTGGATAGCTCTGTGTACCAAAAAAGTGGGTTTCCTTTCCTCCTGTTTGCTTGGATGTCTGAGTGTCCACCTCTCAGTATAAAAACAAATTGTGACTCACTGACTTTTCTTCTTCTCCTTTAAGCCTTCACTCTCCTTCTTGTATGGGTCAAGGTGTCAGAGACTGTGCTCTGGTCAGTGTTTGGACTGCAGTGCAGAGCTCCCTTCCCTCCCATCTCCACCTGGAATTAAGGATCCTCCTTACTGGTTCCTCCCCCGCTTCTCCACCGAGGCCAGCACTTCTTAAATCTCCAGGTGCCCTTAGCTCACTACTGGCCTTGAATCCCTTGATCTCAGGAGATGTGGAGTGGCTCTTACTTGTGTTTCGCCTTTGGCTTAACTCATCTAACGCCTGCTACTTCGCAGGTGGCCCCCGCATTACAGCTGGACCTCACCTTCAGTCGCCCACTGGGTGCTTAACTAACAGTTCTTGGATGTTTAAATAACAGTTTTAGGAGGGACACTCCTAACTTTCAAATAGATCTCCTTTGAGTGGGACATAAAGGCAATAAAGGAATAGAGGCAATCATAAAGGACATAAAGGCAATAGAGGAACCGACACATTATTCTTTCATTTTTCCCTTTTTCTTCTTCTCCTTTTGTACGCTTAAACCTTTCCTCTGTGCCCAGGAGAGCTGAGAGATGGAACAGGAGTCAGGGGTGTTTATTTGCTCATCAAAATTTTATAGAACGCCCTATGCCAGACATCTTCCTCTTTGGGATTCCAGCTCCTCAGCAAGGAGCTGCCCCTGGTTAGACTGGTGCCCATGCCATTAGCCCTGAGCGGCTGAGAATCATTCTTTCTTTTCCTTTAGAAGTCTCCCTCTTTTCCCAACAGCCAACTGCACACAGCAGCTACTAGGGAGGAAACCCTATGGAAAATGAACTCTGAAGCAGAGAGGAATTCCAAACTAAAAATAAACAACAGATCTTTACCTGGCTGTATACCCCGGCTGTTGCCCTTGTCGTTGACTTTTCCTTATTGAAAACTACTCAGGGACCTGAGGAAACATTTGTGCTAATGCTGATATGATTGCACTTATCACTACCTGGCTCAGCGTCATTAAATATTTACGGAGTTCCACACAGTGCGAGGTGCTCTGTTGCACTTAGTTCTATGTGGAGACTTTCACAAAATCCTCAAAATCACAATGTGGAGGAGGAAAAGTTCTGAGAATCAGAAGGGCTGGGTTCTGGTCTCACTTGTGCCACTTTGCCTCAGTCTCTATATTTTCAGAAGGGGCTGGAAAACTGAGTTTGTACTTCTGGTTTGAGATTCGGCGATCCTGACCTCACCACTTTCTTTTCACATTCTATTATCACTGTTTTTTCCTTCTTTATTTAACCATCTTTTCTCCTTGTCTCCCTTCTCTCTCCCTCCCCCCTCCCCTTATCAGCCCAGCTTACCATCAACGCTGTTGCCTTAGTTTATAAGGAACCGCTTCTGGAATACAGTCTTACAAAAACACAACTGTCATTCCAAGCTCTGGAACTGAGTCCCTTTTCTCTTACCAATGCTTGAGCAAGTGGGCATTAGCACTGAGCCCCCAATCTACTTGTTTTCCTCTTAGCTGTGAACTTTGAAAAAGGATTTGGGGGAAAGAAACGAAGGCAGAAATAAGCTATGTTTTGCTAGATCCTTCTGTTCTCCAGGCCTCTCTCCTTGTCATGTAGTTTACCTGGGCTGTTTGTTACAACTTCTACCCAACAGAGTAGAAAGATAAGCTTGTGATGACCAAAGGTCATTTATTAAGTTTTTAATTGATTTCTAATCAATTGGACCAATTGGGGTTTAGGGTCAGGACGCTGGAAGATTAAGGAAGGAAATGGAATGTCTCACAATACCTATTTCTAGGTATAAAAGAACCTCCAGGAAAATTTTATTCTAAAAAGACAGACATCCAGGGCAATAGTCTACCCTGTGAAGGCTTCAATTAGGATGTATTTGTTTGGAGTGGAACCACAGGGGCTGGGAGGATGACTGGCTGTACTTCCCTGATGCTAGGAGGATAGCAAGGGCAGGGCCGCTCCACAGGGCCCTGCAGCACTAAGAGCCCACCGAGTGCTAACTGCCATTTCCTCTCACCCAGATTGCCACATTAGCCTCCTAAACCTGTCTCCCTGCTTCTGCTCTTCTCTCCAATCTGTTTCTCACACAGCAGCCAGAACCTCCTTGTAAAAATGCAAATCAAGTTGCGTCACCTACTGCATGAAACTGTCCAGTGGCTTTCCACTGCATTTAGGATATAATGTGAGCACGTCACATTCTTACTCTGGTCTGGTTCTTATATTCCTACTCTGTGTACAGAGCCCTTTGAAGCCTTGGCCTTCATACACCTCTCCAGCCTCAGCTAGGGCTCCCTTTCCCTTATGGAATGTGCTCCAGGCACAATGGCCTTTCTTCTGTCCCTTGAGCACGTAGAGCATGTCCCTGCCTCAGGGCCTTTGCACTTGCATCCTTAGCCACTCTGACCTCATTTCTTTGAACGGCTGCTTCCTTCCCAAACTTCTGGTCTCAGCTTAATGACACACCCACTCTGAGACCTTCTCTGACCTCCTATCTAAATGAACTTCGGAAGTCTCTCACAATTATATTGCCCTATTTTATCTTCTTTATAGTCCTTATTGCTTCCTAAAATTATTGTATTTAGTTAATGATTTACTAATTTATCGACTGTTTCCTAACACTAGACTGGAAGCTTCAGAGAGTAGGCTTGTAGCTGCACGGTACGCTGATATATATGCAGGTATAAGCTCCTGGAACATAGTAAGTCCAGAATAAATAGTTTTGGTTGGTGTTGATAAATGATGAGACTTAATCCATTCTCCCACCCCTCCCCTCGTATTGACATGCTCTGTGGATGGGACATACCTTTCCTTTGTAAAGTGGGTTGAAGTGTCTGTTGACCTTGGAGGAAGGGCCAGTCCAGGACACACATTAGCACACTTTTCAAGCACTTAGTTTTAGGCAGGGCTCATGCACAGCATCTAATATCACCCAAGAGGGGCAGTATGATGGTCTCCAAAGATGGCCACCACCAATTCCTTCTCTCCTTGTATATACATGCCACTTCACTCATCAAGAGGTGGAAACCATTTCCCCACTCCTTGAATCTAATCAGTCTCATGATTTGTTTTGACTAATAAGTAGAATGCAGCAGAAGTGATATCCTGGGACTTTTAAGCCCAGGCCCTAATAGAATTGGCAGCATCTTTTTCTTCCTTTTTGGAAGCCAGCTTCCATGTAAGAAGGCCAATACCCTGAGAATTCAATGCTTTGAGAAAGCCTGATCTATCCATGTAGAGAAGCCCCAGGGAAGAGCACTGAGGCACCAGATATATGAGCGAAAACTTGGACCTTGCAGTCCAGTCCGTGAAAGCAGCCCACGCCACTTGAAGCAGAATCTACCAACTAAGCCAAGTCAACCTACGGAATCATGAGAAATAAATCATTAGTGTTTCAAGACACAGTAAATTTGGGGGAGGTTTTTTTATGCCGCAGACAGCTAATGTTAGCTAAATCCTGAGACGTGAAGAAATTTTGAGCTTCTGCAGATAAATCATGAGGGCACATTGTTAAAAGGCTGGTTCTGATTCTGTAGGTCTGGGGTGGGGTGAAGATTCCACATTTCTCACTAGCTCCTAAATGATGCCCGTACCAATGACAGCGTGCACGGACTATACTTTTAGTATAGTCCATGCCAGTCCAACTGGCAAGGCCAGTTCCCAGCTTCCAGGAAGTTCCATACCTAAATAATCTTGGAAAACCCCAGGTTTTCCCCATGTATATTTGAGGAAAGACTATTACGAAAAGGGTTCTGGTCAAATAAGTTCGGGAAACACCACCTACTCCATTCTGCAACTGGAGACTCACCACATATATTAGCTATTCAAAGCTCTTAGAGCTCCTCCAGTAGAGAAATCTGTTCAAATCTATTTAGCACAATATTTTCTGAGTACCTATTGATGATACCTATTAATGTCTTAGAGAACTAGCGTCCTGTGGGACATACTTGGAGAAGCACAAAACCACCCTGTGTTTTTGTTTTTTTAAATTAACTCAGCCGGCTTCTCATTGTCCCTCAATAATCAATACTTATGTTACATAGCTTTGCAATCTGGAATCTTTTTTCCTTAAATCTAACCTAATTCCTTACCCCTTGCTGCAGTGTAAGAAGTCTCTATTCATTTCTCATAGAACAAGAGGACAATGCATGTCCCTGTTATCTAGCCCTTTCTGTCCTTGAAGGTCTCTCCTCCTTGTCAAAGTCCCTGATCTTCCAGTTCTTTCAGTTTTTCTTTCCATTTCCCAGCACTTTTTCCAAGTTCTACCTCTTCACCAGTGGAGTGACCTTAGATTAGCTTCTTGGTATCTCAAAGTATAAATATGCCCATTTGTAAAATGAAGCTACATCTAGTTCGGGGGTGAGTATTAAATGAATCAATCTCTGGGAAGCACTTAGCATAAGGCCTGCAAGTCTTAATCACTCGATAAATGTCAGCTCTTATCGTCATTCTTCTGGGTCTGAGCCTCATCTCTTATAGCCCTAACTCTCCAGTGCTATGGGTATTCATGTCCCACTGAGGCTGGGAGGAGGTAAGAGACTGGGGGGACATGTGGTTGATTGAAACTCATCTAATTCCACAGTCTGATTTGAGCTGCTATTCTTAGCTGCCTTCACACTAAATCTTTCCCCCGGTACTGCTGAGCAGCTTTGGAAAGTTCAGGCTAAAGTTAGATTCTGAATCTGTGTCTCTGGAAGTCCACCCACTCCTCGTCTCTGGAAGCTGTTCTTTGAGGCTGACACTGGCATTTCAAGGGTTATCTGCTATTTTTTACATTTTAATCATCTCTTTGCTGAAACAAGTCACAAATCGCCCTCCAGAAGCCAGCCTCGATACTGGTAGGTTGTGCACTGAAACATGGTCTGAAAAACATCACGTCTCCCGTTTACCCGTTTATTCCAGAGATTCCCTGTAAATCGGGTTGAATTCCTTGCTTCTCTTGTTCCTCACTTGCTTAGGAGAGAGCAGGCAGCTTTTCATCCATATTAAAAACCTATCGCACTTTTCTTTTCATTGGCTACTCTCTCCTGACATTTGCAGACCCCACTAATAGCATCACACTGTAAGTCTCTGCTCCTATAAAAGATGCACAGGGTAACTCAAGCTGTCCTTAGTTCTCTCTTCCTTGGCCTTATAAGGAAGTAGCTCTGGTCACAAGACAAACTTCCTTTTCCATGAAGTAGGAGAAAAACCTGTTGGATTTTGTTTGCGTTCAAGCCTGATATGATTTCTTAGTATGTGCAGATATGACGTAGCTATTACTGTATTTCTTTGCGGCCACAGATTGCTGTCCTTCACATAGGCTAGAACCCAAGCCAGGACAGAGGACAGCATGTGCTGTACTTGAATGCAGTGATTCAGCTTTTCTCTGTAAGGGACATCAAGGCTAGTATTTCCATTTAACTTAGAGATGGAGGAGAACCCGACACAATAACAGTTAGGGTTTAATGTTACTAATGTGCCATGCACTGTGCTAACCAAACACTTTGCCTATAATCTCTTCTGTTTCCTTTTTTACAGAAGATATGTAGGAACCCAAGGCTTAAAGCAAGTGACATGACTTGTCCTAGGTCACAGAGCCACTCAGTGGAAGAGCAGAGATTCAAACCAGAGCCTGGGGAGCTCCAGAACCTCACTCCTGTCCACTACAAATGGGACGTTCCCTTGGAAAGCCAGTTGGGGCTGTTCCAGGGGGGGCCAGTGCAGAGTTATGGACTTGGGCCGTAGGGCTGCAGGGCCCTCTTGAGGCCACTTAGCCCACTTACATGACTCCAGAGAGCATATCACGTGGCCAGTCCACTAAGACATGGGGGCTCCTTTTTGTAAACAGCTGTGAGTTAAGTCATTCCACAGCAGAGCCTGACAGATCTGTTGGGTTTCACGACCCTTAGAAAGGAAACGTCAGCCTGAGGTTTCTGACTATTCGCATTGGAAAAAAAATCTGTGTGCTGAAACTCAAACCACTGTTATTTTCTCTTTAGCTTCCCACGGATAGGAAATGAATCCAAAGAAGTTGCAACTTGAAACGGGAGTGCACATATGGTGCTAGTCTTAGGACTATTGGTGATCCAACGAAACTTTTCATTACCAGTCTCATTATAAATTTTGCTTATTACATGGATTATAAAGTAAAAAGTAGCAATGACTTTGATTTGAAGGTGGTTTAGTCCTGTTTATTATTATTATTATTATTATTATTATTATTATTATTAATGGCCTTGCTCCTTAAAGTGTGTCTCAAGGACCAGCAGCAGCACCTGGGAGCATGTTATCAATGCAGTCTCTCAGCACCCCCTGCCCGCCTAGAACTGTGGAATCAGAATCTGCATATTGTTTTTAACATCTTTTTTGGAGTATAATTGCTTTACAAGGGTGTGTTAGTTTCTGCTGTATACATATACATATATCCCAATATCTCCTCCCTCTTGCGTCTCCCTCCCACCCTCCCTATCCCACCCCTCTAGGTGGTCACAAAGCACCCAGCTGATCTCCCTGTGCTATGCGGCTGCTTCCCACTAGCTCTCTGTTTTACATTTGGTAGTGTATATATGTCCATGCCACTCTCTCACTTTGTCCCAGCTTAACCTTCCCCCTCCCCATGTCCTCAAGTCCATTCTCTACGTCTGCATCTTTATTCCTGTCCTGCCCCTAGGTTCTTCAGAAACTTTTTTTTTCTTTTTTTAGACTCCATATATATGTGTTAGCATACGGTATTTGTTTTTCTCTTTCTGACTGACTTCACTCTGTATGACAGACTCTAGGTCCATCCACTTCACTACAAATAACTCAATTTCGTTTCTTTTTATGGCTGAGTAATATTCCATTGTATATATGTGCCACATCTTCTTTATGCATTCATCTGTCAATGGACACTTAGGTTGCTTCCATGTCCTGGCTATTGTAAATAGTGCTGCAATGAACATTGTGGTACATGGCTCTTTTTGAATTATGGTTTTCTCAGGGTATATGCCCAGTAGTGGGATTGCTGGGTCATATGGTAGTTCTATATTTACTTTTTTAAGGAACCTCTGTACTGTTCTCCATAGTGGCTGTATCAGTTTACATTCCCACCAACAGTGCAAGAGGGTTCCCTTTTCTCCCCACCCTCTCCAGCATTTATTGTTTGTAGATTTTTTGATGATGGCCATTCTGACTGGTGTGAGGTGATACCTCATTGTAGTTTTGATTTGCATTTCTCTAATGATTAACGATGTTGAACATTCTTTCATGTGTTTGTTGGCAGTCTGTATATCTTCTTTGGAGAAATGTTTATTTAGGTCTTTTGCCCATTTTTGGATTGGGTTGTTTGTTTTTTTGATACTGAGCTGCATGAGCTGCTTGTAAATTTTGGAGATTAATCCTTTGTCAGTTGCTTCATTTGCATATATTTTCTCCCATTCGGAGGGTTGTCTTTTCTTCTTGTTTATGTTTTTCTTTGCTGTGCAAAAGCTTTTAAGTTTCATTAGCTTCGACTGCTACCGCCCCCATCTCAGCATCACCCCCTCACGAAAGAGCCAGAATCTGCATTTTAACAGCATCCCGAGCTTATCCATCTGCATAGAAAGTTCGAGAGGCACTACTTTATGGGACTTAAAGCTTGAAGACAGGGTACAGATGGCTTAGGTGTTAAGGCAATTGTTCACAGCGTTGGCTGCACCTTAGGGTCACCTGGGGAACTTTAGAACGTGTTAAAGACTGGGCCTCACTGCTTGAGATTCTGCCATCACTTTATCCGGGGTGGGTCTGGGCATGGGCATATTGTAAAGTTTTCTGGGTGATTCTAGTGTGTCATCAGGGCTCAGCACCACTGCCCGTGGAAAAGCAGAGTCCTGGCTCTGTGTCCGCCATCATGAAGGCGTGGATTGGTATGAGGACACGGGATCTCTCTTCTGAACTCTGTAACTAAGGCAGCATGGCTGTAGACGAGGCTGAAGGAAGGACAACAGAATAAATATTGAAGCACACAATCAAGCCCTATCACGTGTAGATATTTTTTTGAGAAGGGGAGCCATGGGGACTATGTTTAGACAGAATCAGGGTTTGGAAAAATGCACCTCTAACTCAGTGGAAAGATGTTTATGGGGAAGATTTAATGTCCTTCATCCAAGATTTTAGCATCTTTCATTCAGCACGTGTGCCTGTTTTAAAGTCGTCAGATTTAGCAAATATAAGATATAGGAGACTCAGTTAAATTTGAATCTCAGCTGAGCAAAGAGTTATTGTTTAGCATAATTTCTAGTATACAATATTTTGGACATACTTACATTAAAAAATTATTCGCTGTCTATCTGCAACTCAAACTTAACTGGGGTCCTGTATTTTATCTGGCAACACTAGCCTGTTTAGAACAGGGAATCTCAATGCTTCAGGACACCATGCATATCAAAAAAGATGCCCTTGGTGATCGTGAGGGTGAGCATCTGTGTGTGTGTGTGTGTGTGTGTGCGCACGTGTGTGTAAAGGGTACTGAAGGGCTGGGGTTGCTTGGTGTTGGGAGTGAGGAGAGAAGGGCAAAAGTTTCAATAACAGTAAGGAGAATTCTCCCAGCATGTCAGGAAAAAATTCACCCAGAAGTTACAGACTAAAAAAAAACTGAAGAAGCCTTCATAAAGGAAACTTTCTCCCATGAGAAAGTTTTTGGTGTGTAAAATTATCGAAGGGATACATGCTTGTTGAATTTTCCAACAGTTTAGACAGGTGTGGAAAGGAAAACAAAAGTATCACAGCCCTTCGATATCACCCCTAGAAGTTACCGCTCTTAACTTTGACTTCTGTGCCTCCCAGAAATTTCTTGGGCATGGGTTAACATCTGTGTACATGAATTATTTAATTTCAAAGAAAATTTAAAATTTTACACACTTCTGCAAGTAGCTCTTATTTTCACTTAACAGTACATCTTAGATATCTTTTCATATATGCATATATACACTTACCTCATTTTTTAAAAGAACTATATTATAGTTTAGTTAATATTAGAAATATTTAAATTTATTATTTCTTTAAAGGACACTTAAAAGTACTTTCTCTCTGCAGAGCTTGGCATAAGTGGTTGCTTCCCCTCACTCACTATTTAATTCATCATCATTACTTGGTAAAAGTTCAAATATCATCAGCCCAGAGGGGCCTCCCCTGCTGCCCTGTAGCAAAAATAGCTTTGTGCCTACCCACACCCTCAGTTTTCCTAACAAATTACCCTGGGTTATTTTTTTTTTTTAGTGGTGTTTTTCTCAATCGGAAATGACCTTATATTTTGGTTTGTTGGTTTGTCTATTTCGACCTGTCTTTCCTCACTATCCTATAAGCCTGAGAGCAGATATTGTCTAGTTTGTGGCTGTCTCCCCACCACTGACAATGTTGCAAAATATACAGCAGGTGCACAAAACGCATCTGTTAGTAGATAAAAGATTGAATGATTGAATTGAGCATACTGTGGCCTATGTAGAGCTAAAAAAGGGATAGCCAAGAAGCATATGATTTATGGAATAGGGAGCAACAGATGGCAAGAACTGTAACTCAAGGATGCTGTTTTAAGAGAGAGATAAAATCAACTCTATGGGAGCCCACTGAAGGGAGCAAATCATATACAGTAGGCAGACAGGAAAGGTGTCTTTGGGAAGGTGAGTCTGAAGTGACAGTTTAAGGATGAGAATGACTGGCAGGCAGGGACTGTGGGCCTGGTCCTGCAGGGTAGAGAACACGTGTAGACAAAGTCTGGAGGCAGTAACTGCCTGGCATGTTTGGGGACGGGCACCTTGGCACCATGGTGGGAGCTCAGGATGCCCGTGGGAAGGCAGAGTGGATTGTGGAGGGCTTCAAGGCTGTATGGAGGAATTTGTATTTTTTGCTCTAAGCATTGGGGAGCTATTAGAGGGTTTTGAGGCAGGAATGATGGGTTCATGATACAGTCAGTCCTTGAACAACACAGGTTTGAACTCTGCGGGCCCACTTACAAGCAGATTTTTTTCAATAGTAAATACTATAGTACTATTGGACCAGTGGTGGGCTGGATACAGGGATATGCAGGGGGTTAGCATTCTTAAACCCCATGTTGTTCAAGGGTTGACTGTGTATTCTAAGAGGATAATATTGTCAGCAATGGAAAATGTATGTTGGAGAGGGGAAAGACTGGGATGAGAAGAGGTGTTGATAGAGAAGATGAAGACCTGAACTAGGGCAGGGGTCAGACAGATTTGAGGGAGTGGCCTTTTTCAGATGGGGAGAATTAGCTGTGTTTGCTGTTTTTCATCAAGATCAGGGGTCAGCAAACTGCGGTCTGTGGGCCAATTCCTGCCCACTCACCTATTTTTGGGAGTAAAGTTTTATTTGGAGACAGACACACTATTCTTTTATGTATTGTCTAAGGCTGCTTTGGTGCTCCCTTACGGCATGAAAAGCCTGCACAGAAAAAGTTAGCTGATTCTTGGTCAAGATTGACAGTATCTATATATCTTAGATATAGGTCTTACATGCTCGGTTCAGAGCCATCTTAAAAGAAAGCAGGCTCTGGGTCCGCGGTCTGGGAACCAAGTGTCACAGTCTTCCCATCAACCAGCTGCTGCTCTTTGCCTTGGGTTTTGTCCTAAATCCTAGTGAAGCTGGCAGCCATAGAGCCAGCACCATGAGATACAGCTCTGAAAGGCTGACTGGGAAGGAGACTGTCGTCTCTGACCAATGACCAAACAGCTCAACCTCCTGAAGAACCAACCTTTGCCTTTGCAGAACCCACCGGCTTGCCCCTTTCAGGACACTGCCCCCTTCAACCTCAGAGCCACTTGCAACCCGGTCTCTTGCCCCAGACTGTACTTCCTCCAAGGACACTTCAAAGTTTTCTGATTTTCCTTAGCAAAAAGGAGGGCAGCAGTGACATGACAGCCTTTCACAATGCTGATGGTCTCTCTATACACAGGCACGTGGAAACCTATCTCCAACAGAGTGAAGAGCCCCATGTTCACAGCAGACAGCCTTTTGCCAGCATCCCTGTTGCTAGGATACGTGTCATCTGATTGATGTTTTCAAGATCCTGTATGAAATCCCTTTGTTTCCTTTGTCTTAAGGATGTGTCTTCAGGTTTTGTGTTTTAAATGGAGTCTGTGGTTGTGTCAAAAACAGTGGGTTGACAAGCTGAAAACTCACTGAAACATCATTCCTCCATTAGTAACAGTGATGCAGACTTTCCATTTTGGCGAATGGCCCTACAGTTCCTCACTTCAAGGTACTGGGTGAATGGGAATTTCCTTGCTGGCTTTTTTCAGCTTGTTTTTCCCCTTTGACCTACCCACTTGAAAATCATCTCTTGCCTATAAATAGCTCATACTTACTTCTAGAGTCAAGAGTTTGTTTGTAGGTTGTTTACTGGGATGTCATCCACCAAACTGCAGTGTCAGGCCACTCAGGGGAAAGCTAATTTCCTTTTGAAAATTGCAATTCTGAAAGGTGCACGCATTTTATCTCCATCATCAATAGGAACAAAAGTATACATACTCCATGCTGAGTGATATGCCAGCAGGCTAAATATCAATAAAAATAATCCTACTCTTGCAACTAAAAATAGATAACATTGGTGTGAACTGACCCCACAGTTGCACACACAAAATTAACTTTCAGGACCTCTGAGCCATCATCCTTCAACAAGAAGCAAGCCATAAGCGGTATGACTCTGAAGAAAGAAGCAGTAGTTTCAAATAAGTTCCAAATTGAAAGTGACAAGGACAGATGCTTCAATTTACGGGCAATGATTTGCAAATAAGTTATTTCACACACAGGCAACTCTAGGTAGTATGCTTCAGGGCACATAGCCTAGGGCAGTGCTTTTCTCAACTGCGATGGTTTTGCTCCCCCCACCCCTGCCCTCACCCCACCCCCACCAGGGAACATTGATAATGTTTGGAGCCATTTTTGGTCTATTGGAAATGGGGATGCTACTGGCATTTAAAGAGGCCAGGGATTCTGCTAAACATCCTACATTGTACAGCCTTCTACAACAAAGAATTATCCAACTGTCAACTGTCAAATTAAATCTAGGGATTTAATTCTTTAATGGTGATTAGATATCCTCCTGAGCAGCGCCTAGGTGGCCAGATATTACATGTGTATTTGTAGTCAAGCGTCTGTTACTGCAGAAACTTGTCATTGATGGGTAGTACATAGTGAGACCTGTGAAACCCATGCCAGTGGGCCCCACTTGGAGGAAGAGGTGGAACTCCAGGAGTCCTAAGGGTGATGCAAGGGAAAGCCTGTGGAGAGCCAGAGAAGGGGCTGGGCTTTCCATGCCCAGGTTTGTGGAATGAGAAGTTTGGTTTGGGTTGAACTGAAGAAGAGTTTGCTAGAAAGTAAGTGATCCTGTAAAGAAGGGAAGGGGAGCAGCTGGTGACCTGGTGGCAGGCGGAGAGTTCCTTACTAGAGCACAGATGGCTTCCCGTTCACGGAGGCCGGAGCCTCTGCTCTCACTCATGCTTACAGTGTGACGCTCCTTAAAGGAACCCCTTCTCTTATGGAGGGAGCAGGACTTCCACCACTCCTGGCGCTCCCTCTGCTTGCCTTTTGAGTCTCCCTTCTATATGAACCTGCAGGGAAGCAGGAACATGCTGTTCCCTGGGAAATTCCCAGGCAGCTCTCAGCAAATGAAGAGGACTTGGGAAATGAGGTCCTAGACAGTGAAAAAATTCCTTTTCCAGAATGATACAAGCTTGCTAAAACCTTTCCAGTTAGAATCAGAAACAAGTGGGATTGCCTGCCATCAATATTATTATTAAGTATTGGCTTAGAGATTCTAGTGAGTGCAATGGTATTTTTAAAAATGAAATGATTTGTAAAAACTTTGGGAAAAGAAGAAAAAAATAATCTCTTCTGATGGATATGCAATTGTATACTTGGAAAATTAGAAGATCAGGTAAAAAAAATACTAGAATAAAAGAATTAAGTAGGTTGTTATCTATATGATAAACGCATATAAATCATAACTTTTCTCCATATTACCATAAGCACCTAAAATGAACACAGAGAAAATATTTCATTTCCGATAGCAATAACAATTATAAAAGATGTGTAAAGACATACTTTGTTCTTATAAAAAAGCTTAGAATTGCAAATAAATCTTCCTCAAGCTAATGTAAAAATCTGATTAAACTTCAATAAGAATCTCAATAGACTTTCCCCTTGGAATTGGATAAAACAATCTTAAATATCACACAGGAGAATAAATGTCCAAGAATAGCTAGAAAAAGGGGAATAAAAAGAAGGGGGGATTTTCTTGAGTTGGTTTTGCTTTACCAGATATCAGAACATTTTGTAATCATAGAAGAATAATGTTTTAGGAATAGAGAAATAGATTAGCATAACAGAATAAAGAAACTAGAAAACAATTGAAGCATATGAAGGATTTAATATACTTCTAAGGTGATTCAGTGAGGAAATGATGGATTTTTAAATAAATGGTGCTGGCACAACAGTTTCTTCATCTTCATCTGGATAAAGATAAAATTAGCTCTATCTTACAGAAAGTTAAATAAGTTTCAGATGACTAAAGATGTACATGCAAAAAAATTAATGGAACAAATACAATAAAATCTAGGAAACTTCATGAATAATCTCAGATAGAGAACATTTTCTTAACTAAGATAGGAAAACCAGAGACTATAAAAGAATAGATAAAAGAGTCTAAGAATATATATACACACATGCACACATACAAACACACACACATACACACACACACACACACACACACACACAGAAATGACAAGGAGAAGTCGAAGGAGACCGTAAATAACATGAAGAAACAAATGATAAATATGGAAAAATATCATTCCAATGTAGAAGATTTTCTCTAAATATGTGAAGAGCTCTCATAAGTTAATAAAAGACAAATTAACAAAAATAAGGTAAAGGATATAGAAAAAACAATTCATTAGGGAAAAACCAAAATGGTAACAAATACCTGAAGAAAAGCTCACAATCACTAGTAGCAAGAGGAATGCACCGTAAGTAACAATAAGCTATCTCTTTAGTCCCATCAGACTGGAAACAATTTCTAAGAGCCAGCAATCCTTTTTCTGAGCACACAGCTCACAGAAATAAAACACCAAAATGTGGAGCTCTACATTCGGCCTTGTTTGTAAAAAAAAAAAAAAAATCTGGAGACAAGTAAGTGCTCATTAAGATGGGAGTGGATTAAAAAAAGATTGTGGGCCAAGGTCATATCATAAGATATTATGTAACTTTAAAAAGAAGAATTTGGAACTGTACCATTTGACTTGGGGGAATTTCTATGACATACTGTTGACTGAAAAATGCATGATGCTGAAATGCTTGTATAATGTGGTTCCCATTATTGTTAAATAAGTAATGACCCATTATTGAATATGTATGAGTGTGTGCATGGAGAAAAAGATACAGAAGGATACCTACTAGGTTTTTAGCGCTCTGGAGGCAGGAGGTGTGGTGGAGGAGGCCAGCAAACAAGAAAAAAGAAAGGACTGCAATACAATCCCCTCTCATATCTATGACTTGATTCAATTTATAATTTAAAAAATTTAGTATTATATTTATGTATTATGTGTGTTTATTTAAAAACTTTTATATGTGTGTATCCATATGTGCCCAAGTTAACTGGTTGGGAAGAAAAAAGAAATTAACGTAAATAATGGTTTTCAAAAAATATGCTAATGCTGTTTTGAATTTATGCCGCAGTTTTCTCTCAAAGAATCCTTAATACTTTCATGTATGCCATTCGTTTCATCCTCTCAACTTCCTAGGAGATGTGACCTTTAAATGTCAGAGCCTGCAGGGCTCTCTGCCTGGCTCCAGGGATGGACATGTGCAGTGACATGCCTGGGGCAGCTCGCTTCCTCTGTGTGAGCGGATCCAGGGAGCTGGAGCTGGCTGCTGGGCGCTTCCCGCCTGCAGGGCTCTGGGTTTCTCCAGGCTCCTCTGTAATGTGTTTACTCCTCCAGACACAACTCATCCTCTAGGTGAAAGGGAGAGCTTCCAGGCTTTACCCAGCTGGGGGTTCCAGAACCCGAATCAAAGCACAGGTGAAGAGAGAAGGAATATCCTCAGAAATGACTTTTAGGGACTGATATGGGAGGATCACTGAGCGAGAGAACTCGTTCTAAGAAGAAGTAGGTACACTGTTCAGTACAGTAAAAGCAAGGGGCCTCTTCCTTACAGAGGCTGAATGGGGTTGTGTGAAGAGTGTGAGCTTAGAATGCAAGAATCAAGGATGAAATCCTGGTTTTGCCACTTCCTTGGAAAATTATTTAACTTTTCTGAGGTTGATAAGCAAACCCTCCCCAAATCATTCTTATTTATTAGATTATTGCAAGGATTTCATGAGATGACGACTATGAAAGCATTTAATACTGCCTGACACATCGGAGAAGCTTAACTAGCAGATGGTAGGAAAACAGTGTCATGAAATCCTGTTAAGATCAGGCCCTATCTTCTATTTCTCCTGTCTTCCTTCTCATGCTTTCTTCAAACATTTATTGAGTTGCTATTATGCCGAATATTGGGCCCTGGAAGCCTCACAGTCTAATGAAGGAGACCTAGAAGAATATAAATACTCTGTGATTGGTTAAGGGTTTTACACTGAGGTACGTCCAAAAAGCTGTGGAGACATAGGAAGATACCGTCCGAGGTGAGCCATAGTCAGGAAAGGCTTAACAGAAAGAGTGATATTTGAGAACTCATCTGTGCGACTGGTGAATGGAGAATAAGTAGTAATGAGTATGTGCTGGTTGGAAGAAAATGTATGCACAGGCAGACAGATATGTAAAAAAAAAAAAAAAAAAAAACCCCAAAGGGGAAAAACCATTGATATTTATAGTACTATTTTGGGTATAAAAATTAACATGATTTGACAAAAAAATCTGTACAAATGCGATTGCCCTGGGTTAGCTGTAATGGCTTGAACCCAGTAATACTACAGTGTGGAAACAGTTCAGCAGATTATGGGGATAACTAAATAAGGTATTTTAAATCACAACTGTGATAGCCAACCTATTGCAGCCAAGATGGCCCCCAATGATCCCTGTCTTCTGTTTTTCAAACCCTTGTATAGTCTCCTTTCACATAGCAGAGTTGGTCTGTGGGACCAATAGAATATGAAAGATGTGATGTATGTCACTTCTGAGATGAAGTGACAAAAATTAGTGTCTGTCTTGGGCTCTCTTTTTTTTTTCTCTCTCCCTTGGATCACTCATTCAGGGGGGAGCTGGCTACCAAGCCATGGGGTACTCAGGCAGCATCTGGAGACATCCATATGGAAAAGAACAGGTCTGCCAACCACCATGGCAGTGAGCTTGGAAACAGAGCCTTCAGCCATCGAGCCTCAGATAGCTGCAGCTCTGACTGACAACTTGATTGAAACTTCATGAGAGACACTGAACCAGAATCACCCAGCTAAGCTGCTCTTGGATTCCTGACCCATGGAAGATGTGAGATAATAAATATTTGCTGTTTTAAAGATAATGTGTTATGCAGCAATAGATATTTTTTCTCAACTTTTTATCTTTCTCTGCATCAATGCCCTTTGCTATATGATATTGCAGTTTCTCCTACTAGAGGTAGAATATATTTCTCTGCCCCACTGATGTTGAGCTTGGTCATGTAATGTGCTTTGGCCAATGAAATGTGGGCAATTGTAAAAGTATGTTCATTCGTAGTTATCTACCCTTAAGATGTATCACGTATTTCTGCCCATCTTTCATTGGTTGAAAGGGTTGAACTAACTTGATTAAATTTCCAGGCAGATCTCATTATTCACTCCTCTTGGATCTAAGGAATAAGTGCAAGTTAGTCCATAGGAGGTTAGGCAAATCCACTCCCCAAATGCCTGCTGGGGTACATCTGAACCTATGGTGGGTATTCAAGGGTCCACCCTGCTCAAGGGAACATTCCCTTTGTACACATGTAGGTCATGTCCCTCCTCCCTTTGACCCCACTCCACCCATTTCCTCCAAAGTTAGAGGAGTATAGATTAGCTGTGGGTTTCTTTGGTGAATGTACTCTCAGATGAAGTTCAGAGGTTGCCCAAGAGAAAGTTGGTTGGAGTAGGGCCAAAGGCTTCCTGAGAAACTTTTCTAGTTTCTACCACTGGATATGAATTAAAATGAGTATTCCAAATAGGACAGCTCTGGGAGATCTTCCTCTGCACTCTAAAGTCACGAGTTGGGCTAGCAAAGTTTGGATCCATCTGATATCTTCTACACATTAACCTACTAGCTGGGAGGAGTCTCATGTTACCGTCTAAGAGTGGGAGAGCCCATAGGCTGATTGTGACGATCATTCCTATGTGTTGGAAAAAAGATGTACGCTTCTCATAAGTGGGATTATGCTAAACAAAGCCCAATAAATATTAATATGAAATGTTCATAGAATCAGCTTGGCTTAGTCCATATCTGTCTGACAGAATCACAAAGTTTATATTCTTTTTTTTTTTTTTTTTTGCGGTACGTGGGCCTCTCTCACTGTTATGGCCTCTCCCACTGTGGAGCACAGGCTTCGGACGCGCAGGCTCAGCGGCCATGGCTCACGGGCCCAGCCGCTCCGCGGCATGTGGGATCTTCCTGGACCGGGGCACGAACCCATGTCCCCTGCATCGGCAGGCGGACTCTCAACAACTGCGCCACCAGGGAAACCTCTACAAAGTTTATATTCTTAACAGTGAAGATGGAGTTTGGGAAATCTGTAAATGGATCAGGGATTTCCAAATGTGAGAGACTTAGAGCCACGGGAGAGAGTATCATGTCACTTTGGTGTCTTGTGATCTAGGCTCAGGCCAACTTGTGATGTAGTAAAGGATAGTTCATAGGCTCCCTGACTCAGTTTTGTCATATGGAAAAAGGTTTCCTACAGAAACTTCCCTACTGGTCTGTTGAGAGAATTAATCAGCATTGGCAAAGAATTTACAAAGACCCTTGACAACTGGACAGCAGCTAAAGGGTGCACTGTAGCAGCCATTTCCCCCAAGTTAGGGGGGGATGGGTTAGCTGTGGACCTCTTTGGTAAATGAACTCTGGAGCCTGAGACGGAAGAGATTAGGAACAACAATAATTTTTGGTGTGGTGTGAAGTAGCAGGTCTTAGAACTGTTGGAAAGATTCAGGGTTTTTCTCGTCCAGGAGACTGCTATGACTTGAAGAGAAGTTTGAGTAAGGAAGAGGTGAAGTACAAAGACCCGCTCTGAAACCACAAACACCTGTTACCTTGAACATCACAGCAACCATGGCTTAGCAGTGATCTTCTTTGGAAACAGTGCCGTTAAGTCAACAGGGGCTGCCAGTGTCAGTGATGGCAAAGACTTCTCGAGTCGTGTGCACATTAGCTTCAGTGATAAGACTGGATGTGGTTGTTCTAGGGTTAAACACCACACCTCTACTCACATGCCACTTGCTGGGATTAAAAACAAAATTTCTGTTGCACTTCTTATCTAGATCAGAGGCTCTGCCAGGGGACATTTCACAGTACTGAAAAGCAGGAAAGGGGCTCTGAGGAGTCTCACTTGGGATGATGAAGAGTGAGGACTAGGGGTGCAGTTACTGCCCAAGGTCATACAGCTTGTCTGTGGTCAAGCTGGAACCCAGCACCAGGTCTTCAAATTTCTAATCTATCATTTTTACTGTTTTACCACTTCTGTTCTTGACTTCTTGAAATTGATCATATCCCACTCTGACTGCTAGAAAGAGGCCACCTGCCTCCTTCAAATGAAGTAGATAAACCTGCCCCCAGCTTCCTTTCTCCCTCCTGAGGAGCTGCTTGGGTGTCTCCCTGACTCATCTACCTGGGCTTCTCTTCCATCAACCTCATTGGACCTGACCTTTCTCCTCCACACACTTTCCCTTCCCTCCAAACTCCCCCCGCCGCCAGTAACTGCAAATCTTTTACACCTGTATTTGACGTTACCCTTGTCAAGGAATATTTGAATTTTTACCAGCTCCTTTTCATATAAGAACCCAAGGGGTGACTAATGGCAGAGAGAAGGTACTTAGAGAATCCAATAAGGGAATTAAGACAAGTTGATTTTCTTGCACTCCTGAAAATCACACCTTATAGCTGGCCCCTTAGCACACAGCTAAACTTGAACTCTACTACTTTGTCTTAAAGGAAAAGGTGACTCATAGTTTTGGGTATGCTTTGATAAAAAGTAAATTAGTAGTAGTATAGTGATAACCCATCCTGTGAGATACTAAGCCGAGAAGTAGAAATGGAGATGGGTAACCATGAACATGCTGGCTAAGTTGTAGTTAGCCTATAGCAAAATGTAAATAAAGTTGGGACATAATTTTTAATATCCTACCACCTACTTGCAAATGTCTTTTAGTTAAATGGGTCATGACACCCTGTCTGAAATATAATCACATTTTTTACATGTCATCACACCAGAGAATAATAACTGGGCACTTTCTAATACAGTAAGTTCCCTACATACGAACCTTCAAGTTGCGAACGTGCATTCACATGTCCAATCACATAAGTTAGTTCACGTGTCTGGCATACATGTCACATGCATGCACCCTCTACAAAGGGTTGTACTTTTGTGTACTTTACTGTACAGTGCTGTATAGAGTACAGTATCTTTATTTCAAGCCCAGGATGTTTGGAAGTGAGCGTAAAAGCAGTGGTGATGTAGCTGGTACTACTGTACTTTTCAAGGTGCTGTACTGTAAGATTAAAAATATTTTATTTTTTGTGTTTGTTTTTTATGTATTATTTGTGTGAAAAGTATTATAAACCTATTACAGTACAGTAATATGTAGTCAGTTGTGTCAGTTGGGCACGTAGGCTAACTTTGTTGGACTTAATGAACAAATTGGACGTAAAAACGCACTGCCGGAATGGAGCTCGTCTGTATGTAGGGGACTTACTATGTTATCCTTTGTGACTTTGGACAAGTAAATTGTCTTTCCCTTATCCTTCAGAATCAGTATCTGTAAATAAGGCTAATGCCTTATTGCATTTAAAAATCAGGCCCTTTGAATTTAATCTCCCCTAAATTTTCTTAGATCAATTATATCAGTTATCTGTTGCCACACTAATGATGAATAATGAACAACCACAAAAATCTCTGTGGTGTACCATGATGATCTTGTCCGAGGTTAGGTATCCACTGTGACTACCGTCAACCAGACTTGAGTCAAAACTCCCTTCAGCACCCAACCTCCATTAGAACTGCTACTACTACTGACTAGTTGAGACAGTGGTGCTTTGGATCTCCAGAAATTAGTGAACGTCCAATAATCCCTGAAAAGTCTGATTATTTTTCCTTCTCCGGTGCACAGTCACTTTGATAAATGGCCATAGGTGCCTTTGGGGAAAGTTAGGAGGATTTGCAATACAACTTTTTAGTCTGTGCAGCAGCGTCCTTACTCAAGGGGGTCCTTATTCTTAATTCAAGGGGTTCTATGAACTAGCTCAAGTCTGGGAACTGGTTGTTACTGAGATTTCTTTTGATGTAAAGTGTCAAAATAATCCAATTTTTTTTGGTGTTTATTGTACCTCCTCATGAGCCTTCTTGGATTTTCTGGGACTCAAGTCTAGGTATAGGAGCAGTAAAGGCTGGTGGGAAGGAAGGAAGATCACCAATTCCTTGCAATGCAAAATACCTCAGGGAAGGTGATTACAGGTTCTTCAGGCAAAAGGACACTAACCTCCTTGGACAGGGAAGGAAGAAGAACTGCTTCTACTGGCAAAGTGGGCTTAGTAGAGTTTCGGAGTTCAAGTTGCCCAGCTTCATTGGAATTTACCCATAAAGCCCCGTCCCAATATTCAAGGTCCCACTCTTTGATAATTATTACTCTAACTTTAACTTGTGAAACTATTAAGGTAGGGAAGTCAATTTGCATTGTAATTCAGCCACCTGCAAGAGTAGACTTTGGGTGTAATTTTGGAAATCTTGACCGTAAGGCTGTAGGAGAGAAAGCTTTCTATTAGGGAAGTTGTGTATTTTGGGCCTCTTCTACAGATTTTGAGTTGGGAATTTAAAGCTCTGAGCTCATTATTTCTTTTTCCAACCCCTCCAGTGCATTTAGAAGCAACCGACCAAATCACTCCCAGTATCAAATTTTGTATTAGTCAAGGTTCAATCAGAGAAGCAGAAACCACTATGAGCAATTCTATATCATTATATTACAACAAGGTATTTCTTATAGAAATTTGGCCTTAAGCAATTGTGGGAGTTTATGTGCAATTGTTGCAGTTATGTCTAAATATTTTATACATAAATATATGTACATATAAATATGTAGAATACATAGAAAATAGAGAAGATACAAGTATATAGAAAACATATACAAACACATATATGTATATATAAATATATGCATATACACACACACTACATAGAAAAGCTATGGCTTCTGGCAAAAGAGTAGACTAAGAGAACCTGAAACTCTCCCACTACAAATTCTGAGAAAAGCTAAATAAAATGTTGAAAAATTCTTTGAAATTTATAGTTGAGTTTACAAGGGAAAAAAAGGGAAATCCCTAGATCCCAGAAATGAAGAAGGAACTGAAGATCAGTAAATTTGTAAATGGACCCTGGCTGCCCTTGGTATGGGGGTTATGGGTTCCTGCCACAAGGGCCGCGGGCTTTGAGGACCATAGTATGTGAAATAAGGAGCTAGAATTTGCATGATGTGGGGAGTGAACCTGAGGTGTCTGCAAAAGTCAGGACATTCAGAGGCTGAGGCTGTACTCTCAGTGAAAGGACAAAAGAGAAAAAAATCTACACCATGGCCCAAGACTCAAAAACGAAACTTCTCTGTTTCTGTATGGCTTTTGGTGAAAAATAAAGAGTCTGATCTGAGAAAATGCAATCATAGACCTATGCCTTGCATGGGCTTGCTATCCAAAATTATATTGCCTACAAGGTCTGGGAATTCAAAGTGCATAGTATTTGATATGAAACAGTGAGAAATTGATAAGGAGTGATACAGACAATAACAATAATAGCACCAACAAAATGATGAGTATCGTGGGGATGTAATTTCAAAGTGAAATTAAAGTAGAAAAAAACAATAACATGTAGGATAGGAGAGAGCTTACTGAATTTTAAAAGTTCTGGTGTTTTTCTATTATGTGTGAGGAAGTTGGGAATATTGATTAAATTTAGATTTTGTTGATTAATGTGGTATGTAGAATTTAAGAGTTATCCTCAAAATATAGAAATAAAAAATATAACCTCAAAACCAGAAGAAAGCAAAAGAGAAAATAGGAGATGTGATAAATCCAATAGAATTTAAGAAAAAGCAGCAATGAGAAAGAAGGAGAAATAGAAACCATAAAATAAAATTATGGAATTAGATCCAGCCAGATAGATCAGTAATCATGATAAATGTAATTGGGCTAAATTCAGTGGTTCAAATACAGTGGCTCAGGTTTCTTTCTTTTTTTTTTTAAACTCACAATCTTATAGTCTAGATATACGATGACTTCAAAATACATAAAGTGTAATTCATAAAAGGTTGAAAATAAAATGCTGATAAAAGAGATACCATGAAAACACTTAACGAAGAAAGCTGGGATAACTACCTTAATATAAAATGAAACTGACTTTAAAATAAAAAACTACATTATTATAATGTATAATAATATATCACATTATGTAGGGATTCTGTATTATAGTAGAATTGTTTAAACAATGGTTTTGTTTAACAGCACAGGCTATGATAATACCTCATAATTGGCTTGACCTTAGCAATGTGATGGGCAATTCTCAAAATCCATTTGTGACGTTTCTCTCTCCTCTGGGCAGAGCTGGATGAACAGAGTCTGTATTTGACTTTGTGAAAATCACTTTTTAGGCTTTCAAGGCTGAACAAAACCTCTCCTCCCTCCACCCCCAAATATCTTTAGATTAGTTAATAGGTGTTCCAGTTGGCTAAGGCTTGAGACATTCTGCTCTTTATGGAACCTTTCCATTTCTCTGCTTTGATTTAATTTGGGTTGATTTCACAATTTTTCTCTAAGTACCATCTTGTTCTCTTATTTCCAAAGAAGTTAAGAAGGAACAATGGACTGTATGCCCCAAGAGAGGACACGTTGACCATAGTACTTTCCTGCTTTAAACACTCCAATACTTCCCTTTCTCCTGGGCTAAGGTTCAAGCTCCCTGCAACGGCACAATCTGGCTTCTGCCTACATCTGCAGTCTGCTTCTTGTCCCTTCTGGCCTAGCACTTAACACTCAGCTGTGTTGCAATGATACTCTGCTTCTCGTTCTACATACGTTGTACTATCTCTTGCCTCTGCCTTGGTTCCAGCTGCTGGAGGGTAAACCTATCATTCACTATTCACTCACCTATTCCCTTCATTGGGCAGCCTTTGCTACCCTCCACATCTCCCATTTGAACTCATCACCCTCCCTCTGTGCTCCAATAGCCACCTTTGCAGACTTCAGTCTGCATTTACCACACAATAATTGAAATTTTCTGTTTATGTTTCTGTCTCCCCAACTGGATTGATTGCTCCAGCAAAGATAAGAAGTGTGTCATTTTAATTGTCTATCCTGTAATGTCCTTGATGCTGGTCACTGACTGTTTCTAACTCTCTGCTTCTGGGCATGTGGTAGGATTGTACTTCTTGACCCCCCTAAAGCCATATGACTAGTTCTGACCAATGAGTTATGTTGAGAGCGATTTGTGTCCACCCAGGGCCACTGAAGTTATTTGCAAGTGGCAGACCTTTTAGACTCTGGCTGCTCCTTTGCCTGACTGGCCAGGTAGTTATTGGTCTGTCAACCTAGGACCCAGAGCGAGAATGATGAAGATGGTGAGCCGATCCCCAGCCGACCCATGGTGCACATTTAATGTGAGTACAAAATAAACGTTCTTTGTTTTAATTCACTATGGTGTGGGGTTGTTTGTTACTACAGCATAAGACAGTCCAACCTGACTGGTACACATCCCCAGTACTTGCCCTGGTACTAAAAAAACCCAAAAAAACCAAAAAAAAAAACACTACTCCACAAGAAAATGAAATAAAGTCGTGTTTGTGAAAAGTACCAGACATCTAGAAGGCACTCATTAAATATTAATTGAATCTAAGAAGACATCTATATTTTAGGTCTCCTTTTAAATACTTTCTTCAATTGTGTGTGAGAATAAGTGTCTGCTGGAATGAAAATTAAATTACCAAGTCAAAAATAGTCATCCAGAAGAAGAGAAATGTCACGTATAGCCAAAGATAAAAAGTGATTAGGGAACACTTTTCTCAAGCAGAATACTTAGTCTCCCAAATTAAACAGGCACTCTATGAAGAAAAAGCTAGCATTTGAAATTTTGTCCTAGGTCTCTTATGCTCCTGGCAGGCTGTATTAATTCATTTGAGAATTATTCATTTAGCTCTTCACTGCCCTTTCCAGATTTTACAGGTTTTCCTAAGGTAGGGAAAGACTCATTTACTATCAGCTGTAGGGGGCAGGAGGGGTGGGGCTGGTACAGCATGAAAAATGTTTAGTTTGAATAGTTCTCTTGGCTTCTCTAACTGTTGTTACCACCTGCAATAGTGGCATGGCAGCTGAAATAGGACTTCGTAATAGTGGAACTCCAAGGAAAGTTAATTAATAAACAAGCAGCCACTAATGTTTACTGAGTATGTGATAACATTCCAAGAATTTACAGAGTGTGCAAAAGATAAATACAACTCTCACAAGAAACTTATAAAGTACCTGGAAGTACTTTGCACAAGAAGGCACTTGCAAATGTATGAGGGATTACCATCCATCCGTGTTGGGCAAAGACCAGGTACGTGTGTTAGCATGTGTGAACATATATTTCCTTTATGTGCAGAAAATGAATTGCCTCTTATGTGACTGTGCTAAATGCAGTGGTTGTGTGTGTTAACTGGTAACATTCACACTGCTTTTCTCCTCCAGGAAGAAGAGCTGTCAGGTCCCAGGAGAATAAGAACAGTGCTCCCAATCTCAGAGGCCAAGGTAGAGAATGGGCAGTGAATGGTAGGAGAGAGCCAGTGCTAATGTTGTAAGGTGAGAAAGAGTGAAAATAATTAATGCAACGGGGGCAAACAAACAAATAAACCAGCAAAAAATAGAACTGAGCCACAGGCAAGAGTGGAAGCCAGTTGAAACCCAAGCTCCTAACCCTAACCTAGGAAAGCCTATGTCACCTGGCCCCTGCTGTCAAACTCACCCACCACACTTGTCCATTCACTCATGGTTCTCCACCTATACTCATGTTCCTTAAACATTTCAAACTTTTTCTCTTTGAATGCCTTAGCATTTGATGTTCCCTTTGCCTGGAAAGCCATTCACTCGATCTTCATTCACCATGGCTGGCCTCGCTTTCTAGGTCTTACTTCAGATATCACCACCTCAGTGAGACCTTGCCTGACTGTTACACTCTAACTGGAAGGTGTCCAGAAGTGTTTGTTGAATAAATGAACTTGATATACATGGAAACAGCATGCTCTGCTAGGTGTTTTGCAGAAATGGAAACCAAAGGCACCAAGTGTTGAGGTGATGTATTGTGGATTATCCAGGCAGATCTGGAAGCTGGCGTCTGACTCTAAATGTGCTGCCATCCAAAGTCTGACATGGAGAACCAGAGTCCAGAGATACACCTCTTGTGATTAACTACTGTTAACCTATGTTTTTTTTTTTTTTTTGGTACGCGGGCCTCTCACTGTTGTGGCCTCTCCCGTTGCGGAGCACAGGCTCCGGACGCGCAGGCTCAGCGGCCATGGCTCACGGGCCCAGCCGCTCCGCGGCATGTGGGATCTTCCCGGACCGGGGCACGAACCCATGTCCCCTGAATTGGCAGATGGATTCTTAACCACTGCGCCACCAGGGAAGCCCTAGGAGCTTCTTTAACTCTTTTGTGTTTTAGTGTTTTTATCTGAGGGTATCAAAATATATTTTTAAAAAAGGTTATTAGATCTAGAAAGAAATATTTGCAACTTAGATAGCAAGCAGCTAATACTGCAATGTAAAAGAGCTTCTGAAAACATAGAAAATAATACACCAATACACCTATGAAAAACAGGCTGAAAATATGAGCAGAAAGTTCACAGAAAAACAAAGGAAAATGGTCCTTAAACATATGAAAAGATGCTTGACCTCACAAAAACAGAAATACACATGAAAACTTCACTGAGATATAATTTTGTCACCTGTCAGGTCAGCAAAAATCTGAACTATTGATAACATATTTTGTTGGTGAAGCTGTGGAGAAATAGACAATCTCATACATTGCTAGTTTGGAAAGCAAAATGGTACAGACACAATGGATGGTTGACACATCTAGTAAAATTATATACGCACTTCTCCTGTGAGAAGGAGATATGTTGTAAAAGAAAAATATGTTGTAAAACAACAACAAAAGACTTTCATATATGACTATACATTACAGAATTGTTTTTATAGCAAAAAGTTGGAAGTTAGTTGAATAAACTATGGAACAACCTTTCAGTAGAATACTATGCAGCTATAAAGAGGAAGAAGGCTATTTTTATACGTGGCCATGGAGTGATCAGCTCAATAAGATGTTTTAGTGGAAAACGTGAAGATAAAAAAGTATATATATCAATAGTATTTTAAGATTTATCTCAGGAAGGGTGATATGAGTGTATGGATGACATTTAAAGAACCATAAAATAAATAAAACAATTACTTAAAGGAATAAGAAGGGGGAAGGTAAAGAGAATAGAGTTGGAAGCTAGACTTTTCTGAATGTACCTTGTTTTGTAGACATAACATTGATACAAATGTAAATGTCTTATATAATTATTTAAGAATCAACTCAAAGTTAAAGAAACAATTCCTAAAAATAAAAAACAAGATTTAAGACAGTCATGTGACTGTACAATCCTCACGTGGTAAACTGTGAAGATAAAAAGAACTGCAAAAGAAACCAAACAATAACAATAGCAATAACAAACATACAAAAAAACTTGCTGATGGTATTGTTTGTATCATTACCTGCAATGGTTACATATATTGTAGTATAACATAAAAGATTATGTTAAAGAGATTAGAAACTTTGATTTTTCATGTAAGACAAAGAAGGATACAAAATCACCAAAGCAAAACCCTGTAATCCTATTAAATTAAAATATCAGTATGAGCCTATGATGTATTTTTTTTTAATACTTCTTTCCTGGTTCCCTCCATAACAGAGGTCAACCCATTAGCAATAAGCACCCCTTGTGGCTAGATTGTAGCATCTAAATAACATTTTCCAGTAAAAGGAACCAGGGATTTTTGGAGAAATGGACGTTCCAGGTCTGAAGGCAGACAACAGACAAGAGGAGTTTGGATATCTTGTCATACCAGTTTGCAAGGAAGTTATCAAAGACTATTGGGCTTGTATTGAATTTCCCAAGAACCAACTTGAACTTCACACTGGCCGAAGATAGAGCCATTTGAGCATCAGAAAAGCTAAAAAATCACAATGATTTAAAATATATCAGATATGTTAAAACCCATGAATTCATAAAGATACTAAAAAAATGCTAACTGGTCATCTTTGGAGGATGTTGGAGGACCAACTCATTATCCTGAATTATTCGTAAGTAGAGGGAAAAGGTCAAGCATTTATCTTTCTTTTCGTGTGAGAATTCCATCTCAGGGTAACCAAATAGTTAAAAATTTTCTCTCTATAGGAGTATTCCAGTAAACAAGGAAGAGTGACAGAACTGGGATAACACTATTTTGCAACTCCTAATTGAAATAATGGATCTAGGTAATGACCATCAATGGCTGCTAATATCACCAAAAGAGAGACAGACATCATATGCCTACTGATGGTTGCACACACCACCACCTATGAAGTATTCTTCTAAAAAAGATTAAACCTGAGTCAAACTAGGCTTCTAGATCGAACATCAATTTGCATAGGAAGTTGAATAGACAAAACCGAAACAAAACTGTGAGGATGCAATCAGCCAAATCCAGAAGGTGAGAATCTCTGCAAGTCAAGCAACCCAGTTTATTCAACAAATAAATCTCAAATAACCCCATAAAGATTAAAACAGACAAGGTCAATCACAGCCAAATGCCAATGTACCCTGTTTAGATCCTGATTTGAACAAATCAACTCTAAAATTAAAAATTATATGCAAACGCAGTTAGTGTTCAAATTTTCCTGGTCATCTCATGAGAGTGAACATGGTCTGGACGTTCGATGATTTTAAAGAATTACTGTTAATTTGGGGAGGTGTAATGCTGTTAATTGTGGTTACGTTTAAAAACTTAGTCATTATGTTTTATACATTTATATGGAAGTTTTTATGGATAAAATGATATGATGTCTGTGATTTCCTTGAGAATAATCCCAAGTATGTGTTATGTTCAGGCGTGGAGGTGGCAGAGTTTGACAGTGGTCGGGGTTAGAGATGCAATAAGGGCCAATGAGTTAACTACTGCGGTAGCTGAGTGTTTACGGGATTATTCTTCGTAGTGTTGAGTATATCTGGATCTTATTATTTGAGACAGTGCCTGGCATATAGTAAGCACTCAACAGATGGGTCCCTCAGGGAATCTGGGGCTTGAACATTCTGGAAGCTCTGGGACACAATATAGAATACATCTTCTTTTGTGGATCTCCGAAAAGCTATGTGTGTAAAAAAGGAAGATCATTTTACACTAGTAGCAGACTATCATCGTTCTGTACCTTACTTTTTATCACTTAATAGTATCGCTTGGTGATTGTTCCATATCAGTGCCCAGAGAGCTTCCTCATTTTTTTTTTTTTTTTGCAACTGTTCAGTTTCCCACTTATGGTTACACCCTATTATATTTAACCTAGGCTTTATTGATGTCTGTTCCCATTTGTTTTTTCATTTTGAGTGCAGTAATTAAGAACTCGTTCTTATAGAACACAGAAAGGATTTTATTTCCTGCGAAGAGCCCCATGGCTCCATAACTTGTCAGAGGCAAATCAAGACACTCTCCTGACATTGGAAACCCACGTTAAACGAGTGCCCTCCACAACAACAATTAAATCAACTGATCTTTGAGTGAGCACCTCCTGGGACACACCCCTCCAGTGTGGGTTTAGGTTGGTCAGATTGGGGTGGGTGTCAGGTGGGTGGAGCACAATGAATACTTCATTATTGTCTGTCATGGTTGAATGCAGATCTTCTTCCCTAGCTGGGGCCAGAGTCTTCAAGCTTCTAATAGGCATTTCTAGAGCCCCTGAAACCTTCAGAGAGAACTGATATCAAAACTCTCAGCAGGTATAAGAGAGTCAAAGGAAGTACCTTTACGCAGGGCTGCTTGGAAATGGGGTAAGCTGCTAGATAAAAAAGTGCAAAAGCAGAAAAGGGCCCCGGGGTATTTTTAAACCTCTTACAAACAGGAGCAAGTCCAAATTTAACACGGGCTGGTTGTTTAATGTGGCTTTCTCTTTCACCCACCTTCCCTTCAAAGGGATAGTTTTTTTCCCCTCTCTGCCTAAATACATGGGCTCGGGAGCAAATACTCAGCTCTGAGAAGCAGAGCAAGTTAACACTTGTGAGAGCTGCAGCCAAGTAGCAAAGGAAGCTGAAGTTAAAATAAAACCACACCTCCTTCCCCTCCAGGTGACAAAGATAACCCTCCCTGGTCTGGCCTTGATGCTCCAGCAACGAGCAAGCTGAAGTGAAGGGCCGTTGGACAAGAAAGAGGAAGCAGAACCAGGGTCATCCCCATATCCCCAGTCCTTACTCCCCACTCCCTGCCTCTCCCATCCCCATCTCCGTGCAGATCTGGCCCCGTGCAGAGATGTGAGGGAGGGAAACTTTTCTTTCTCTAAAATACTTTCTCAGGCAACCTTAAACTTCTTTCTTCTCTCAAAACACGATGGTATAGAAGATACTATAGAATCATCTATAATGTAGATAATTAATGAGCTTTGATGTATCATCCCTTCTGAGGATATTCTTACCCTTAAGGCAAATTACTTAGTGGGACATTTCAGGAATTAGTGGCTCATGAATGGGAGAGAGTGTGGGTAGAGGGTAAGCTCTGGATTCTAGGATCAGAGAAAATGAATGGCAGAAACACTAAACACACTTAAATACATGTGTAAAACACTCACTGTTACTTGACCTGTGTTCCTACACTCCTCTGCAGAAAAGCAAAGGCCCTTTGATAGGAGTGAAACTTGCATTTCTGAGCAGTGATCAAGGCCCAGGCAGGCCAGTCCCTCAGTCCACAGCATGCTGGGTAGCTCTGGCCTCTGAGCCTTGAGGTTTAAGTAGTATGAAGTCAGCTCAGCGAGCTGAGGTCAGAAGCTTGGTGTGACAGCTTAACATAAACTCTTCATCCACTTCTTTACTCACATTCAACGTTTTATTTGGTCTAAAGCCCAGTGTAACCCGTTTGGATTTGAATCTCTACCCCGTTGTCAGCCTCTGTATTCTGGGACTCCCAGTTTGGGACAGAGATGATGCAAGGCACACACAGGTCTTTCATCTGACTACTTCATAAAATAGATGACTCCCTGACTTTAATCCCTGAAACGAATTAACTTCAAGGTTTGGAATGAGAAGGAACTCAAACTGAAAACCTGTGCAAAGCAGCATGCAGATTAGAAGAACCATCAGATTAAAAGTGAGGAGACTTGCAGGCCCCCTCGTGCATTCTCCTTTACCCTCGTCTGGAAGCCACTTTCTTGCAACCCAGCTTTGTGTAGCTGTCAAAACCCCAAACTTAAAGCTATTGGCTCAGTGACTAGACTCTGGGTTTTGGGGTCAGGATGTTAGGTTGGGGAGGGGGTGGAGTTTTCCTGTGTCTGTCTGAGCAACTACAGAAGAATTGTTTGATCTTTGCAGGCTCCAAAAATGATAACCAGCTTCAGTAAGACTTTGGGTGATAGGTCACGGTGGGGGGACCTTTTACCTGTCTTTGAAGAATGTGAGACTGGGTCAGCTATTTGACATTCAGAGGGGCTGTTCTGAAAGGGAACCAAGCACCAAAGCCCAGGTAAATAGCTGATGCAAAGGAGGGTAAGGAAAGGAGTCCAGGCCTCATCATGCTAGCTCTTCCCCAGGCGCTGGCAGATTCTGTAAGCTTGTCCTAATGACCTGGCTTTAAACCATCCAAAACGCTTTAAACTTTCACCAAGAAGAGCAAGAGACTGTAAGAGCCTCAGGAGAAATCTGTGGACAGGTGCTGAATGATGTCACTGATAAGCAAGGTTGGCCAACAGAAGTCTTGTACTCTCTAACTGGCCATTCTGACAGGGGCAATGTATCCAGGAGAAACCTCTTTTCTCAGACCTCATTCAAGGAAAACAACAGATTAAGTCAACCCTCTTCATAAGAAGGTGAGAATAAATGTTCTCCTTTCCTAAAACCCTATGGTAAACTGATAGGCACTCTTCCCCTTCCCACCCTCCATTACACACGAAGCTCAGGATTAAAACATAAATACAGCGGTCTGGACGTTTGATGATTTTAAAGAATTACTGTTAATTTGGGGAGGTGTAACGCTGTTAATTGTGGTTACGTTTAAAAACTTAGTCATTATGTTTTATACACTTATAAGGAAGTTTTTATGGGTAAAATGATATGATGTCATATTTAGTAATTTCCTTAAGGAAATTAGGAAGATGTCTCAGATGAGTCAGCATGCAGGTGCAAATTATGTCTAAGAAGGATAATCTGCGTGGTAGTTGTGAAAGAAGGACACACAGGGAAACATGAAGCCATAATGTAGCGCTCCAAGGAGGATGAGCTGGAGAAGGACCCGTCACCAGGACTGGAACCTGGCCTCAGAGACAAGAATCACACGGTAGGATTCCTAGGGAAGAGTTCTTCAGGACTTAGCAAAGCAGGGGAAACACTCCTTTCAGCCTTAGCCAGTTAGGGACTTCTAGGGCCATGGAGGGAAGACTTACTCCTTAGAAACTCAGTGGAGTTGACAGCATTGTTCTGTTTGGGACTGGAAGACAGAAGCAGGATCTGAATAAAGAATTGCAGCCCTGAGCCATTTAGGTTCTAGACTAGCTCTGTTCCACAGAAATATAATGTGAGCCACAGGTATAAATTTAAATTTTCTAGTAGCTACATTTTAAAAGGTAAGAAGAAATAGGTAAAAATATTTTAATTAATCTATAATCTATTGAACTAAGTAGCTCAATATGTCCAAAATATTACCACTTCAAAAGATAATCAATATTAGTAGTATCTGTGATACTTTATGTTAACTTAAATATTGAATTAATTAAAATTAGATTAAACTTAAAAATTTGATTCCACAGTTGTACTAACTACATACATTCTGAGCACTCAATAGCACATGTGACTCGTGGCTACCGTGTCAGACAGTGCAAGTCTAGAACAAGAGCTCTCAAATTATGGAACATTTCAGCATTTTATATTTGGATCCAGAACACTGAGTTACATGAACATATGTGTTTTACCTGACCTCAAGAGTCTATATTCTCTCTTGTAAAATTTAGCTGTGTATGCCTGAACAACCATGTGTGTGGGACTGTGATGCCTAAGGTGGACAGACTGCATCCTTCAGGAGGTTGTAAGAATGTGTGTGGGAGAGGGTCAGAAATGATAGTAGCTGGCTTTATCAGTCAGGATAGACTAGGTTTTGCTTCAGGAACAAAGAATCCCAAAATGTTGGTGCTTTACCCAATGAAAGTTTATTTCTCACATGTGCTACATATCTGACCTGGGTTGGTGAAGGGGGGATCTGGGGAGATGGGGAGATTCTCTCTGCGTCCTTCCTCCTGATCCAGTCCGACAAAGCAGTTACTACCTGGAATATTGCTGGCCACAAAGGTAGAGCAGAAGAGCACTCTGGACAGTCTCATAACTAAATAAATGATGGACCCAGAAGTGACACGAGTCACTTCCCTTCATTGGCTAGAACCAGTTTCATGGCTACACCAAATCCCAAAGGGACCAGGAAGTACAATTCTACAATGTACCCAAAAGGCACACAGAGAGGTGGAAAACTAGTGAATGGGACTTCTGACTGTCTCACTGTCTTTCTGACCTTGGCTAGTTGTTGTGTAGTTGACTCAAATTTATATACAGGGACCAGAATGGAGTACCATGCTGAGCTTCATTAAAGAGGCTGGGCCATGCCTGTTTTGTTAAAAAAAAAAAAAAAAAAAAAAAGTGCTGCCTGTGCATTTGTGCTTTTGTGGAGGGGAAGGCCCAGAAAGAGAAATTTTCAGGTAGATGAGGTTCAATGAGGAGAGAAGACACAGGAGAGTAGTTTTTTTCTTCCTTCCTCTGCCAAGAAATCAGAAACGCAGCTTCTCAATTGCTCTGGGACAAGAACAAGAATTCTTACTCAGATACCAAGCCTTGCAAAGGAGAGAAAGTAACACAAAGGACTGTCTGTGTTTGGGGAGCAAATTCATCCCAAGCACTATACAACGTAAAAATAACCAAGACCAAATATGGTTTCGAAGGCAGTGACTGTGAAGATGTTAATAAGGGGAAAGGAGATAGTTTTAAAAATGGAGAATATTGCCTTGTTTATCTTTTTTATTTTTTGGCTGTGTTGGGTCTTCGTTGCTGTGCGCAGGCTTTCTCTAGTTGTGGCAAGCGGGGACTACTCTTCGTTGCAGTGCGTGGGCTTCTCATTGTGGTGGCTTCTCTTGCTGTGGAGCACGAGCTCTAGGCGCGCGGGCTCAGCAGTTGCAGCACGCGGGCTCAGTAGTTGCGGCACGTGGGCTCTAGAGCGCAGGCTCAGTAGTTGTGGCACATGGGCTTAGTTGCTCCGCCGCATGTGGGATCTTCCCCGACCCGGGAACGAACCCGTGTCCCCTGCGTTGGCAGGCAGATTCTTAACCACTGTGCCACCAGGGAAGTCCCTGCCTTGTTTATTTCTGAATCACAAAATCATTATTTTTTTTTTGGCATCAGGATGTCTTAATCCCATTTTATAGAATGGAAAATTAAGTAAGAGAGGTTAGATGCATTGCTTGAGATTGGCATTTAGTTTTGGACTCCTAATTCCCTGATGAATGCATTATCTATCCTGTTGACATAATTTACACACTGGTGGAATCAGGGGCTCCTCATTATTTCCTCTTCATTTCTAACTCTGTTTTCAATCTTGATAGAGGGAGATGTGAATTTCATGAGATCAGGGACCATGACTCTCCCTCTTTCTTTAATTAGCATTTCTGTTCGTAGACAAAAATAAAGCTCGGGATCTATTATGGAATGAACTGTGTGTCCCCTTTCCTTCCTCCCCAGTTCATATGTTGAAGCCCGAACCCCTGTGTGGCTGTAACTGGAGACAAGGCTTTTAAGGGGATAATTTAGATCAAATGAGGTCATAAAGGTGGGGCCCTAATCCCAGAGGACTGGTGTCCTTATGAGAGGAAGACAACTCTCTGCATGCACAGAGGAAAGGCCATGTTTAGGTCTCTGGTACTTTTTTATGATGGCCCAAGCTGGCTCATACAGAACCTATCCCATAATTCGCTCCACTAGTCATATAGAATGACTTGCTAGGATACAATGAACAAGATATTTCACTCATGTGTTCCGTTGCTACCTGAATTCGATGAGGCGTGTATTTGTGGTTGGCACCAAATTGGATGCCAAAGGGGACAGGAAGCACAGCATGACACTGCCTTCAATGAATGCAGAGACAGAGATACAGAAATAGCCACAGTAAAAATCACTGTGGTCTATAAACAATAGAGTGGGCCCAGGAAAAACAAATTCTGACAGGGACATTGAGAAGCTTCCATAGAGGAGGCAGCAGTGGTTGGGTAGGGATTTTCCCCTCAGCTCCCTCATCCCGAATTATCCTTTCAGTTTGACTTATTTGTATGTCATTGGCACACACATATCATTTCTCAGCAAAGCCAACACGGGCATATTTACTGAAAAGAAACTAACATTTATTGAGCACCAACTATGTGTAAAGCACTTACAGATTTCATTTCTTAGAAACGTACAACATCTCAATTTTGTATTTTTTTTTCAATTTTGTATTTTTATGCCCACTTTGCAGATAAGGAAATAGACTTCAGGTAACTTGCCTAAGAAGACAAGCTTGCTAGTGATGGAGATGAGATTTGAACCCAGGTCGGACTGACTCCCAAAACCCCAGCCTATTGCCCCTGTAAAGTGATAGATGTTGCTGCTAAAGATCTCAGATAAATTCTTCTCAAAGTTCAGTCATTGGAGGCCTTGGCATTTCATTGTACCTGTAGGTTTATTTATTGATTTTCTTAAACTTAGATGTCCTTGCTCCTCTATGTCAGGGATCATTGTGTGTTTTTTCCACTGATGTTCCCTGATCAGTGCCTGGCACATGGCAGGTGCTTAATAAATACCTGCTGAGTGGATAACTGCTCTTAGTTCTTTAAAAAGATATAAAATGTAGCTCTTAGAACAATAAAGAGATACTAGGTGAACAGCTCTCTCTACTTGGCTGAAATGCAAAGAGGTACGGATGCTTGAAGATGGAGATGGGTGAAGAGGTTCTTTCAGGCTGATGACATGTATGGACTTGTGGAATCTGAGGAGTCGTGGGGATTTGAGGAGATATCGAACAGGTACCTGGAAAAGTCAGCCTAGAGATGAAGATATGTTTGTGGGGCCACCTTCAGAGGAGGTAGCTGAGGTTACGGAAAGGCAGAGTTGAGGGAGAGAGGGCAGGATGAGAGTGGAGGAAGTAAAAGTCAGGGAAACTTGCCGACTCCCTGTTACTAGTAAGCACGTGTGTCTCAGACTGAGCTGTTAAGCCTTTATTCCTCCCCACTGCCAAGCCCTCAGAAGTCAGGTCTATTCTCTAACATCCTTTTTTTATGTCTTTCTTGACATCTTTTTCTTTCATCTGGACTCACCTTCTCTGTGCACCCCCATCCTTCAAATCCAAGTTCTATGAAACTCTCCCTGACCTCAGCTTTTACTGATTTATCTCCCTCTGAATTTCAACTGTTCACTCTTAAACCAGTGATCTTTGCTTTTCTGATTGCATATCCCTACCAGCAGAGCATTTTTGAGCTATTTCCCGATATACGTATTTACTGATTCTTTGAAGTGTATACATACAACTGCTCTTAAACATATGTAGAAAAGAGGGAAATTTTAAAAGCTGAGATAAAAAGGAAATAAACAATATTTTAAAATATCATGCTAATCGTGATGTCTTCATGTTATTATTAGTTTATATCTCAGGGAAAAATACTCACTTAGGGACATGGTTCATTGTTAATAACAGTGGATGTAAATCTATGTTTCAAATGCTTTTTCTTTTTTGATAATTTCAAAACTCTGTTGACACCCTGACATACTTGAAAAAATCATCCTTGTGTTTACCTTATATTGAAGCTGATGAGGAGCTTGTTCCAGGAGAGGTAGAAATGTCAGACCTGCCACTTTCTTGTAGTTAATTCGTACTGAAGTCATTAATATTATTTTCAACCCATGGATAATTTACCAAAACAATTCATGGCATTTGTCCATTTTGTGGGAGCTATATTATCTAGTCTTTGCTAACTAATTGATAAATTCATTCAAGCAGGGACAGACAAATCCATTTGTCACAATTATTGGAAATAGAGCAGCCACTGTCAGCTCTTCCTCCTTGTAAATATTCTTCCCTCAGGACACATGACTATCTGACATACAGTCCAGGTGAAGATTCCTGTGTCTCCTTTTGGGGTATATGCACCCTCTGTTGGAGAACTGTGGTCCCACCCATAGTCCAAAGCACTTGATTACTTATTGCCTTGAGTTGGTCTGTTTCATATGTGCTTCTCTTTACCTTCTCAAGTTGTTAATAACACTTTAAAAGTCGAGATGACCATGTTGTTGGTCTCTGCTGATAGAGTGGTAACATATTTTAGCTCTTTCCTCCTCCTTTATTCATGTCACTTTTTCATGAAGTTTGAGTTAAGGGGAAGCTAAGGCCCAAAGATGAATTGCGTGGCCAGCATTTCCAGTGTGATGTATGCAAACAAACCACAAGAATGGAGTCCAGTTCCTATACCAATATCTATGGTTGTTTCTCTGTGGATTTCCCAATTTACATCTCTTTACAAGGAAGGGTACTCTCCCTTAAAGGCCCTGCATAGTTCTCACTTTATAGCTGTTAATTAGAATGTTCTATTCTTGTACTCTGTCAATCTCCCCTCCTCCCTTCTCTCCCTCTACTCCCGGCTCCTTCTGCAGCACAGAATATCTCACCTGATGAAGTGTACAAAAAAACCCAAAACCAAACAAACAAAAAAAACAACAAGAAAATCCCAAACCCACAAAACAACTTGGGACATCACATTTTTTTTAGCTTCTCTCCCTGGGATAGCAATTCAGAAATAGCACTTTCTGTGCAGTTTATTTGTAAGCAGCATTTCTTGGCCTGAGTCTCAGCATCGGCACCTCGCTAAGCACTTTCATGTCTTGTGTGAGATTGAGGCAGACTCACCTGAGCCCTTTACTGTGTACAGTAAAGTCATTGATAATGACTGACATGGATGGAAAGACCCCTCACTGTGGTGACATGGGGTCTTGTCCAGGTTCCTTCTATTCATAGTGGTGGATAAGTCACTTCATTGGTCTGTATATTTCAATGTAGATAAAAATCGTACCCACTTCATAAGCTTGTTTTCAGGATTACTGAGGATTGGTACAGTAAACATACTTTGAAAAACATACATCTGTGAACAGTATCCATTTGTCCAAACCCATAAAACATATTAACACTAAGAGTGAACCCTAATGGAAACCATGGTCTTTGGGTGATAATGTTTTGTCACTATAGGTTCATCAGTTATAATGAATGTACCACTCAGGTGGGGGATGCTAATAATGAGGGAGACTATGCCTGTGTGGGGAAAGGGGGAATGTGGGAATTTCTGTACCTTACTCTCAATTGTGCTGTGAACCTAAAACTGCTCTAAAAAATAAAGTCTATTGAAAAAAAGTATGAGGTGTTATACAAATGTAAGATGTCGTAACAAATTTCCTCTCTTCTGCAAATATTCTCCATTCTTCTGCTCTTGTGACCCTGGGCAATAGGTCAATACCCAGGAAGAATGAGAGGCATAGGGAAATTATTTCTTTTTAATCAGTGCTTAGAGAGTGGGTTACTGCACAGGAATATCAGTGGTCGCTTAGAGTGGCATTTTAGATTGGATTGAGGATGGTGGGGTAGGGGTAGGGATGGGAGCTCCCTAAATTTTTGTTTTCTTATTTATCCTTCATCTATTAGCCCATTCTTTAACAGTTTCCATGTTCTCACTTACACAGCATATTGGCATTCAGGCTAAGGAAATGGTATTATACCATACTGTAGATAGCTACCTGATTAATTCTGTATTCATTAGTTAATTCAGCAGCATGTATTAAATACTAATCTGTGCTAGAAATTATTTAAAGTGCTGGGGAGAAAAATACCCATAAAAATACCCATATATAAGAAATATTCTCTGTCCTCCAGAAGCCCTAATTCATGACTTTTGCTGTCTTTCAATAATGAATATGCACACTAAACCATTTTCCCCTAAATAAATGCTGGACTCCTGCAGAAGTCATCAGGCTGAATGTCTTATTGAGGTCTGCATTGTAGTGTGTGTGATGGAGTTAAATTTATTCAGATACCCCAGGAAATAAACCCTCTTGTAAACTGTCTCAGTTCTTACTTCTTCTTCTCCTTTCATGGTGTCCACATCAACCTAGCTAAGAACCTTCCCCAAGAAATCCCCACTGCATCACTAAGTTAGGAAGCAATCCGCATGTAGACTAACCTAAAACAAGCAATGTTTTTCTAGATTGGGACTAGCAAGCGGGGTGTGGGTGTTGTTTGAGGGCCTCTGATTTGTGCTTTTTAGAAGGAAATTATTTGCACCCCATAGAGTTCTATCCCATAAAATACGGCGCTTCTATTTTCAAAGCATTTATTCTAGTCTTGAAATCATCCTATGACAGGGGCAGGACAATTATTATTCTTATTTTTACCGTGGAGAAATTGAGGCCAAGTTGAAGTAAATGACTATCCATTGTCTGAGATTCCTAAGTGGTAGCGTTAAGACTAAAATTCTTCCATAGAAATTATCCTGTGATAACATTCTGCTTCTCATCATTTGTTGCCTGCATTTCATGCTATATTATTCCATGACATCTCATGTTATGGCATGTCATGCTGATTAATTTCCTTTCATTTTTAAAATTTACAAGTATTTATAGAGTACCATTTTGTGCAAGGCAATGTGGTTTTTTTTTGGGTTTTTTTTGTTTTTTTTTAACGGTACATGGGCCTCTCACTGTTGTGGCCTCTCCCGTTGCGGAGCACAGGCTCCGGACACGCAGGCCCAGTGGCCATGGCCCACGGGCCCAGCCGCCCCGTGGCATGTGGGATCCTCCCGGACCGGGGCACGAACCCGCGTCCCCTGCATCGGCAGGCGGACTCCCAACCACTGCGCCACCAGGGAAGCCCAAGGCAATGTTTTAATGGAGAGATGAATGTGGTATGTTCCTTTGGTTCAAAGAACTTGCAATCTATTGCTTATGTTTCTACTGATGCTTCCAAATTTTAGTTGCATTCAGCAAAGGCACCTACTCCTGATGGCACAGTTGGGGTTATTCACATGTTGGAGAATCCAGGGTACAGCAGCAATTTTAATGGTGAGTGTCCAGTGACACTAGATCCAGATGGCATCAGCAAAGCACCGTAGATAGCATGACTTACTTATATTTTCTGAGTCTGGTTCTCATCTTTTCTGTCAATTCGCTGATGTACCCAGTATCCTTCCAAAAATTCATTTTTCTTTTTAAATTAATATTAGTTTCTGTTGAATTTGACCAAGCACCCTGATATATTTTCCCCAGTTTATACATACATGTGTGTATATGCATATATGTACATATATAAAACTTCTATTTATATAACATATAAATATACAAAATCTATATAAATTTATATATTATATATAAGGTAAAATATAAATAAATTTATATATATATTTCATATGTGTGTGTGTGCATGTAGAAAGAAATATTTATGTAAAGAAATTATATTCCAAAGAAAGATTCTAGTACAAGATTTAAAGTCTAGCTTTCCATGGTCACTCATACATAGAATGCCCCCCATGGGTCACCATTCCATGCTGCTGCCTCTATAGTCCTCAGCACTGTCCTCCTTGCCCTCTGTGCCCACCTGATCTCAGAGTCTCCCATCCTGCACTCAGTGCAGACTCAGTTGCAGAATCAAGGTAGAGAAGGAAGTGCTACTGAAAGCAGCAACTGTTAGCACACGAGCTTATGTCCTTCTTGAAGCAAAATGTTGCCTATCTAGTTATAAAACCTAGGCTTTGGGAAGGGATGTATTACATCCATTACCAATACATCCGGCTAGCGCATGCCTATCTTGCAAAAGGAGTTCCAGGGCCATTGTGAATGGGAAGAGCTTGTGGTCAATCTGGGAAAAGATTTTGACAAGAGACTGTCTTAGAAAACCACAGAATGAAGTAGAAAGGTAGCACTTGCTACAGACAAACCAGAGTGCATTGTCCGTAAAAGAAAATAGTCCCAGATTTGAAGTAACTAAATTCTGGAATTTTCTATGGACCTTAGAGACATCTACTGCCATCTACAGGTCTTGGTAGACACCTTTGGTTTTATGTCCTACATGGGGCCTCTTTACACATTCAGAACTTTGGACCAAATTAATAGGCAAAATGGATTTTAACTGAAGTTTCTACAGAATGATCTTGTTATATTATCTATAACAAGGATTCTCACTCATGGCTGAGCATCAGAAACATTGAAGGAGCTTTCTAAAAACTGATGCCCAGACTTAGAAATTCTGATATAATTGGTCTTTTTTTTTGCTGCTGTTGTTGTTGTTGTTGTTGTTTTTTTTGCGGTACGCAGGCCTCTCACTGTTGTGGCCTCTCCCGCTGCGGAGCACAGGCTCAGCGGCCATGGCTCATGGGCCCAGCCGTTCCGCGGCATGTGGGATCTTCCCGGACCGGGGCACGAACCCGTGTCCCCTGCATCGGCAGGCGGACTCTCAACCACTGTGCCACCAGGGAAGCCCGTTGTTGTTGTTTTTAAGATTCCCCAGGGGATTCTAATATGAGGCCAGGTTGGGAGCCATTGATATATAAGAACAAAAACAATAACAACAAAAACTGTTGATTCAGTCAAAGTTTAAGGCAAGGAAGAGAAAAATGGGATCGCCTAAGGTAGGAATTTGAAACTCAGAACAACACTTAAAAATAATACCTTTGTAAATCATGACTCTCTTATTACAGGCAGGGCAAGAGCCAGTAGCTAAAATCATTGACCTTCTTAATTCTACAGATAAGAAAAGTCTTTGCTTTCTTGTACTTCCCAGAATGTCCAGCATAGTGCTGTGCTCAGAGAGCTATATAGATAACAGCGATACATTGTACTTTCTCATACTTTGATCCCTTTGCTTCCAGCATTCTTTTCTGTTCACTTTAGGAACACATTCAATCTCTTGTTCCTCAACTAGTTTCATCTGGGGGTGGGCAGACAGCTTAGGACACATAAATTCAAACCACACATCTTCAGGAAGCCTGGAATGTCTTTAGATGTGTTGAACTGAAAGCTCCAGTTCTTTTCCCTCAAGAATTCATCGTCCATAAGGGCAATGCTTGCATGTACATTTAGACACGTTTTTTTTCCTTTTTCTTCTTCTTCTTCTTTTTTTTTTTTTTATTGTGGGGGAAAGGATACCAGAGCTCTGCATGAACGCTTACAGCCCCGTGGTTTGCCTCAATAGGTATGCGCACACATGAACACCTCAAATGTTCGTGAATCCCCATCAGAACAGTACTATTTAAAAATTGTAATGCTCTCCATTGACACCTCCAGCTGAAGAGCAATTTTAAAGCATAATTATAATGTATTGCATAATTTGGAAAAGCTTTTGTTCTCATTGCGATTATCCTCGGAGAGCTCATTTTTCACCTCCCCCTTCCCACATTGACTGACTTAAGAATATCCGACCCTCAAAGGCTGTTTTGCCTTCATAGAATAAAAACGAAGCTTTAAGATGAAGTGCATAAAGTGATGGGTAGGAGAGAAATTTTGGTACATGATTCACTGCTTTATGGTGGTGAAGGTAATTTACTGTTCTTAAGAACTTTCTTCCCAGGATTTCACTAGGGATAAAGGACCCATGGGAAAGAACTGTAGGCATCAAAAGCCCCCTGAAAGAGGGGCTCCTAGTTTGTTCATGGCCTTGGGCAAGTCTCAGGGCCTCTTGAGGCCCCAGTTTGCTCATCTTCAAAATAAGGGAACTGGACCAGATGACCCTTAAAATTAATTCTTAAATACTACAATTCTATCATTTGGGAATACTATATGCGAGGGAGCGAAGAAAATGATTAGAAATCAAACATCGGATCAACTTTTTGTAGACCTTGAAAATGAAAAATTCTGGTTCCCTTTGGGATTAATGTTTTAACAGTCCGGACAAAGCATTTCAGAATGGTATTATTTCCAAGTCCCCTGGAAATGCTGATTTTTCTGTAAATGAAAGTGTCGACTTTTACTATTTAACCACAATCCATAGCCCTTAAAAAGGGAAAAAAGAGTGAAGGCTTCAAAATATACTATCAGTCACGAGGCACCCTATACTGGAACTTGTTTAGCATGAATGAGATGTAAAGAACACCTGCATCTCCTCTTTTTCTTACTAAGTCCTGAATTTTGAAGGAGTTATTGTTTTCCCCTGGCCATACCTAGCATGGATCGTTGCACAGGATTTACTTGCTTGCCTCTCTGCTGTTGATTCCCATCCACCACTCCGTCCAATACACTAGTTTAAATGTCCTCATCCTTGAAGAGCTTAACTCAAATTTAAAAGCTGGCCATCCTTTAGTCATTCTTACTCCATACATTCACAATGCTAATGTAATATTACTTTTTATGGGCTTACCTATATCCTTTATAATGGTGTCTGTGCTGGTCCTAACTTCTTAACCCCATCAACTAATTGAGGGCAGACATGATGTTATTTCCAATCTTCCATAAAAGCTTATGCAGATGGAACTCTGCTGTGGAAGTGTGCTCACTACAGGCTGCTGATTAAAATAACTAAAGAGACATATTCCCGTGCCCCAAATTACTGTTGACAGTTTTGAACTGTCAGTGCCAAGTCACAGTTCTGAAAAAAAAAAAAAAAGAGATTCTTTCCAGCCTGGAAGAGCACTTCTGTTCACCTTGAGAGAGTGTTAATTAACTGCTGTCTAGTGCGTCTGCAGCATCCTTTGAGAGTTACCACCTTTCTTGGCAATAAACCAAATGGGTTGGCATTAAGCCCTGCAAGGAGTAGATAAAGGCTAGGTGTACTCCATACATTTTTTTGGATGTGGACTTGGTTCTTGTGTTGTCTGGTATAAGGTCTGATGATTCTTGGTTTCATTTCTTTTTATTTAATAAATTTATTTATTTATTTATTTATTTATGGCTGCGTTGGGTCTTCATTGAGGTGCGCGGGCTTCTCATTGCAGTGGATTTTCTTGTTGTGGAGCACGGGCTCCAGGTGTGCGGGCTTCAGTAGTTGTGGCGCATGGGCTTAGCTGCTCTGCGGCATGTGGGATCTTCCCAGCCCAGGGCTCGAACCCGTGTCCCCTGCATTGGCAGGCAGATTCTAAACCACTGTGCCACCAGGGAAGCCCTGATGGTTCTTGGCTTCTGATTGATTTTTTTTTTTTTTTTGCGGTACGCGGGCCTCTCACTGTTGTGGCCTCTCCCATTGCGGAGCACAGGCTCCGGACGCGCAGGCTCAGGGCCATGGCTCACGGGCCCAGCCACTCCGTGGCATGTGGGATCTTCCCAGACGGGGGCACGAACCTGTGTCCCCTGCATCAGCAGGCGGACTCTCAACCACTGCGCCACCAGGGAAGCCCTGATTGATTTTTTTGATCTGGGTGGATGAAAGTGAGGAGCACCCATTGGAGATGTTCTTGAGAGAGAAGGAAAAGCACTGTGCAACCTTGACGTGGTTCTATCTTCACCATGGTAACATGGCGAGGGGAAACTAAAGATACTGAACTATTGGAAGGTTAGGAATCTTCTTCTGGGATGCAGGATAGGCATAACACATTCAAATCCGCTTGGTAAAACTGGCTTTCCAATCTTTTGATTGTTTTATCCATTAGCTCTTATTCACTTTTTGATGAGGCTTGTCATGAAGAACTGAAAGCACTACAAAGTCTCCAACGCCTTTTTTTTTTTTTTTTTTGCGGTACGCGGGCCTCTCACCGCTGTGGCCTCTCCCGTCGCGGAGCACAGGCTCCGGACGCGCAGGCTCAGCGGCCATGGCTCACGGGCCCAGCCGCTCCGCGGCATGTGGGATCTTCACGGACCGGGAAACAAACCCGTGTTCCCTGCATCGGCAGGCGGACTCTCCACCACTGCGCCACCCGGGAAGCCCTCCAACGCCTTTTAAAAATCATCAAATAAAAATTCAATTCAATTCAACATCGTCCTAAGTTTTTGAACAGTGGCAACCTATTTGGCTAACAGAAAGCATCCCATTGCCTGACTAGGGCAGGTCATACATTTTATTTATGAACTCAGGAAGTTGTTCCTCCTCTACTCTCTACATTTAATCTGCTGTTTGTGGGTCAGCCAAGTGATGAAGATTTCCATCTGCTCTGTGGTAACCCCAAATCAGCACGCCTTTAACTGTGGCCTTTAACTATTCACGGTAATAGGGGAGCCCCTCGCCACCACTGCTCCACCATGACTGAAAGCAATACCCATGCACTGAATGGAATTCTATGGGGCAAATAAATATTGGCTCTATATCCTAATTTAGTATTTTTTTGGGGGGGGAGGGGGAGTGGTGGTAAAAGCGGGGGCTTGCCTAGGGTTTAGCCAGTGTGACTATCACTACCAGCCACATAAAAGGGATGCGGCATCTCCAGCAGAGGGGCTCCTGAAAGTCCATGCAGTATTTTCCCAGAGTCCACGACTGCCTATTCAAGAACATTTTCCAGTAAGTGTTCTGTGGGAGGTGGCCATGGTATAGGCTTACTACTGCCTCGGGAAAGCTGAGCACATCTCCTTTAAGAGTGAAGAGCTGGTCTTCAGCTCTGATGGAGGAAGAAGAATTCCTAATATGGACTCGCAGAGGTGGAAATTGGTATTTATTGGCTTCTAATTTGCTGTCTGTCTACCTTAACACTTATCTGAAATACAAACATGACGGAGGAAGAACTGGTCTCTGCAAAGGCTATTTGGCTTCCGCTCTCAAACCCTGAGACAGCATGACAATGGGGAAGCCATTTCCCTCTCAGCTGGCCATCTGGTCCTCTGTCTAGGCGGCTGCAAAGGCTTCACCCTGAGGGTGTTAGCTGATCAATGCCTTCGGCTGTACGCCCGCTCTGTTCCCACATTGATTGCCCAGATGCCTTAAAAATAATCCTTTCTTTTCACGTGGAGTGCATTTGCAGGTCTGGAGTCTGTAAAGCCAATTTTCATTTTTAATCCGGTTTGAGCAGATCTCATTAGTCAGTCAAGGCCTCCTTTTCATGCTTGTCTTGAGACACAAAGGGAAGCCAGTTATGAGCTGTTAATTAGCTATTAGGGGACTGGGAAACTTCCAATGGGTCATTATTCACACTGTCTGAGGCTCATACTTATTTAATTAGAACTATTCCTTTCCCGTCATAAATCCCTAGTTAAAATGAATTTAGCTCAAAATTTCAGTTCGGCTTAAAAAGAAACTGGTGGCTATTTCCAATTCTACTGACTTTTTATGGGACAAATGCTTGAATAATCGCTGTCCTGCCAAGCATAAAGACTAGAAACTGGCGAGAACTCACACTTAGTGGATGTACGTGCGTGTATGTAGATGGAGAACACTCATGAGACCAAGGAAGTGGGCTCCCCTTGGGTGCATATCATTCTCCCACACATTTTCTTTAGTCTTTTGAAAACTCTGATGAGAACCCAAGATCTGATCATGGTAGAGGCGAGCAGTAGTAGAACAACATCATCCTTACATTCACCTGCTATGTGTCCCCATCTTACTATGTGGTCATACATCCTTAAATCCAGGATTAGCTGAGGCACTGGGGGAATGGAGTGTGCTGACTAATGAAGTTTCTAGATAGACAAGGGTTCAGCAGAAAGCTTTTTGTTTCTGTTACTGAAGCTTGTGAAAAAAGAGTTTCTATATTTTCTTTTCGTTTCAGTTATCTATGGCTGTACAATAAACTACCTACAAAACTTCGTGGCTTAAAATAACAATCTTTACTTATTTTTATTTGTGAGTCATGAATTTGGATAGGGCTCAGCTGAGTGTTTCTTAGCTCTCTACGGAGTCTGCTGGGGTTCACTTGGCTGCATTCAAGAAGGTTTTATCATGTCTGGCACCTCAGTGCTACTCCACAGGGTCTGTCTGCCTGTCTGTCTCTTTCTCTCTTACAGCTAGCTTGGGCTTCTTAATGGCAAGATGGTCACAGGATAGGTGGATGTCTTACAGGGTCACTGGGTTCTAAGAGGGAGTGTTCCAAGTGGCATGATGAAAGTTGCAAGTTTCTTAAGGCCCAGCCTCAGAAGTTATCCAATGTCACTTTCACTGCATTGTGTTAGTCAGAAGAGGCCATATGGCCAGCCCAGACTCAAGGGAAGGGAAAACTGACTTCATCTTTCAGCAGCTGCCCAATGACAAAAAACTTGTTCCATCTTTAAGGTACCACACAAAACTTGCCACATCCAAAACCTGGCTTTTGTTTGTTGATTGAGGGTTGTATGGTGGATGCTGGAGATGTGACAGATCCCAGCATCAGTTAAAGATGCTTTCAGCTGTGAAGAACAAACAACCTACATCAAATCTGTTAACATCATGTAAAAATGTATCTGCTTATTAGGCATAAAATCCAGAGATGGAACGTTGCCTTCAGGGTTGGTTTATCCAGTACTTTAGTGATGTCAGTGAGTGATGTCATATTATTCTCATTTCGCTTCTGTGACATTCCCCATATTGGCTTCATCCTAAGCTCCTCTTCTTATGACTGGGTGGCTGCCAGTAGTGATTGTGGCTGTTTGCTTCCTTGTTCACATACAGTGGGAGAGAGAGAGACACTATTTCTGTTTTTTTCTTAAGAGCAAAAAAGAAATTTTCAGAAAACCCCATCAAATTTCTCCTCATATCTTATTGGTCAGAATTGGGCCACATGCTCATTTCTAAGACAATTAGAAATTGTTTTAGACAAGAGGTATGGGATTATTTTTATACCAGTCTGTTCCATCCTGAACCTGAAGCACAGTTAGTTTCCCTAAGAGATATTGGCTATGTAGAATAAAAAACAGAGTTGGGGTTATATTAAGAAGGAAGATGGCAATTGTTGGATAGGCAGCCAAGAATGTTATTGCCTTGCTTCAAAGATAAATCCATGGCATCAATTTATTTTCTTAAGATAGAAAATAAAAATTCCTCTTGAGACACAAGACCCCGAACAGCTAAAGCAATCTTGAGAAAGAAAAACGGAGCTGGAAGAATCAGGCTCCCTGACTTCATAATATGCTACAAAGCTACAGTCATCAAAACAGTATGGTACTGGCAGAAAAACAGAAATATAGATCAATGGAACAGTATAGAAAGCCCAGAAATAAACCCATGCACCTATGGTCAATTAATCTACAACAAAGGAGGCAAGACTATACAATGGAGAAAAGATAATCTCTTCAGTAAATGGTGCTGGGAAAACTGGACAGCTATCTGTAAAAGAATGAAATTAGAACATTCTTTAACACCATACACAAAAATAAACTCAGAATGGGTTAAAGACCTAAATGGAAGACCAGATACTATAAAACTCTTAGAGGAAAACATAGGCACAACACTCTTTGACATACATCGCAGCAAGATCTTTTCTGAGCCGTCTCCTAGAGTAATGGAAATAAAAACAAAAATAAAGAAATGAGACCTAATTAAACTCAAAAGCTTTTGCACAGCAAAGGAAACCATAAACAAAACAAAAAGACAAACCACAGAATGGGAGAAAATATTTGCAAAAACTATGTAACCAACAGGGATTAATCTCGAAAATTTACAAACAGCTCATGAAGCTCAATATCAAAAAACAAAACAAAACCAGTCAAAAATGAGAAGACCTAAATAGACATTTCTCCAAAGAAGACATACAGATGGCCAAGAGGCATATGAAAAGATGCTCACCATCACTAATTATTAGAGAAGTGCAAATCAAAACTACAATGAGATACCACCTCACACCAGTCAGAATGGCCATCATCAAAAAGTCTACAAACAATAAATGCTGGAAAAAAAGGGAACCCTTCTACACTGTTGGTGGGAATGTAAATTGGTACAGCTACTATGGAGAACAGTATGGAGGTTCCTTAAAAAATTAAAAATAGAGTTACTATATGATCCAGTAATCCCAATCCTGGGCATATATCCAGAGAAAACCATGGTTCAAAAGGAAACATGCACCCCAGTGTTCACTGCAGCACTGTTTACAACAGCCAAGACATGGAAGCAACCTAAATGTCCATTGACAGATGAATGGATAAAGAAGATGTGGTACATATAAACAGTGGAATATTACTCAGCCATAAAAAGAATGAAATAATGCCATTTGTAGCAACATGCATGGACATAGAAATTATCATACTAGGTGAAGTAAGCCAGACAGAGAAAGGCAAATATTATATGATATCACTTATACGTGGAATCTAAAACAAAAACGATACAAATGAACTTATTTACAAAACAGAAGCAGACTCACAGACTTAGAAAACAAACTTATGGTTACCGAAGGGGAAAGGTTGGGGGAAGGATAAATTGGTAATTTGGGATTGACATATACACACTGCTACATTTAAAATTGATAACCAACAAGGACCTATTGTATAGCACAGGGAACTCTGCTAGATATTCTGTAATAACCTAAATGGGAAAAGAATTTGAAAAAGAATAGATACATGTATATGTATAACTGAATCATTTTGCTGTACAACTAAAACTTACACAACATTGTTAATCAACTATACTCCAATATAAAATAAAATTTTCTTTTTTTTTTTTTTTTTTTTTTGCGGTACGCGGACCTCTCACTGCCGCGGCCTCTCCCATTGCGAAGCACAGGCTCTGGACGCGCAGGCCCAGCGGCCATGGCTCATGGGCCCAGCCGCTCCGCGGCATGTGGGATCTTCCCGGACCGGGGCACGAACCCGTGTCTCCTGCACCAGCAGGCGGACTCTCAACCACTGCGCCACCAGGGAAGTCCCTAAAATAAAATTTTCTTTTAATTGAGGATTAAGTTTAGGGAGAAATTATTATAGAATGGGTAACATTATGGAGGAAAACCTGTTGAGAATCCTGCTTCTGTACCGAGAGAGTAATCTTCTCTCCAAAGATCCTGTTTTCCTTCTCTAAAATTAGGATAATACTACATGCTTCTTAGGGTCAGGATTAAAAAGTGACAATGTATGTAGGATGCTGAGACAAAGTAAACAGCCCTATGACTGGGACTACAAAAATAGGGGTCCCCCCTTGAGCAGACAGCAGGGTATTTCTGAAGGACCTGGAAGAGAGGGGATGTGGAGCAAGTAGCCTTTCAAGGCAGAATATAAACATATCTGAAAGCCCAGAAGGTAAACTTTCACAATGAGAACCATCTGGAGTGGGGAGGGATGGTGATACAGAGCTGGGGCAGATTCCTCTGGGTGTTTCCTCCTCCACAACATGTTTTTTAGAAGTGAAATCAGGTTATGAAGAGCATCAAGGAAGCTCTGAAGAGGAAGTCATAAAAGGACAGGCTACAGCTTGGGGACATGAGTGTGTGCTGTGTGCTCCTTGGGGAAGGAGGTGGGGGAGAGCAGGCCCACCTCCTTGACCTTCCCTGATGGCATATTAGGTCATTAAGGACGGTCTCACCTTCTCCACGTCTCCTGCCCCTCTGACTCACCTCTTAGTCTGGGAACCAGTGGGATCATCCCAAACCCAGGCTAGGCTCCAGGCCCATTCTCCCCACCCGAAGGATGACTGTGATCCCTCTGACTCCCACTATTTCACGCCTCCTATCAACAAAGCACAGTTCTCTCTCTCTCTCTCTCTCTCTCTAATTCTCCACCCACCCCTCTTTTCTCCCCACCCTCCTCTCTCAATACTGGCAGGACCTTTATGCTCTGTAAGAGTATTTGGAAATTGAAGGAAGAGATTCTCAGGGTGAAGTTTCCATCCAGGTATCATTCAGTGAGAATTGGTTTCTCATGTGCACTACCTCTAGCCAACATGCCAATGTGTCTGATGTCCCATAAGATGTAAAATTATGAGGCAATATCTTCTTCAAAGGTGAAAAATAAGCCCCAGATGTTTCCAACAGCAGTTAAGAGCCACAAAACACTTTAGAAAATCTCCTCTAACTTTGACTCTAGCCCAGATGATCTAGACAAATAACTTTAAAAAAATTCACCTTAAACAGTAGTATTTTTTTTTTTTTTTTTTTTTTTGCAGTACGCGGGCCTCTCACTGTTGTGGCCTCTCCCGTTGCGGAGCACAGGCTCCGGACGCGCAGGCTCAGCGGCCATGGCTCACGGGCCCAGCTGCTCCGCGGCATGTGGGATCTTCCCGGACCGGGGCACGAACCCGTGTCCCCTGCATCGGCAGGCGGACTCTCAACCACTGCGCCACCAGGGAAGCCCTAAACAGTAGTACTTTGATGTTGCATGTAGAGTTAGCTAAAGCCTCATATTTTAAATATCTGAGGCAATTTTGAGTATGTTTTGGGGTGACATTAAACCTGAAATGAATGCCAGAGCCTGGCTAAATGACAGCAAAAGACACAGAAATCTTTATATGATGAATGTCAAGAAGCACAGGCCACGTGCATGTCCTTTTCCTCCTGTACAGAAGCTGTAAGGGAGGTATTACCGTCCCATTTCACAGATGAGAAAACAGGTTCACAGAGTCAAGGTCAGACATGCAATTTACCAAGTCAATTCCAGTTCTTCGTGTGTTACACCAGCTTCCAGCTGACACAATAACCTATCTTATCCATGTTTTAGCTCCTTGCATAAGGTAAGTCATGCCCAAACTAGGAAATGTGGGTTCCTGCCCTAGTCCTGCCTAGTTCTGTTTTTTTTGTTTTGTTTTGTTTTGAATTTCAGCCTTAGTTTATTTTCCACCTCATGTGAGAAGCTCCCCTTCCCTCTCCTACTCTGGTCTCAGGAAGGACACTGGGTTCACAGAAGGAACAGTGCTGGCGGCATAGAAGGGAGCGAGGTGAAAGAGCCCATGGGCTGCTGATGGGGGTGGGGGGGGCGATGGCGGTGGGGGGGGGATGGCGGGTGGAGGAGATGCTGAGCTAGCCAATCCCTCTGGCTTCCCCGAATTGCCCAAATTAGATTTATTTTCCTTCTTAGAGGTTAGAAACCAGGAGACTTTTCCTTTCAATGTTTCCACTACCGAGATTGTGCCTCTTACTCCTAAAGCATGTGGAAGTTGGCTCCCTGCCCCACCTGGATCGGCACTATGGTCATTCTATGGCCCTGAGGACTGGCCTTGGCTCTGACTCTGGTTGGCCAGGTTGTGAGTGTGTCAGAGGTTACCTGCGCCCTCGCTGACATACTCCTCAAGTTTAGGACTTTCCCGTGTTGGTTTGGTATTTAAAAGAAAAAAAAAAGGAGAGAGCATGAGAGAGCTAGCAGAGAAGAGAAGAAAAGTCTCCTGGAGATGGAGGGCCATTTGCAGGCTGCATCTTAAATACTCGCACCGCCCCGAGAATTCTGGCTGCGCTCTGGGGCCAAGAGGCTTTCCTTGGCTGCTCTCAAGACTGCTTTGTGATCTTGAGGGGTTAAAGGAGCCCCCAGCTCCTGCCTGTGAGGATAACTGTCGGCATAACTGGCCAGTCCTCTGTGGCTCACTCTTTTCTTGTCCATGTGCTGCCTGTCTGCCTGCCTGCCAGCGTCTGCTGGGTGGCTTGGCCCCGGGCCCTGGGCCCACATTTCCCCAACAGGTACAGTTTGTCTCTCTTTCTTCCTCTCTCTCGTGTGTTGGGTGGTTTCATCCTATCCTGGGCTTTGTTTCTCCATTAACAGGGAGGAGTTGGATAAGCCACTTGCCCTCTCTGAGTGAGTGGGCCGGCTCGAGGGTCTCTGAAAGCAGAATCAGCTTGGAAGAGCTGAGGTTGCTTTAGCTATTTTGTGTGCCCATCTGAATGCTTAGTTAGCCTAATCCTGCCCATTAGCTGTCCTCAAGGCATGTGACCGGGGCAGAGCCTCACACAAATGTCTTGGGAGGAAGGAGCAGCTATAAAAATCAGATCTTTCTTGGCCCAGAGAGCCACCACCGGGCACGCCTTCTCTGCAGGCGGCATTGGAAGTGTGCTCTTGGTGAACAACTTGGGCTGCAATGTGCTTTCACCCCAACATCGCATTGTCAAGTGTCCGCAGATTGAAAAATCAAGGACGTGTTCCTTGAGTCATTATTAGGAAACCTTATGTGTACCTCTAAAAATGACTCGCCTGTGCCCTAAGGCAATATAGGAATGAGGTCACACTGGCATGCCCAGCTGTTTACAAGCTGTGAGAGGTGGAGTCAGGGAGTGAAGCAGGTGGGTGAGATTCACTGGCAGGCTGCTCAGAGATGGGCGGTTTTGAGAAAAAAGGGAGGGGCAGATCCAGGCACCGTACAGAAATGGTTTCCTGATGGATGGGAACTTGAAAAGTAGCTGGGGGAAGCAAAAGGGAAAAGACAAGCTACGAGGACACTGAAGATGCTTGTTAGGACTGGGCTCTGTAGAAGGTGATAAGAGGTCGATTTGGGATCTGCTGGACGATGATCAACTGATTTCCTCCGCTTTCTTTTCTTCTAGGACAGTTGCTTGGGGTGGAGCCCGCATTCAGTCATCCACAGCAGGTGGCTGGCCCTCGGCTTAAGGGCTGGGAGACTGGGGAGGAAGGGTGTGTGCAGATGTTGAAGGCAGATTAAGGAGACCTTTCAGCTCCCCAGAGGACAGCCGCCTTCTATTATAAATATTTCCTCTCTTTTCATCACCCCTTTTCTGTGTTTATCCAACTCACTGACAGCAGCTCATAAAAGATTTGCCGAGCCCTAATTTTTCATTTTAGTGGCAAGCTGGACCTTGAAGGAGGATAAGGCAGACTCTTCAGTAGCATTTGCCTTTGTGGATGCTGTATTCCTGTTTATCAGGGATGAAGACCTCATACTGCCTGTGGCTATCCAGTAGGGTGCTTGGAGAACAAGGCTGAGAAGGACCCTTTCTGGTAAAGAACGCTTTGAAAGTAAGAACACAAAATCCACTTGGGGCCCTGAATACTCAGCCTTAGAAAGTTTTCATGTCAGCAGCTGGTTCTGAGATGCTTGGAGTGAAAAGCACATGACCTTGTTGCCAATGTGAAATATACGAGGTCAAAAACCACACTAACTAACTAGTATAAAGTGGAGGTAAAGCCCAGCTTTGTCTAAATTGAAAACCACAGAGTCATAGGAAGATGTCCTCTCCCACCTAATGGGATGTCCTTTAACAGCATCCAAGATAAACAGCTATGAGCCTCTTCTTCAACATCCTCTGTAATGAGAAACTCAACTGCTATTCAAGGTACCCCAATGACCTGTTGTTGAAAGATGTTCCTCTTTACATAGAGCTGAAAACTGCCTCCCAGTAATTTCCACCCACAGGTTCTAATTCTGGAACTACATACACAAAATTTATTTCCTCTTTCAGATGACAGACCTTCTAATATTGTGCGACCATTATCTTGTCCCCCTTTTCCTTCTCTATTCTTCCTCATAAAAGTCTGTTTTCTAGGTCTGAATTCTCTCAACTGGTCCTTGGTCTTAACTGACTTCCAGACCCTTCTTCTGGAGATGCCCTAGATTGTCAGTGTCTCAACTAAAGAGAATTATCCGAGAGGAATAAATATTACAGATGGGGCTGCCCTGCATAGAGCCTAGAAGGGCCTATGATTTCCCTTGATCTGGGCTGAATTGCTATTACGGCTAATCTCAAAATATGTTAAATGAAAGAAGCTAAATATAAAAAACTACAAACATGTAACAAAATTACAAACATGCAGTATGACTGCATTTATATGAAGTCTAAGAATAAGCAAAACAAATCCCTGATAGAAATCAGAAAGTGGTCCCTCTGTCAAGGGGGACGGGTGAATCCACTGGAAAGAAGCACAAGGGAACTTTCTGGGGTGATGGAAAAGCTCCTTGCTTTGTCTCGGGTAGTGGAAAATAGTTGTCAAAACTTATCAAATCGATCACTGACCTGTGTACTTTACTGTATATAAGCTATACCTCAATACAAAGAAAACTCAAAATTTTCATATAGTAAACCACCCTTTTTTTCCCCCTCAAATTTTCCGTCTATTTGTTCAGTTTGAGGTATTTATAAGACAGCAAAATGCCACAAATGTACATCAAGAAGAGCAGCTGCTAGCTTTTCTATTGTTAGTCAATTAAACATGCACAAATTTGCTTTCTTCATCATGTGATGGCGCTTTTATGAAAAAAAACTGAATCTCAAGCACAAGTAATATTTCAATGCCAATTACCTTCATAAAAACTAATTGCTCCTTGGTATTGTATTAAAATACAAGGATTATAAAGCGATCAGAAAAACATCTTTATTGAGCTGAAATAAGACTTAGGCACCCTTGTGATGGGGGAGGTGGTACCACTCAAACAAATGCTAATTAAATAAAAGCTAATGGTAATTACTAGGCTTCTTTATAGGCTCGGCAGTGCAAAGAGTATGTCTTTTTTGAAAGCAAATATTCTAATACTTTTGCTTCTACTATTTCTGACTCTACTCAGAATTTGAATATTAGCTCAACCCACTAAAGCAGCAAGAAGTTGAGGTTTTCCAGAGATCAGAAAGAACTCTCTTCAGCCAGTAACTGGGATCATTTTCAAAGTTACCCAAAACAGGATAAAAAAGCCAAGGAAGTCCCACAACCTCAGTCTTACCACGAGGAGACTATCGGACAAATTCCAGTACATAGGGGCATCCTACGATATACCTGACCAGCACTCCTCAAAACTGTCAAGGTCATCGAGAACAAGGAAAGTCTAAAACTACCACAGTCAAGAAGAGCCTAAGGAGACATGACAGCCAAGTGTAATGGGGTGTCCTGGATGGGATCCTGGAACAGAAAAAAGGACATTAGGGAAAAACTAAGGAGACTGAATAAAACATGAACTTTAGTTAATAATAATGTGTAAATGTTGGTTCATTAATGATAACAAATGTGGCCTACTAATGTAAGATGTTAATAATAGGGAAACTGGGTGAGGGGTATATGGGAACACTCTATACTATCTTCTTGATTTTTCTGTAAATCTAAAATTAAGTCTACTTAATTTTATAGAGCTTAATTACTATACAGCTTGCAGAGCATAGAAAACATCCAGAAAAGTTACACATTGAAAAGTTTTCAGAGGTTATATATTTTCACAGTGGAATTAAAGGTTTAAAAATTTTTTTAAAAAGCCATGAAAGAGGGCTTCCCTGGTGGCGCAGTGGTTGAGAGTCCGCCTGCCGATGCAGGGGACACGGGTTCGTGCCCCGGTCCGGGAAGATCCCACGTGCCGCGGAGCGGCTGGGCCTGTGAGCCGTGGCCGCTGAGCCTGCGCATCCGGAGCCTGTGCTCGGCAACAGGAGAGGCCACAACAGTGAGAGGCCCGCGTACCGGGGTGGGGGGTGGGGGGAAGCCATGAAACAAAGGATTCACAACCTGAACCCTTTACATCCTTCTTTGGGTCTGGGGGAGGGACGTGTTAGCTTCTGATCATGTGCTTTGACTACAATAGGTCTACTACCTGATGATTATGAGATTGAGTTTGGATCCCCAAATCAAATGCTCTACATTTTGTTCAACGTTTGGTAATGCCAGTCTTTCAGGTAATAGCCATTTTAATGGGTGTGAAATGGTGTCTCATCTTGGTTTTAATTTGCATGTTTCTGAAGACAACTGGTATCAGCAGGTTTCCATGAATTGTTACTGGCCATTTGTAGATTTTCTTCTGCAAAGTCCTTCCTTCTGGGAACCCAGCCTTTCCTTCCACCGTTGGCTCTAATCGAAAACCTGGATTAAGTCCAATAACTGGGCAAGTGATCTCGGATTTTTATTGGGGCAATTGCCCTCAGCTTCTTTTTTTTTTTTTTTTTTTGCTGTACGCGGGCCTCTCACTGTTATGGCCTCTCCCGTTGCGGAGCACAGGCTCCGGACGCGCAGGCTCACGGGCCCAGCCGCTCCGCGGCATGTGGGATCTTCCCGGACAGGAGCATGAACCCGTGTCCCCTGCATCGGCAGGCAGACTCTCAACCACTGTGCCACCAGGGAAGTGCGCCCTCAGCTTCTTTATCATCCATTTTTGGTTTATTCTGATGGTGAGTCAGAGAGTAGCTTTGTTGAATCCCATCTATTTTGCCCCGAGGGATGCTGTGTTGTATTAACTATTTCTATAACTGTCTTGGCCAAACCCTCTTGGCTATTACTGCAACCTGGCCACTCATGATAATTAGATTCATTCTGAGAGTTAAGCATCATTATCTGGCCTCTATTTTTAAGAGGTGGGGTGGGGTTCCTGTTATCTCTATTACTCTCAGGTAGCTTAGTTCTGTAATCGCTTTCCTACCATCACCAGCAGTCTACAAAGGAGAGCCACCACTGAACTTCTTAGTGACGCTGGTGTGCCTGCACCAGTGTATTTATGTCTTTCTGTGAAATACAATTCTGGCATTTTTCTCTCATTTACCAGGAGCCATTGCTTTTTCCGTGTATCTAGAATACAGCCTAGTAGCAAGTATGTACCATTTCTTGGGTCCTTACTAGGATGTTAAAATCTGTATTTTAGAAAAATACTTCCAACTCGATAAACTTCCTCTTATTCAGTGCTATGCTCCAGCCTCCTTGATAGTGCCCTCAGAATCCAGTCTCACGTGTGCACCTGCTAGGTAGGGCCTGGTGCTCTGTTGTAGGTGCAGTCCCTCTTTTCCTTACCAGGCTCGGCATGTCTACAGCTGGGTGAGCTGCAACTTAATCCTAGCTGTAAAGCAAAGTGGCCAGTAGCTGGGGCGAGTAGAGACCTCTGTATTATCTTTAAGCGAGAGAGTGGATCATTTCTTCAGGTTCAGAGGTTTTAGAAGAGTTTGGGAATTAATTCAAGTGTTTGGGAGAAATCAACCCAGATATTCCATCCCATGGGTCAGGATTCATTTCCCCCAACCAACTTCCTGATTTTGGTATAACAAACCTGGCTTGACTGGGAGTTTTAACCTTCACTGGAGTTTGGGCTATACTTCCTATTAAGGTCTGGGCCTTAACTTTCCTTGTCCTCCATCTTCAGGCGAGGAAACCCTCATCATTTGCTTTTATGGAGAGCCTCTGGCTTTGTCACTTGGTTTTCAACTGCCTGGTAAATGCTCTCGGCCATACTCTGAGCTATATTCTTTTTGTGGAACTTCAACACAGTGTAGTAACAGGCATCCTCTTTCACTGCCCTCAAGGTTACTCTTTCCCCAATACTTTTCTAACACCAAATACATAACATGAGCTCTTGCATTCCCATCCATCTATGCACTAGCCTATTTCACCACAGGACAGTGTTAGCGACTGCATCAGAGGCCATCTGTAGTCCAGCCACCCCAGCAGGATGGCGAATGATCCAGCTCCTACACACAATTCCATTGCCCGCTTCCTTGGGCCACTCCTGGCACCAATGTTTCCAGGCTGGGCTCTCTGGGAAGCTGACTCTAAGATGGAGTTTAGCGCGCAGGATGTTTATTAGGGAGTGCCCCTGGGACCGATATCCGTAGAAGGAAAGAGAAGACGGCAGGATTGGGTAGTGGAAAAAGTCATTTAAAATTTTATACTACAAGAATTACACTATCGTTGTAGAAAACATAGAAAATAAAGAGAAGAAAAATGAAGCAAAAATCTACCACAATCCTAACACTGCTAATCTTTTGTTTGAGGAATATGTTTTATACATTCTTAGATAAATGCGTACATAATTCCTTATTTAAAATGGTTTTCACACTGTACGTAATATCTCATAATCTGATTTTTCTCCATCATCTATTATGAACACTTTTCTGTGACAGTGAATATAAATATATTGTCATCTTAACGGTGGCAGAGAGAGGCTTACACACCCTGTGCGAGGTTGTACGATGCATGTCTAAGAGGGCAGATTCGGGCCAGCTTGCCAGGGTGCCAAGGTTAGCTCCACATTCAGCAGCTTTATGACCCAGGATGAGTTAGCGAGCCTTTGCACTTGAACTTCATCATCTTTAAAATGCTGACAGTAATTGTACTGCCTATTTGTTGGGAGGATTAGATGAGTTAATATATGCAAAGTGTTGAGAACAGAGCCTGGCATTCGTTAAGTGCAATGTAGGTGGTGTTATTAGTGCTTTGTACGAAACACCATTGTTTATCTCACCGAAGTCCCTACTTTTTGACATTTACTCGGATAAAAATAATGTCATGATGAATACCTTTCTGCTCAGGGGAGGGTCAGGGGCACGTATTTGCCTATTTCCCTCAGATAAATTCCTAGAATTAAAATTGCTACGTTAAAAGACAAGTGCATTTTAAAAAAATTGATTTTTGTTGCCAGATAAGCCAATCAGAAAGTTGCAGCAGTTTCCAGAACCAGCACTAATGTATGAGAGTGTCCATTTCCTCAGACCGTCTCCATCACAACTATTACCACCCATGGAAAGCTTGGTCAGTCTGCTCGGTGGAAAATGAGGTTTCAATTTATATTTAATTACTAGAGAGGCTGAATTTTTTTCATAGTTCTATTTGCCAATTCTACTTCTCTTGTAACTGTCTACTTATAGCCTTTGCCTATTTTTCCAGAGAGTTTTACTTTTTCTTTATGAGTTTGAAAGAACTCTTTACCTCTTAATGATACTCTAAAAATTTTGTTAAGTCTTAAATATAAAACTGGTTTATGAAACTAGAATGTTAACATTGAAGTTTGAGTTAGGTATTAAAGCTATGTTTGGTATGAAAGAGATCAGTTGGTTTCTAGAAACCCTTCTGAGGTGGACTAGTGAATCTGGGCAAAACGGCGAATGAGTGTTCTTTCCACTCTTTTTAGATTTTTTTTTCCTGTAAGTATGAAATTATATCAGAATAAGAAGTTCCCCCAGGGGCTTCCCTGGTGGCACAGCGGTTAAGAACCCGCCCGCCAATGCAGGGGACATGGGTTCGAGCCCTGGTCCGGGATGATCCCACATGCTGTGGAGCAACTAAGCCCGTGTGCCACAGCTACTGAGCCTGCGCTCTAGAGCCCGCGAGCCACAACGACTGAGCCCACGTGCCACAACTACTAAAGCCCTTGCGCCTAGAGCCCATGCTCCGCAACAGGAGAAGCCACCGCAATGAGAAGCTCACGCACCGCGACAAAGAGTAGCCCATGCTCGCTGCAACTAGAGAAAGCCTGTGCGCAGCAACAAAAAACGCAACGCAGCCAAAAAAAAAAAAAAAAAACCAAAACAATAAATTAATTAATTAATTAAAAAAAAAAAAAGAAGTTCCCCCAAAATACATAACTGAAAAGAAAGCTGGCTGGGGGGTTACTGGTGCCTGGTTTAGCCCAACCATGAAATACCTGACTGCTCTCCTTCATTATGTGTGTGGCAGCTATAAAAAGACCGCACGGTCATCTCTGCGGCCAGCCTGAGATAACAGAATGTGAGTTGGTCCTGCTGAGTTCAGCCGCCTACAGCTCTGCCCTTCCCTGGCCTGACCTGGGTCTGCTGGAAAAATCATACCCTCTGCTCTGTTGTCACGTGCTCAGTACCTGGCTTGGAATGGTAAGAAAAGGTAACCTCACCTAGCCTCTTAGGTTAGGGAGTCTCCCTTTCTCCCCACTGGTCTCAGGAGGATTGGAGATGGCAATGCAGCTTGCTTGTGCTTTCTCTATCCTCACAAGTCTGTGCTTCTCATGCAAGGCCCACTTACTTAGAGGAAAAGGATCTCACTCTTACTTCCATCCCTGCAACTAGAAAGCATGGTATGGTCCTCAGTCAGACGAACATATGTTCTAGGTTATGCTGCAGAAACAAATTATCGGCCCCCCCCCCCATCTCTTTGGCTTAATTCAATAAAGATTCATGCTACCTACCCACTGTGAGCAGTGAAGGTTTGGGGTGAAGCATGGGGATTAGTGAGGGCTCTGCTTCAGAGAGTCACTCAGGGAGCTCAGGCTAACAAAGGTTCGAGCATCTGTCATGTCACCAGCTACCACAGCAAAGGGAGAGAGAAGCATGGAGAAATTACACTCGCTTTTCTCTGCTTTGGCTGTAAAGTGTCACATATGGTTTCCACTCACATCCCATTGCCCTGAACCAGTCACAAGGCCCCACCAACCTGCAAAGTGGCTGGAGCATGTGCAAAAGCCCATAGAACGTGGGGTGAGCTTTCTGTCTCTGCCCACTCCCAGCATTAGCCTCTTGACGCTTCCTCCCAGCATTGCAATTTAACTATTTATAATATTTTGTTCAATGTCTGTCTTGCTAGACTTGGAGCTTTTTTGGGGGGTTGGCACTCTGTCTTTTCTGTTCACCATTGCATTCTTCATGCCTAGCCAGGTATGCCGCACGAAGAACAGCAATAGAACTGGGACCTCTGATGCCATCTAGTGGCAGCACACATATATTACAGGAGTTGTTACTTCGATGTACAGACCTCTGCCTTCAATTCTCTTTTGCGGGGCGGGGGGCGGTGCAAGTGGGAGCGTGGGGAGGTGGAACAAGAGTGTTAGAAAAGGAGAGATGTTTCAAGATGTCAGTAGACAAATGCTCTAGAATGAGAATCTCCAGACGTCACCTGGTAGTTATCCTATCAGCTCTGCCCCCATCCCAGTTTTACCCCTTCCCCAGTTTGGCTGGTAAAAGAGCTTTTGGGTTTCAGAGTTGGAAGGCGACAAAATGAGTTAAAATTCCATAAAATGCATAATTCTTTTTACAAATAAAAAAGTTAAAACCTACCTATAGCTGCTCAATCAGTTGCAAAATAAACTGGTTTACTGGTCTATCTCAATGCTGGCCTGCCCATCTTCAGCACCTGGGACGGAAAACAGACAAAGCTAGTGACCTTTTCCCCGCCCTCTGGTACATCACTTCTTCAGGATCCATGTTCCAGTGGCTTCTGTCAAAGCTGAAAACGTTCAAGGCAAAGAGCCATGTTAAGGTTTCTAAAAAATTATCTGGCTCCAATTATCTGGCTTCTTGAGGTTTCTGAGAAGTGTCAGGGCTAGCTCTGGCTGCCAACTGCTGCGCCGGATGAAAGCTAATGACCCCGTGTGCGGGGCAGACAAAGGGTTTAAAAAGCAAAGCTTAATTGAAGTTAATCATGGAAGACAGGAAAACTTGGAGGACAGTGATGGAAGGAGTGCATTCGTGTGGTTTCTGTGCTGTCACCCTTTATCCAGAGACTCCGGGCTCTTCTCTGTAAGTGGCCCCTTGCTCTCTGGAATCCATTATCTCCCTAGGATGCCCCATTATATGCTTGGTGAGATGGAAACCATGGTGCTTTGCTGCTGGCTCTGGGGAGGAGGAAGCTGGGGCCGACAGCATTTCCCAGAAAATAAGAAACAAAACTAAACTTAGTTAACAATGAAGAAAGAAAGAGGAGGCAGGGTGTTCTTTTTTTTTTTTTTTTTTGATTGTGCTGGGTCTTAGTTGCGGCTCACGGGCTCCTGAGTTGCGGCATGCGAACACTCAGTTGCAGCATGCATGTGGGAATCTAGTTCCCTGACCAGGGATCGAACCTGGGCCCCCTGCATTGGGAGTGTGAAGTCTTAGCCACTGCACCACGAGGGAAGTCCCCAGGGTGTCCTTTTGACCGTAGAGCAGGCTGGGAGGTTTGCTTTGTTTATAAGAAACTGATTAACTGAACGTGGATAAGGTGATGAAGGAAGAATTAAAATATATATGCTTAACAAATACCACTTGTAGACATAATAAAGAAAAAACAATGAGAGAAAGTTCACATAAGTGACAGACTTTCTTTATGAAGGACGACCTTGAATTTTTAATTAATAATAACATATTTATTGGGCACTTGGTAGGTGCCAGGTACCAGGCGAAGTGTTTCTATGTGGTTTATCCCTCAATTCTCATGGGTACTCACTCTGTGAGGTAGATGTTGCTATGATCTCCGTCTTACAGAGGAGACATGGGCTCAACAAGATTCCGTAACTTGCCCCAAATCACGCAGTTAGACCAGCATTCCACTCTCTCTCCAGAGCCCTGGCTTTTGCAGCAGGTTTATACAGCTGCCACTCTGTCCTTTTCTGTCCCCTGAATCCTAGCTCCTAGCATCACTAGTATTCCTACTAACTCATTTTGTCTCTCAATGCTGCCTTTCCTGCATGACCTCCTTTCTTCCTTGCCTAAGGAAGAGCCATAATCAACATCATCAAAATACATGTATTCTGCTATGCTGGGGACAGGGGATGTAGCCATGTGTTAAGGAGGGGCCCTCTGTCCCCAGAAGTGATATATTTGTCAAACCAAGGTTTTGCATGGCTGGTTCTTCTGTGCCTTGATTGCCCCCCCTCCCCTCCCCGCAACCATCTTATCTTGGTCCCACCCATACTTCAAAACTCTGAGCTCAGAGGAACCCAGAGAGAACAGCCAGAGGCCCCCGAGCCACTCTTTCCTGTGAGAGGGTTCTTAGAATTCTTCAAAGGGTTTACCCAGCGTTACAGGGTTACAAGTATCACTGAGGAGCTAAACACCACATTGAAGTGTATCTTCTTCAATGAAATGCTTTAAACTGGTTGAAACTCAGTTTTCTGAAGACTAATTATTCTTTTTTGATTTGACGTGGACAGGGAAAGTATCAAAGGCAGAGTGAAAAAGATCAGGTGGGCTCTGAATTTTCTTTCTTGCTGTGTGAATAAATGTTTGCACCTACAAATATAAGACCGACCAAAGGTGGCAGAAACTTCTCTGCAAAACTGTGGGAGAGTGTGCAGTGTGAGACAGTGCAGCATGAGGGGGCCCTGAGCAGGGCCATGGTGGGTGGGTGGGGCTCAGAGGTCTCTGTATTTTTTAGTACAGGTAAGTGTGCCTGGCTGGCTGTCTTCTTGGACTCAAGCATTGGGTCACTGTTAGGGACAGAGTTCAGGACCTGAAGCTGGAAGATTAGGGCACAGGTTTTGCTTTGTCACTGATGACCTAAGAGCCTAAGCATGCCATTTAACTTCTCTGCTTGAGTTTCCTTACCTCTACAATGGGGGTGAAAGCGCTATTATCCTGTCTCATGGGTTTTGTTAATTAACTAAAATCAACCAAAAGTAGTAAATTATTTTGAAATACTCTGGTTAAAGGTCTAAGTAATAAGCAGATCTGATCACATGGAAACTCTGCTTAAAAATCTACTGTGTTCTTGGATTGGAGGAATCCATATTGTTAAAATGACCATACTACCCAAGATAATCTATAGATTCAATGCAATCCCTATCAAAATACCAATGGCAGTTTCCACAGAACTAGAACAAATAGTTTTAAAATTTCCATGGAAACACAAAAGCCCTGAATAGCCAAAACAATTTTGAGAAAGGAGAATGGAGCTGGAAGAATCAGGGTCCCTGACTTCCAACTATGCTACAAAGCTACAGTCATCAAAACAGTATGGTACTGCCACAAAAACAGACACATAGATCAATGGAACAGAATTTAAAGCCCAGAAATAAACCCATGCACTTACCATAAATTAATCTATGACAAAGGACGCAAGAATATACAATGGAGAAAAGACAGTCTCTTCAATAAGTGGTGCTGGGAAAACTGGACGGCTACATGTAAAGGAATAATGTTAGAACATTCTCTAACACCATATACAAAAATAAACTCAAAATGGATTAAAGACCTAAATGTAAGACCTGACACTATAAAACTCTTAAAGGAAAACATGGGCAGAACACTCTTTGACATAAATCTCAGCAATATTTTTTTTGGATCTGTCTTCTAGAGTAATGGAAAGAAAAGCAAAAATAAACAAATGGGACCTAATTAAACTTAAAAGCTTTTGCACAGAAAAGGAAACTATAAACAAAGTGAAAAGACAACCTATGGACCGGGAGAAAATATTTGCAAATGATGTGGCCGACAAGGGATTAATTTCCATAATATACAAACAACTCAATATGAAAAAACAAACAACCCAATCAAAAAATGGGCAGAAGACCTAAATAGACATTTTCCTAAGGAAGATATACAGATGGCCAAAAAGCACATGAAAAGATGTTCAATATTGCTAATTATTAGAGAAATGTGAATTAAAACTACAATGAGATATCACCTCATGCCATTCGGAATGGCCATCATCAAAAAGTCTACAAATAATAAATGCTGGAGAGGGTGTGGAGAAAAGGGACCCCTCCTACATGGTTGGTGGGAATGTAAATTGGTGCAGCCGCTATGGAGAACAGTATGGAGGTTCCTTAAAGAATTAAAAATAGAGTCACCATATGATCCAGCAATCCCACTCCTGAGCATATATCTGGAAAAAGTGAAAACCCTAATTTGAAAAGGTACATGCACCCCAATGTTCAATGCAGCACTAATAATAGCCAAGACATGGAAACAACCTATATGTCCATCGACAGATGAATGGATAAAGATGTGGTATATACACATATATATATATATATGTATAGATAGACAGATAGATAAAGATAGAGGAGGGAGAGGGAGAGGGAGAGGGAGAAGGAGAGGGAGAGGGAGAGGGAGAGGGAGAGGGAGAGGGAGAGGGAGAGAATGGAATATTACTCAGCCATAAAAAAGAATGAAATAATGCCATTTGCACTAACATGGTTGGACCTAGAAATTATCATACTAAGTCAGACATATATCTGACAAATACAAATATTTGTACTTGTATACAAACACAAATATCATATGATATCACTTACATGTGGAATCTAGAAAGTAATACAAATGAACTTATTTACAAAACAGAAATAGACTCACAGACACTGAAAACAAATTTATGGTCACCAAAGGGGAAAGAGGAGGAGGGATTAATTTGGAATTAACGTATACATACTACTATATGTAAAACAGATAAACAACAAGGACGTACTGTGTAGCACAGGGAACTATATTCAATACCTTGTAATAACCTATAATCGAAAAGAATCTGAAAAACAATATATATAAACTGAATCACTGTGCTGTACACCTGAAACTAATACAACATTTTACAATCAACTATAATTCAATTTAAAAAAAAATCTGTGGCTCACAGAAGAGTGCTGTCTTTCAGCTTGGCAGACCAGTCCCTCCACTCCCTATATGGTTGCCCCTCGGTATCCATGGGGGATTGGTCCCAGGAGCCCCACGGCTACCAAAATCTGTGGATGCTCAAGTCTCTTATAAAAATGGTGTAGTATTTGCATATAAACCTAAGCACACCCTCCCGTGTACTTTAAATCATCTCTAGATTGCTTATCATACCTAATACAATGTAAATGCCATGTAAATAGTGCCAGTGCAGTGTAAATTCAAGTTTGCTTTTTGGAAGTTTCTGGAATTGTTTTTTCAAATATCTTCAGTTCTAGTTGGTTGAATCCACGCATGCAAAACTTGTGGATATGGAAGCCCAATTGTACTCCCCCTACACACACCTGTCTGGAGATCTTAATCAAACACGCTTCTTTGTACTTCTGTACCGGCCATTTCCTTTGCCTGTGATGCCCTAACTTTTCTTGTTTGCTCTGGAACTTGACGTTAACCAATGTCCATGCATACCTCCCTCCCCAGACACCAGAATTCTTCCTTTATAAGCTGAATGAACTTGCACAAATTATTTAGCTTATCTGAGCTTCAATTTCCTCATCTCCAAATTGGGACTAATAATAATTCCTAGTGGTGTAGCAAGAGGTCCTGGGGGGAGTGAGAGGAAGCACCGTTGTTACCCCAGATATGACTGTCGTTGAGACTCGGATGAGAGGCCGTTAGAGGAAGCAGTGGGAAAGCTGGGTCTGTTCAAGTGCATTTGAAACATCTGTGGTCAGAACAAGAGACAAAAAGAGGAGATGGTCCAAAGACAGGGCCTTTTAAAAAATGTGCTCCCTCTCCTGGATGGTAGCACCTGCCTGTTCTTCTGATGTAATTTCCAGACCAGCTGGTGGGAGGGCTAAGGAAAGTTCACGCAGCATCTGGCACAGGGCTGGACATACAGAGCTCCAGAAACATTCGTTATGACTATTATTTAATTGTTTCATCAATGCTCCCATAGTGCTTTATGCATAAATTACATCATTTATTTGGGGGACACTGCTGACCTGCTTTGCACCTCAATGTCCTCACCTGTAAGATGGGAATGGGAACACTGCTCGCCTTTGGTGGTGAGAAGCCAACCTGAGATAATATGTGAAAGCTCTCTGAACATTAAGCACCCAAAAGGTACAGCTGTTATAGTCACTCGTTGTGAGGAAGTCAAGCAACACGTAAGAGTAGCTGGGCCTCATAAACATCAGGTAAATTCAGGTGTGTTTCGGAAGAACAAATATGTTAGGTCTCCCTCTAGTGAGGATCCGGAGAAGTGCAGCCAGTGCCCCGCCCCGGCCTGTGACCTGTGGGCATCCGCTGGATTGCTGATTTAGGACACAGCTGCAAGGGGCCTTTGAGCTGGGAGTTCCCCAGGCTTTGCTCACCTCCTGGGTTGGACTAGGAGATTCATGGAGAGACAGGCGGATTTCAAATGTAAAGGTCGTGAAAAACGTTATACATCATATGCCCTGGGACAGGCCAGGGGTGGTGCTAGCTTCCCCTCTTTACCGTGAAACTGCTTGTGGATGGGAGACTCTGGGAAAGATTCCTTTCCCAAAGACCATCCCAAGTAAGAGTGAAGGTGTGGGTCACTGTATTCAGTCAACCCCCTTCAGTGACCCAGAGTTAGTCTGGGTAACAAATACTGGCCAGAAAGAAGAGATGTCAGGGATTGTGTTGACATCTAACTTAAAATATACATGTGGATTAAGGGAATGGGCTGAGGATTGGGGGGAATGCAAGCCTCAACCAAAGTCCTTTTGGGTTCTCAGGCCCCCTCTGTGGCTCACCACCTTTCCACAAGTCTGCCCTTTGATGTCCCTCTTTTTGAACCCCTTCCCTCCGGAAGCAACCCTGGGAGAAGGAAACCCAAGGAGGCAGGTGGAGAAAGTCAGGCCAGGCCATCAGGCTGCAGAGTGGAGAGAAGATAAAGGGAAGATCTTCTTCCCTCTCGCAGGAAGCTGTGGCTCGAGGAGCCGTGGAGGCGGTAAGGCTGGACCCGTGCTTACTGGCAATCGTCTCTATCAGTCTCCGTCTTGGCCACCTTTTGCATCTGCAGTCCAGCCCAGGCAAGGGCCTGAAGGGAGGAGGGGTGAGAAGGAATTTTCTTCTCAGACGTGGGTTGGGGGGCTCTAAGTAAGAAGGTAAACTCTGCTTTCTTCCTCCAAAGAGCTCAGTAGGATTTGACCTGATTTTCAAGCATACACGCAAAGAACCAGAGCAATCTTACCTCAGGGCTTGGGACATTCTAAACACAGGGGGAGGCACTGTGGGAGATCAATTCCATGCTGGTCTTTCTTGGTCCAAGGTGGGAAAGTGCTGGGGCATGGGGATGTTCCATATCATGGGGTGATGTGGAAGCAAGAAGGGAGGGAGGAGGTCTCTTACTGCCAAAGCAAGCGAAGAGAAAGAAGTGTCTACTCTAGAAGCAGGTTACTCTTCAAGGAGGCAAGGACACACTTCGATAGGGTTTCCCATGAGGATGCAGGCTGGAGAAGCAGGGCAGAAAATGCAAACTTGGTTGCCTTGTGGTATTGTTTAGATGAGTGTGTCTTGCACTTTGGAGCTTCACAAACCCCATGTTAGGGAAAGCCACTGCAAGGGGAGGCTGTAAGACTTTCCATCAGGCAGCAACTTCAACACCCAGCAAAGTGTAAAAAGCATGCAGCAGCCTCCCCTCATCCACGGGGATATGTTCCAAGACCCCCGGTGGACGCCTGAAACCATGCATAGCACCAAACCCTATACGCATACCTATGATAGAGTTTAATTTATAAATTAGGCACAGTAGGAGATTAACAACAACAATAAAATACAATTAAAACAAAATACTGTAATAAAAGTCTGTGAACGTGGTCTCTCTCTAAATACCTTACTGTACAAATGTTAACACCTTTTCCATCTTAACTAAGCACTTATCACACACCGTGGCTGTAATTTTTGCAGTTTGAGGTGCGACAGCAAAACTAGCACGAATTTCTTTTTCCTTCTTCACAACTTTATGGATAGAAGATTCATTCTTACTGCAGATCAACCTTAGCATATGACTTTTTTTTTCTTTCCTTATTAAACCAAGGACTTTCAACTTTTCTCTTAAAGGAAGCACTTTACGGCTTCTCTTTGGCTTATCCGAATTGCCAGCATCACTCCTCTTGCATTTGGGGGCTGTTATTAAGCAAAATAAGGGTGACTTGAACACAAGTCCCATGATACCAGGACAGTCAGATAACGCAGGCAGCTACCATGTCACTAATGGGCGGGATGCGCTGACATCCCTGGCAGGACTGAGGAGGGTGGCACAAGATTTCATCACGCTACTCAGAATGTTGCACAATTGAAAACTTACGAGTTGTTTATTTCTGAAACTTTCCATTTAATATTTTTGGACTGTGGTTGACCACGGGTAGCTGAAACTGCAGAAAGTGAAACCATGGATAATGGGGGACTATGGTATTTTACTCATGTGAATGTACATGTGAAACCACTGTGGGAAAATTATGTGTGAGAAAATAGTACGCACCAAGTGGATGTGTTCTAAAGTCAAGAAGAGTGGACTGGTAACTGCAGACCAAGAGCTCTGTCCCCTCGGGAGCCTGAGCACGAACGCAGGCGTCGTTCCCGCTCCAGACACCCTTGTCCCTGAGCATCAGAGCTTCAGAGCATTTATACCACTTGTATAGAGTGTGCTCATCACTGCTCTTTACAGAGCCTCCAAATTACACCTTCTGTAATTTTGTTACTCTTTTTGCGCCACCAAGTCTTATGCTCTGCAGTAACCTAAGGCAATTAGCTTCATCAGGGAGACACTAGCCTTGACTCTCTTCTCTTTTCAGATGCTGAAACTGCCTGATCAGATGCTCTGTTCCTATCACCCTTCAGGTTGCTTAGTACTGCTGTGGAAATTTCTAGCCATCTCAACTCTGCAGGTGAGCGGAAACAAGCCCCCCTCCTCACACTGCCTGTAGGGAGAGGGTCCAAGAACCACCGCAGAAGCACTTGTATATCTGGCGACCGCTTTTCACTGGAGCTTTGATTATTTTATAGTGACCAAATAGTAAAGGGGCCTTTCTAATGTTTAACTTGGGTGCCCTGAATGGAAAAATTACTGGAGACTCAATTCGGTTGAACACCTGGTTAGACTCATTAGTCACTGAGATTATGGGCTACATGAGTAGATTTACTAGCTATTAACCAAACTCCAAGACAATCCAGATTTCTTATTTTAGCTATGAATTTCAAGAATTTTCCAAACTTCAAACCTGGCCTTTCTTTCCAATTTTATTTATTTTTTTACACCAGAAGCTGGCAGTTAACCAGATAATAGTCTTCATTTTCGGACAGGGATTCAGATGAACAAGAAAAATACATCAAAAAGATACCTCCTAACTTCAGCAAACTACCTTGCATCAGTGGAAAACTGTTTAGAAATCCAGTGACCTGATCCAAATAACCTCCCCGTCGTCCCTCGGCCTCTCCTGACTCTTGGCTTCTATTGGCTGCCTTTGCGTTAGATTCGACTTGCCTCCACTCTGCCACTTTCTGTAGGATGGTATCACCTAGGATGCTCTCAGCTGCAAGGAATGAAAAACCCAACTCAACCTGTATTAACTCCCTTAAACAGAAAGTCCAGTGAGAGGGCAGTTCCAAGCAGTGTTTGTGGCCCCCTTAAACTCGACTCCCTAAGAGTTACTTCTCACACTTGGGGTGCTCTCTTGAGCTTCCTGACTTGAGGATGTTCTGAAGGTGCTGTGTCTTTGTTTCCAGAAGTCTTCGTGGAAGCTCTCTGGAAATAAGATCTTGCCAAAGGGTCTCCAGCCCCGGCTTGGAGGGCCCTAGTCATTTTACACTTCAGGGCTCTTCTTCCGTGGGGTGGGAATGACTTAACACAGCCTCATGTTTGATCTGGAGTGGCCATTCCTTAGGGCACCCAGCCACCTGGTCCCTCCCTCTATGCCAGAGTCCTGGTCCACTCAGGGGTACCCCTCGGAGTCCCTGACCTTGCTCTCTCCCTCAAGTCCGACTCCTGTGGGGATGGATGCCCAGACCAACCCACACATTCATCTGAATATGACTTTTGACATTCCTGCAACAAATGTCTGTTGGCTGCCAGCTACGTGTCAGGTACCATCTGAGGGCCTGGGAACACATCAGTGAACAAGATGGACAAGAGCCCTGCTTCCATGGAGCTCACACTCCTGTAGGGTGACACGAGGCAGCAAATAAGCAAACCAGATCAGATTTAATGTCAGACGGTGATAAGAAGAATACGAGACGGTGGTGGGATAGCAAAGCCTTGGGGTGGCTGGGCCACTTCAGAGAGGGTGTCAGGGAAGGCCTCTCTGAGGGGAGATGGTAGAGCTGAGGCCTGAAGCATCGGAGCGACCCAGCCATGCAGGGAGCTGGGGGAGGAATGTTCCAGACAGAGCGAACGGCAGGAAAGGCCTCCGAGGTGGAAGCAGACTTGGGATGTAGAAGGAACAGCAAGAAGGCTGGTGGGCTAGAGTTAGAGGGGCCAGGCTCCTATCTCCTTCCAAGCACACACGTGGGACTTAATCTCAGGACATGAATGGACACCTGTGTTAAAGGTTCCCAGAAGGTGATGGGACAGTTGAGAAATCTGCCAGATGTTTTATGACCAGAGCCCTGTCTTCCCAGAGCACGTGAGGCTCCCCCCGTGAGAGTGTTGCCTAACTACCTGCCCTAGCTGCCTTTTCGTGGCACCCTGGCTCTAGTTCATTATAAATCTATTGTTTTCTGCAATACTTTATATACGAATCTCTCTATCCCCATGACAATACAGGGGACTTTCCCTCTGTGCTCCGAGAGCCATCTTCCATCCTCAGGTGACAAGAGCTGTGGTGGGACAGCACGTCCTGTACCTGCCTGGATGGTGCACGACATTGCAGACACTCTTAGCCAATGAGTCCTCTCCTGAGCTGAAGATCTTCTGCAGCACTTGACTTTCCTTTTGCTATTGACTTTCTGCTCAAGACAATTAGGCTATGTTCCTGGTAAAGAGACTGGGTCTGTGACCTGGGCTAACCACGGTGAGAAGGGAGACAAGGATCTGCCTCACTTCCCAAAAGTCGGGCGGTTGAGATGACGTTGGCAGTTTTCAGGTGGCACAAAACCATGGTGGTGGTGGTGGGGGGGGCGAGGATCTCCTGTTCTGGTGGGGGGCTACAATCCCTTTTAGGTAAGAGCTTGTCGGAGAGATGAACTTTACGACCCCACTGAAGCTGAAATGTGGGGAGTTGGTAGGACATGTGCCCACGCATTGGATATCTCAAGGAGGTGCAGAGTTTTCCAGGGACGTTTCACTAAAAGTAGATCAGGAACAAGAAGGAAATTATGTGCCTTCACTAAGTAGAAGCTACGTCTATCAGTAATCACCAATCAGAGACGGCAGGGGGTCAAATAACCTTGTTCCTTCCGGTAATAAAGCAGCAGCCGAGTTCTCTGTCACACTTGGTTCTTAAAGTTCAGTGTGCATGTGATGAGAGACACTGATAATTCTGGTCCTTGTAATGGTGCTTTTTGCGGGAGGGAAGAAGCGAGAGGAAAGCTTTCTCCCAGGCTTAGCTGGAGGCCGATGTCCTTAAACAGAAAGCCAGGGGCATACGTACCCTGCAAGAGCTGCTATAGAGTAATTCAGGACTGGGGTGGGGTAGGGGCTCTTTAGAGTAAGACTTGTCTTCCAGGCCACAGAGGTGTCATCTGGAGTAGTAATTGCTGACAGGTTTCCTCCCTGCTACCAACTGGTTTTGTATCACTCAGGGCAATCGCCAGTGACTTAGCCCTGAAGAGGGGTGCGGAAGAGATAAAACGAGGAATGTTACGTGTGTGAGGGCATCACCCCCTAAAGGTCTCCCCTGCCAGCAGGTTCTAAGTGGTAGGGGCAGAAGTGACCACCACTGGCATTTTGGGTTTTGTGGTATGAAGAGTCTTTTAAATGAGAGGTACTGAACAGCCCTTCCTGGTAGCCATTCCTGCCACTGGAAGCCTGGTTGGCCGGAATGTGGGGAAGTGAGGTGGACTCTACCTGCAGGATGCTAGCTGTCAGGGCCTGGCTCCCACATGGGAATTCTAGAGCAGAGAGGACGGCAGAACGCCCTTCCAACTCCCTCCCATCTCCAGTCTGGCTGAAAGCAAAGAGCCTGAGGTGATCTTGGCCAAATGCCAGCCTGTGCTTCCTGGAGCCGCCTGAAGACCTCTCTTCTGGTTCATCCGTCACCTTCCCCTTTCATACTGTGGCTCTGGAAGCCCTGCACCCAGCTGGATGCAGGGCTGCTCAGGTGTGCCCCCAGGGGGCCAGCTAGCCCGGGGAGGCCCCTTCCGGCCTGGAAGGAACACAGCGGCAGGACCGCGGGGATGGGCTGATCAGGGAGCCACTCCACCTGGGGCTCTGCTGGGGGCTGTGGCCTCCCAGCTGAGAACTAACCACTGTGCTGACTCACCATGATTGTGGTTGAGAAAAACCCAGCAAGTTTGTGGCTCCCACGAGCTCAGGGGCTGTAAAATATAGGCCAGGGAGCCTCAGCCGGAAAGGGCTTCAGTAAGTGAGAAACCAACCTTTTTTCTGCCCCCTCCACACGTCTCTTTTATGCTATGGAGTTACAAGGGGCCCTAGAGGACCCTAGAGGGCATTTCCCGCTCTAGTCCCTCGGGGGACTGTGAACCAGGTCTGGAAATGGGCTGAAGGACAGGAGCAGCAACCAGGCCTGTGTCCAAGGCTCTCGGGACTTGTCGTTCTTTCTGCTGTGGCCGAACCTGGATCTAGCAGGTTCCTCCATCTCAGTCCTTTGGCGAACTCCTCAGCTTCCCAGAGAATTGAAATGACCCTCTCCAGAGACCTCCAGCAAACTCCAGACCAGGCTGCAGCCTGCATGATTCAGGGGCGAGGGCCCGGGAGCCAAGGAGGTGAATGGGGTAGGGGTAGGGGTACAGTTCATATTGCATTTTATGTGTGCCGCAGACAGATGTCCCTGAGGTGCCGCAGACAGATGTCCCCCTGTGCTGCCCCCAGCTCAGCTTTCTCCCTAGCCCGAAGCCCCTGATGCTGGCATCTGAAACCAGCACCTAGCACTGTGCCTGGCCCATTAAGGCACTCAATCAAATCTTGTTGAATACATAATGCTATGGTAGGCAGCATAATGGCTACCCAAAGACATTCATATCCTACTCCCCAGGACCTGCAAATATGTTACCTGACTTGGCAAAAGAGGGGTTTTGCAGGTGTGATTAGCGTTGTGGACCTTGAGATGGAGAGATTATCCTGGACGATCGAGTGGGCCCATTCTAATCACAGGAGTCCTTAAACGCAGACAACCTTTCCTGGGTATGCCCAGAGAGAGAATTGCGAGTGTGGAAGAAGGTCAAGGAGAGGGTAATGTGAGAGGGACTTGATGCCCCATTGGTTCTGAGATGTCTGGGGCCACGTGAATGAACAGAGAGCCCTCTAGGAGCTAAGGGTGACCCCAGCTGACAGCCAGCAAGGAAACGGGGACCTCAGTCCCACAACCCCATGGAACTGCCAACACCCGAATAAGTAAAGAAATGGACTCTCCCTTAGAGCCTCCACAAAGGGACAGCCCTGCTGATGCCTCGATTTTAGCCCCGGGAGCCTCGTAGGACTTCCGGCCCACAGAACTATGACATAATATGTTTGTGCTTTAAGCTCTTTATGTTATGGTAATTTGTTATAGCAGCAACAGAAAACTCATACGAATGGCTACAGAGTGGAATGTGTTTTATAAATGAATATAATTTTCTTGCCTTTGGCACCCCAATTTCCTTGGGAGCAGCCAGTGTTAGAGAAGCCCCTTTGCATGGCTGGCCATGTGCCGGCGGTAGGGAGGGCATCCTTCCTTCTGGTCCTGTACCTTTCTTGGCACATCTGAGTTTACTTCTCTGCTGGTATTGTTGCTGGCATCGCCACCCGCCTGGCCCCTGGGAGAGATGTTGCTAGAGGCTGGCCTTTTCAGGAAGCACATAGGACCTCCTACTGCTTCTCGTACTCTCTGCTGCTTCACAGAGGCAGCCCCTGGCCCCTTACTCCAGGCTGACGGCCCTCACACAGCCCCCATGCGCCTGTTCTTTCCTTCAAGGGTCCTCCCGGGGCTGGCGAGTTGTCTCAGTTTGTAGCTAAGGCCTCCAGATCACGCTGTGTCCGAGCAAACTCACGGCTCTCCTCCACCACACTTCACCCCAGGGAAGCCCGGAAATGACCTCCCACCTGACCACACCTTGCCCTCTCCCCACCTTCTCCCTCCTCATGACCCAGCGGCAGATGTGTCTCTTGTGGCTGCTGCTTAGGGAATTCTAGCTGGGGTGGTGGTGGGGGGAAACGTACGATCTCTCCTCTTAGATGCTTTGTGTGGAGTCCTGCTTATTTCCTCCCTTCCCCCCACCCCACTTGGGACAGGGCCTGAGGGCTGCTGGTGGTGGTGGTGGTGATGAGAGTGGCAGGGGAGAAGCTACAGGCCCCTTCCTATTAGCTCTTCTTTCAAACCTTTCTCTCCCTCTCCTCCTTAGCCTCTTGTCCAGCTCACACTCCGGCAGGGAGAAAAGTAGAGAAGCTGTTCCTGTTCACATAGCCTGTGATCCCCAGTGGTTATTGACTCACAGCTGGGGCAGCGCCCTCTGAATCTAGCAGGTTTTTTTTTTTTTTTTTTTTTTTTTTGAGGTACGCGGGCCTCTCACTGTTGCGGCCTCTGCCATTGCGGAGCACAGGCTCCGGACGCGCAGGCTCAGCGGCCATGGCTCACGGGCCCAGCCGCTCCGCGGCATGTGGGATCTTCCCGGACCGGGGCACGAACCCGTGTCCCCTGCATCGGCAGGCGGACTCTCAACCACTGCGCCACCAGGGAAGCCCTGAATCTAGCAGTTTGGTCTAGCCTCGAGTGTCTTCCTTTTGAGCAGTCTTTGTGGGGTTGGGAGCAGAGAAAGAGAAAGAATGAGTAATTTGATTTCTCAGGTTCTTTGTGGTGTCTTAACGTCAGCAGGGCAGCTGCTCATGGCCTCTGTCTCCTCAGGCCCATCTAAGGTCTCAAGGCCTTGCTTCCTATGCGCCTCAGTTTCCCTATTCTAGGCCAGAAGGAATTTGTGGTATAAAAGAAGTCCAGTCCTGATAGAAGATGGTTGAGACTTTCAGCCTTCAGTCTCCTCTGAGCTCATTATTCAGTCCGTTTCCTCAGGTCCATGGTGGCCTGTGGGGATGGACCCGTTAAATGCCTGGACTTGCTGTTCTAGGAGCCTCCTTAGGTTTCTGTGGAGACAAGCCCTGGCTCTGATTTACACTTTGGGCCTGTAAAGACTCTTATCAAACTTAGAGTCAGAACTACAAAGACCAAACAGAGCCCCTCAAGGTTCCTTTTGCGGTTACCCAGAAGAGGGGAACCGGCCAGTCTTGGGTTACAGACAACCGAGGGCAGTTATTCCAGGTCAGTCACTGCCCCCTGGCCCAGTTCCCCTCCAGCAGGACCTCCGAGAGGTTCCTCTTTGGGTGGTGAGAACGTCACTTTTAGGTGAGATCAACACGGGCAAAATAGTGAGGTCTGTCTCCAGGCCGCTGTCTTTTCTGGGGTCCAGGGAAAATGGCTGCAGCTTCCAGCTTGGAGGGCCTTGATGAGGAAGGACCTTGCGCCTCTGGCGACCTCCGTTTACTGGTGCTGACTGTGCCCCAGACATGGTGCTAGGCTCTCTGTGAGCACCATCTCCCTTCATCCCACAGCAATCTGAGGAGGGAGATGCTCTCATCACTCCCAGGAGAGGAAGGTGGGATTTCTTGGGAATCAGCCTGGGCTTATGGTAACAGTCAGAGTGCTGGGTTTCAATCCCCAACCTCTCACTCTGTGGTTTTGGATGAGATATATACTTGCTCTGAAATTCAGCTTTCTTATCTGTAAAATGGGGTAACGATTACCGGATTCATATACAGTTGTAAGGATTACAGGAAATAAAATCCACGAAGTTGCCTGTACCGAACAGGTGATTGATACGTGTCCTCTGCCCCCACTCCTCAAACACAGAGCAAAGTTTTGGCGTGGGCTGCACATAATCTCAGGGCTGACAACAGACTCAACCAAAAACAGTTGGACAGAGTCCCATCCAGTGATGTCTAAAGGCTCTAAACAGGAGAATTTACGAACATTACCAGGGGCTCAGTCCTACCAGTGAGTACCCTTACCCTATCTCCCCTCCCTCACCCCAAGGGACTGGGCTCCATCAGGGGAGGGCCAACAAGAGACTCCTTTGCCTTCCAACACTGTCTTACCTGTCTCTGGGATTGTACATCTTTCTCACTAATTTTTGGATGTGGTCAATTTAGTTTTTGCTAACCTTTCAGTGAAACAATATCTAATGGCATTCCTTTCCATTTTCCACATGCTGTATTCCCCGTGACTCCATTTTCTTCAGGGATGATTTTTGGCCTTTATTTTTCCACCAACAGGCCTAGTTAAGCAAGTTTCATCCCATGGTTCATCCTGCACCCCCAGACTACTTGGACAGTGCAAGACCCTGTCACGCTGGTCACGTTGAGAGTGAAGCTGCCACCTAGTGGTCACTGGAGGTGTGACTGCCTTGCCATGAGCTCTCCTGTGACTGGTATCTGAAAAAAATGTAGTTAATAGTTTTCTTTTAAACTAACCTAGAAGCTGTGGAGTGAATCAGACCAAGCAATGTAACTGTTTCAAAGCCTTATCGGAAAGAGGCTGAGTGTATATGAATATTTTCAAATCAAAATGATTCGTGAAACAAAAATCAGATTGACAGGTTTTGACCAGCGGGCCAAACTAAGATACATTTTTTCTTTGACTAAACTTAAGCCCAAATGAAGTCCCACAAAGACAAAACAAGCAAACCAGCCAACAAGCCACCCAAACCAACCAACTCAACAACAGCAAAAGGAATAACTTTTTTTTTCCCCCCAGTAACCCAGTACACATCTACCAAGTGCTGGGGTGGCTGTGGTCACCACCCAGAAGTTTAGTGGGCACTGAAGCAGCTCATCACAATACACTGTGGTGACTTAAAACCAGGTGAAGGAGAATGCACTGGGAGACCACAAGGAAGATCTACTAACTCTACAGAGCAGTGGAATTTGAGTTGAGTCATCAACGAATATTCGATTTTGTCAGGTAGGAGGGATAGAGGCAGGAAGCGATTCCACCCGACTGAAGGAAGGGCACATGCAAGGCCCAGAGGGGTGGAAGAGAAGGGCGAGTTCAGGTGTTGGTGGGATGAGTAGTGTGGCTGAAAAATATAATTCAGCCTAAAGCCTTGTGCCAACAGTGCATTTGTTGACTGCCTATTTTATGTATTTATTGGCTACCTATTTTTTTTCAAAGTAGACAAAAGTATGAGACACTGAGAAATTTAGAAATTTAAGACGGCGTGGAAGCATGTTGTAAAGATGTCAATTCTCTCCACTCATAGTTTATAGATTTAAAACAAACCCAATAAAAATCCTATCAGGTATTTTTTTTGTTTTTTTGTTTTTGGTGCAAATGGACGAGCTACTTCTAAATTTCATTTAGAAATGCAAGGGGCCGAGGATAGCCAAGACTATCTTGAAAAAGAAGAACAAACTGCAAGCCTTATATTACCAGATAAAGACTTAATAAAGCTAAATTAAGGAATCATTAGAAAACTAGCAGTATCTACTAAAAATGAACATACACGCACCTTCTGATCCAGCAATTCCATTCCCAGGTATGTGCCCAAACAAAAATGCATAGATATTTAATAGAAATTTATACTACATCATTCAAAGGAGCACTATTCATAATAGCTCTAGACTGTGACTATTCAAATGCCCATCAACATGGTGATGTCTTTGCAATACGGAATTCCATTTAGCGACAAGAATGAATGATTTACAAGTACACATAACCCTACGGATGCATTTCACAAACATTAACAAAGAAGCCAGAATACACACTGTACAATTCCCATTAATAAAGTACAAAAATGGGCAAAACTAACTGTGGCGTTTGATTGCATTACTAGCTCTGATTCTTCATCTTTCCTGATATCCTTGCCCTTTGCCATGTGACCGCAGCTCCTCTCATTAAGGATGTGGCTCACATTTCCCCAACAGGGCCAGGACAAGGGTGAGACAAGTAAGGCATTTAATTACCCTGGACACAAAATTTAAGGGGTCCCCAAAACCCTCAGTAATCAAGAAAAAGATTTTAATGAAATGTTTTTTAAACAAATCAAAATTAATGCCAAAAAAACCCCATGGTGAACAAAATATCAACATTTCCAATCAGGAAATTGACCCTGCACCTGTAACAACTACTAGAGTATTCAGAAAACCTGTGTAGTTATTTATTTTGAACTCTACCCACAATTATATATAAGAAAACACTTCGTGTTATTTGGATCATTATTTTTAAACCCTATTAGGCCCAGACAAAATCAAAACGTAAGAATATTTTCTGAACCAGCATTTCATTTGCTTTGAGTTTTTGCTAAATTCATCTTTACAGTTAGCTTTAAACTGGCCTCATTTCAATGAAAAGAATATTTTTTATGATCGTTGTTTTTTCAACCATAAGTTTACTGCTAACAAGTGTAAGATCAGAAAGCATGACTTTTCTATGCACAGAAATTAGATGCAATTATCATTCAGCATTGATTGTTTGAGGAGCAATTCCTCACCCAGCTGTCAACCAACTCTATCATCTATTGACCCACCATCTATCGTTCTTCATTCCGGATGGGAAGAAACTCAGCAACTAATTAGAAATGTGACTGCTATGGTTTCCCTGCTGTGGAAACTTCCTTCTCCTTTGAGCTGGGTAGGATTGATTCTGAGTTGGGTGGGAATGGGAAGATCTTGTCATCGATTTGATGTCAGAGAAAGTAAGGTTGAGATAAAATGGAAAGGTATGTATCTAAATAATAGCACTTGTGATTTCTTCCTGCAGCTCCCAAAGGGATAACATCTATTTGCTTTTCCAAAAGACGTACATATGTTGTGTTCTTTCTGGAGAAAATAAATTTCTCTTTAGTGTCAAATTTTCTACCTAGTCCAGGTGCCCCCCCAACCCTGGCCCTGACAGTGCTGTGCCACACTTTCTACAGCAGAGGAGGGCCGGGCACAGTGCCAAGAACTGTATCATATCTTTTTTTTTTTTTTTCAAATGAAGATACTGAAGCTAAGAGACGTTGTCTCACTTGCCCAAAGTCACACAGCGAGAAATGAGCAGAGCTCACGTTGAAGCCAGCTGTCAGACTCTGGAGCATGTGCTCTTAATCACCAAAAGCTGCTTTCAAATTGTATCATAAACTCACAATTTGAAAGGAGCCGTGATAAATCCTCTTTTACAGTGAATAATTATTTTATAAACAGGGCTACCTCTCCCTAATTTATGGCTAGTGTAAATCCATATGTTTATATACATCAGGTGTGCTTGATGTGGGGAGGGGCATACCTATAGTATGAGTTTATAATAAATGAGCTCATTCTGAGACTAATGACTTAGAGCACGTGCTTGTAGATTGATTAACGGGACTAAAGTCAACGTCTCATAGCTTAGCAGAGACTCTGGAGAGAAATGGAATAAAATGCAAATAGTGTTCTGTGAAACTGACTACTGGTACACACGTAAGCTACTCAAATGTTTTCACTGATGGGAAAAACAACAATGATATTTCTGGTTATAAAGCTTCTTTCTGTTCGGCCCCTTCTGTGCTTCCTGTTTGTAGTAGACTTCCTCCTCCCCTTGTCCTCCCCCACCAGCGTGAACAAGAGCAGAACTGGAGAAGGTTTTAGTAGATCATTCAACAGACCCCCCTCCCTGAGCTTCTCTGACTGTCAAAACACTTTAGCTTTCAGGAGGCCATGATCTTCAGTACCTGGTTTTTTTTTTGTTGTTTGTTTGTTTGTTTGTTGTGCGGTACGTGGGCCTCTCACTGCTGTGGCCTCTCCTGCTGCGGAGCACAGGCTCTGGACGCGCAAGCTCAGCGGACATGGCTCACGGGCCCAGCCGCTCCGCGGCATGTGGGATCCTCCCGGACCAGGGCACGAACCCGTGTCCCCTGCATCGGCAGGCGGACTCTCAACCACTGCACCACCAGGGAAGCCCTTCAGTACCTGTTTTAAAGTCTATCCCACTCTGCTCCCTGGGAAACTCACAGAGCGCCCCCCCACACCCCCCTGCATCTACAAACAGCCTTTCCTTGTTCACTGTCAGAAGGGTTAGTTGTGAGATTTCCAGGATATGGTGGGAAATCTAGAGGTTTCTTCAAGTCCCATAATTCCTGCTCTGCTTCCTGCCCACTTGAGAAGGTATTTCTGCGGAGACCATTCTGGGCTCACATTCCTCCCTCGGTCACAACAAAGAGGTCAGGGCCAAAAGGATTCTTTGAGTGCACTTGACATCCCTGTTGAGGCTGTCTATTCTCTTTTGTGATCTCTATCCTTAGGAATTGCAGTTTCTATTTTAAACAAAGTGCTCGTTCTCATCGCAGACGGTGACGACACCCCCTGCTCCTTAACCAAATCGGTCACTATTTACGAGTTTCCATTGTGGGCAAAGTACTATTCTAGGTGCATCAGGGTATGAAAAGATGAGAATGCAGGTCTGTCCTCTGGGCAGACTGGAATCTGTCAGATGGGGAATTAGAACACACACCGCCCGATCTACTCCAGTACTGTGATATGTGGGCTCTGATGAGGGATGTGAGAGTGGGATAAACTCAAGAGGTGTGACAGGCGAATTCTGATGAGGGGATACAGGGTGGCCTTTTCTTGGAAGTGGGATTCATGGGCCACTTTGAAGAAAACATGCCTCCTTTCAATGCCCATCTTAGTTCTGGCATTTATTAATTCGCTCCATATTTGCCCCAAGCGCATTTAATGAACCTTCCAACCGCCAGCCTTGCGCCACTAGCTCATTGCCACAGCTAATGTTCCACAGTCACCCAGACAGTTCTTGGACCAGAAGGGTTTCCTTCTTGGGTAACTGTGCACCCCACTCCCCAACATCCAAGACATTTTTCTTCCTGGACTTAGATTTTGGTGAATATTAAAATGATCTTAACTTTCACAGTTCATAGAGAAAAGATTTGGGAAGAAAGCAGTCATAGATTATATACAAGTTGCGCTATTTCTTCATTTGAAAACAGTCTGCCCCAAAGAAGCTCAGTTAAATATTAGCAAACTTTTGTAGTAAAGCGCGCTTACCTTTGACGATCTGGAGCTGAAGCTACGTCTCTTGAAAGCAGCGCAGGACTGACAAGGCAGGGATTTTTATCGAGTCTGTGTTCCTTTCTCAATCAGATACAGCTGTGACCCTCCAGGGGTCACAATTGTGAACTTGTGAGCTGGTTACTTTTAGAATCACCTGGGCAGCATTTTGAACCTGCAATTTCTTGAGTTCCAGACCGAGAGTTTCTGTTGCAGTAGATCTGAGAATAAGGATGAGAAATTTATTTTTAAAAAGCTCTCTGAGGTTTTCTGTATAAGCCAGGTTTGGAGGTGACTGTTGTAGGGACTGTGTGATTGGCATGTTAAATTCCTGGTGATTAGTGATACTGGATTAATGCTCCCCCATGATTCCAGTTTCAGGGGTCCTTACACACATGATCTACAGCTGATTTAGGAGAGAAAAAGAATGGTTTGTTGGGCAAGGTTGATAGTGGTCACCATGTGTGAGTTGGCTGCACTTGGTTTTTTTCCATATGGGAGAACGTCTCCTGTGAGTATGATACACCATCACAAAGTGGGGTTGCGCATACAACACATAATATTAAGTGACACTAGAACAATCAATCAATCATTTGTTGCCATCTTTATACATCCCACTTTTCCTCATTCCTTTCATTTTATATGCTTGTGATCATAACTGATACTCTACTTTTATCATCCTGTTAGTATCTTCCTGGAAGTTTTCTCACATTGTTACAGAGGCTTTTTTCATTTTCCTTTTGAACACTTGTATGTTCTTGCCCGCTTTTAGCGTATCTGAGTGTACACCACATTGGTTATTTTTAATACTTGCACCAATCAATGTCCTGGGGATTTCTGAGAAGGCCATGCTCACACTTCCATATTTTGGGGATTGTTCATCGACACCACTGTTGGCTCGATGTACTTTCATGTCCGGAAAGTCTCTCTTAGAAGTGCTCAGCTGTTCCCTGACGCCTCTCACTCTCAGTGTAATGCATAAGACGGACCAGGAGATGGCGCTGTGGGTCAACTTTTCCCGCACATCCTGCACTGCAGGTGGTTTTCCTAGAGAACCCAGGCGAATTATCCCGAGATAAAGCTTTCATTCCTTTCCTACTGGGGCTAATGAACTGTTCAAATCTGCAAGCTAAATGAAATCTTTAAAATTAAAAAAAATTAACTTTTAGCTGGGCATGAAAGATGACAATGGACTGACTTGGAAACCTGCTCTGAAGACATCAGATCTGAACTTCACACTGAACTTGAACTAGGACGAAGTAGTGAGTTGAGTGTTTACTGGTAGCTTCCAGTTGTTAAGAAACAGGTCAGAGAAAATTTTGAGGAAGGCTAGAGGCCAATCTGGGGCTTCCTGCTACCCTAAGAGAAGCACGGAGAAATGACTGCAATATAAATGGAGCTCTAAAAATACATATATTTTATGCTTTCCTTGGTTTAACCCTGAAAATGTTGCGCAAAAGTTGCTATCTACAAAATTAGCATAAGAAAACCATCTGATGCCAAGGGCCATAGGATTTTGCCCAAGCCCTTTGTAACCACTAAAGCAGTTGGCTCACTTCCCTAGGCATTCTGAGAAAATGCTAACAGGGTGTTTGGCTTTCCTCTTGTGTATTTATAACTTCTTCTGGTATTTGTAGTTAGAATGTGGCCTGCTGGAATGGATTTTCCTTTCCTATTTGCATGTAAATAACATGACCATGACCCTGTAAATTTCCCACAGGCCATTTTAGACATAGGGTGTTGTGATCCCAGAGGTGGGGGTCTCTGCATCATCACTAAGAGTGTCTAAGCCAATTAGCTCAGTTGGTTTGAGCATGGCTGTAAGACATCCAAGGTCACAGGAGTCATCTGTGGCAAGACCAGCCAAGTTAGAGGAGAGAGAGCCTGTGTATTCCCGGCACCAAGAGGAATGTGCTCTAACCCAGGCAAAATGTGAGTTATTGGTAACATGGAAAAATATAATGCGCATGGCTCAGTGTCCCTTGATGGTTAACAGAACAGGCACTCAACTCAGTGATGTCGTCATCAACAGCAGATTCCTTTTTGTCTATACAGGGCAACCGCCTTCCTAAGAATAAAGTTGTTTGAGCCAGTGGTTCCGGACTCAGAGTTTTTATTTTGCGACTCTTTCCACAACTCCCTATGTCTCCTAAATTTTTTACCCTCACACGCAATTAGGAAGAAATGGAAAGATGACTCTGCTTGTGGACAGAATCAGGAAACAGTTTAACAGAGGGGATGATTCTCCCACTCGAGGGCCCCCACCAGCTGCACAATTTTAGGGAAACCGTGCAAAACGGGTTTCTCATCATTTTTGCCGGCTTTCTGCTGTGTCTCTCTGTTGGCCACTATGAGCCAGATGTGTACTTGAGATGTGTAGCTGTTTTCTTGGGAAGCAAAATCTCATCTGAAACAGGAAATGGATTTTTCAGATAAAGGATAAATATTTGTGGTCGAGATGGAGAAGAAAGTCTTTCTGAGCTGAGTTTCTCCTGCTGGCTGGTTGAATGTCTGGCACGTCGTAAGAGCTCACGTTCATTACTAAGGGACAGGCTCTGTACTAAGCACAATTTCAGTTCTACTTCTTTTAATCCTCACAAAACCTTGTGAAGTAGGTACTGTTATGATCTGCATTTTTAAGGATGAGGAAATAGGCTCTTAAAGATGAGATGAATTCCCTGGGGTTCCCTGTTAGTAAATGGCAGAGCCATAATTTGAACCCAGGCCATATAATTCCAAGGGCCTACATGTTCTTAAATACTATCCTATCCTATTTGGCCTATAGCTTATCAGAGACAATCTAATTACAATCTGAATCCTTTTTTTTTTTCCCCCGAACAGGATGATATTCTTGTAACTCTGTACTTGGGGAGGAGGCCCAGCTTCTGTGTTCATATATGCCTCCTTCCATATGTCTCTTCAATAGGCTGCAGGTATGTAGTGAGGTTAGGAATCCCAGGTTCAGTGTGCCTGATTTTGATTAAGTCCTGTGTGTGTTTAACATCTCTCCTTGGAACGGGAGGCTACCTTTCCTCTACTGTTCTCAGCTTGGGACTGTGTCAAAAACTTTGACAACAAGAAAAGACTCATTCGGTATCCTGTTACAGTGGAATACCCCACTCATTTTAGTGCTCAACAAAATGAAAGTCCTAGGGTTAATAGGAAATACCCTCCTGACTGGGCATGTAAGTAATCCACCTATTGTTCCTTGAGCATATTCTCTGGCATTTCATCCATTCAAAGTATTTCCTTTATCTCTGGCAATATATACACTACTCTTGCAAAGGAAAATTCTTCCATAAGTAATTATCAAGAGGATAAAAATTTCTGCCTACCATTTAGACATGCAACGTTAAAGCAAAACATAAACAAGGATTGGTTTTTAATGTTTACCTTGGACACATGCTTTTAAAAGTTTAGAACCTTGGAGGTTCATTGTTATCTCCCTGCAGAGGCCTTCCTCCCTAGGAGTATCTGCCTTGGGAAGACAGTGTGGCACTTTGCTACAGGGACTTGGATAAAGGTCATGCCATCATAGATAGAGGAAGTTTCCTAGAAGTTGGATTTGAGTTGGGCCTTGAAGGAAGTGCAGAATTTGGACTGATAAGGAGGCAGGGTTCATCACGTGGAGAAAAAAGTGGGATGAGCCAAGATTAAGTGTGGAACTGAGCCTAGTGGTATAGCTCGGGAAGCCTGACAGAAGTAGAAGGTAACTTGTCTATAGGTGTGGGGTGGGGACATAGTTTGAATGGATGAGGAATGTGAAATTAATGAAGGATTCAGTGGAGTTGGCAGGATACTAATGGCGATATTTTAGTGGGGACATATTTTTGGAAACCACCTACTCCAAACCTGGCATCTTACTGGCGGAGCAATGGAGATTCGAGGTGATGAGGCAAACTTCCCAGAGTCTCACAGGGTATCAGTGGCACAGGGTCCTTCAGTGCTTGCTCCTTAGTCCATTCCTGCTTCTGTGCTTGGTCTGAGCATAAACGTGAAGCCATTGTAGGCTAGGAAGGAAAGAAGCTCTTCCGTGGTACAGTACTAGTTTGTTGGATGTGTGGAACAGGGAGAAAATCAGAAGGAGAACTATTATTATATCAAAAGCGTTCATGGAAAAGAACAAATAACGAGTGTTGGCGAGGATGTGGAGAAAAGAGAACCCTCGTATGCTGTTGGCAGGAATGTAAATGGATGCAGCCACTACAGAGAACAGTATGGAAATTCCTCAAAAAATTAAACATAGAATTTTCTCCTGAAACATATCTAACTAAGGGCCTGTTTCGCCTGTTTTCCCAAAGCACAGAGTGTCTCATCCCGTCCTTCATCCTGAATTCCTTGCAGGGTGTACTGCAGTCAGTGACTGCAGGGCTGATGACTTAATCTTTGTAGAACCAGATGGTGAACGACATTCTTTGTTTTACAGTATCAACAGATTATGAGTTTTAAATACATTGTCCGAAGAGTTTTAAAACCATTTCCCCTCTCATTTCTTTTATTTAAATGAATTATTTGAGCTTGTCCCCACCAAAGAATTCTCAAACATTCAAGTGAATAGAGTGAATGATTAAATGGGCTGCCAATGGGGTGAATATGTCCACTGACCCAAGATAAAAGGTGACAGACTCTAATTATATGTAAAAAAATTCCCCTGGCCCACTGAGCTGGCACCAGCCCCTTTTGTTGGTTTCATTTGTCAGGATTCTTCAAGCTTGGCCTTGCTCCACCAGGTGATGGTAAGTGCTAAAGCCTCTCTTTTTTTTTCTACCTAGTATTAACCCAAGCTTGGACTGGCCTTCGGGTAGATAAGGACAATGGGCTCCTAAAAGATTTAAGAGGTTAAGGACAGGCCAGGGAGCACCCCACAATCTCCTGATTAAATAGCAAAGGTAGTTGTTGGAGGTTAAGAGAAAATCTTTTTGAATGTTAGTACAAACTAAAATTAGCATTGATTTACATTTTCAAAGCCTTATTTACTACTTCATTATATTATAATGATTCATTTTGTTAAATTTGAAACCTCTAAAAAGCTCCCAGAAGCAATCATAATGTAGATCTTACAGGTGAAAGATCAACTGTTAAAATAGAATCTGTAACAACAACAACAAAAAAATGGAGAAATTGTCTTAATAACTGAAGTTTTAAATAGTCTTTTCCAGAAATGTCTTCTTAGAGTGAGATGTATATTGAGAAGAACTGTAGGAGTTCACTCTTTGAAAGACTGCAATGACTGGTGATCTGAAGAAATTTCTAGATTCCTCAAGGGCAGCCATTCTCCATACCCTTCTTTGTTCTGCCAACTTTCCACTTTTCTCCTTCCTGTGTAATTGTGTGTGTGTGTGTGTGTGCGTGTGTGTATGTGTGTGAGATCTTTCCCTTTTTGTCTGTGGAAATGCTACGTACCCCGGCACGTCCTCTTCAGTCTCTTTAACTATATCTCTCTAGGCTTCCTCTCACTTTTCTTTCCCAGGACACAGAGACTCTCAGAATTTTACTTCTATCTGCTCTGACCCATTACGATTTTATTTTTAACACCCAGAATGTCATTATTTTATGTTGTAGCTCCTGTTGGGAATGGGCAAAAGTGTCTCACTGTGTCCCCCATGTCTAGACAATAATAATCTCTGCTCCTGGAACAGCTGGCAAGGTCAGCTCTGGGAGCTGTGGCTCTTAAGTCATAGCAGCACGTTTCAATCTTTTCTCAATCTTTTCTCAATCTTGTGAATAATTTTCCACCATTAATAATATTAGCACCCAAGTACGTGAGTGACAATTCTCGGAAAATAAAATCAGAGAGGACTGCAAGTTATCCCTAAAATCACTCATCGTCACCTTCTGCATTCCAACGTGTTCTGGCATAGAAGAGAAAGCCACAAAGTTGCGGAAGTGAATCAGAAAGGAATATAACCACAGTCAACCTGGGTACCTACAAGCAGTGTGTTCACATGTGTCCTTTTTAATTTATTATTTTTAGGGGTGGGAGGTGGGAAATGCATCATGAACCTATTTGGGGAAAAAAAATCCAGATTTTATTTAATAATGAATCAAGCAACCCTGAGGTCCACAGCCCTTCCCTCATGAATATTCAAGTTTCTCTGAGTGACAGAGAATGAAAGGGAAGTTCTACCATAGTGTAGTTACATCAAAATGTATACACTGAACATGATTCATAATTATCTGTACAAATTAACTTCATTACACACATTCTGCTCTTCAGAGATCTGCCCGGACATTTTGGCCCTGCTCATTGATGGCCAGCACTTACTGCTTCTCTCTCTACCTGTCTCTGTTTCTCTCTTTTTGCTTTCCCGCTCTCCTTCCTTCCCTCCCTGCCTCACTTACACCCTCACCAGACCCCATCTTTCCTCTTCTCTCAACAGAGAGTCTGTCTTCCTACAGTGTGGCTCTCTGCCAGGAATAATGGAAATGGTGAAAAGTTTCTTGTGGTTAGAGGTGAAGCCAACAGTGAGTGAGGCTTGTCCTTCTCTCTCCTCCCCTCTAGACACCCTCCTCCCTGGTATGCATTCAGGATGGGGGCAGGGAGCACAGGGGCTGGTGGCCAGAAGAGCGAAGGGATTCCTGTTGCCTCTTTCTGCCTGCTGTGTGCTCTGAAACAGGGATTACGAACATTTTCTGGAGGTGCTGGGAGGATGCGAGAGTGCCAAGCAAACACGGCTCTTCCTCAGAGAGGAAGAAAGGCCCCCAAATTCCCCGACGGGCCCCCTCCTGGACTCCCAGGACACACAGGGGCCCAACGGAGTGGATGCCAACATGCATCCTGGGCCCATCTGGCGCTGTTAAAACCTTGCCCCTGTGTGTTTGGGTTAGTCCATGAGAGAATTTCCAGGACTCTTGAAATGCTTGTGGGTAACCTGGAATTTCCTGAGAGACCTGGATGCCGAGATCACTAGCCAGTTTCAGGGATCCATGCCTTCTGTGAGCGACAAAGACATTTGTGTAAAAGTGAGTCGCAGAAAATCCTTGGAAATTTTTGAGCCTTAAATTCCCTGTAAGGCACAAACACACCAACTATAAAAGTTCCAGGCTACGGCAGAGAAGGCCTAACTCTCAATCAAGCCAGAGATATATAGGCAGCTATCACGTGTCTTCGGCTCACTCTAAAAGCCAGCTTTTTAATATTTGTGGATATAGACCCTGTGACTACAAGATCAACAACCATTTTCTTAGTTCTCTTTGAAGTTGAAAGGTAAAGGCCTTATGGGGCTCACTGGAATTCCCAAGGTCTCCTGGGCCAAGAAACAGAACAGTGATTGAACAGTTGATGTTCTGAATAGAGACTTAATTGAATTTCCTAGCCGATGCCAGACCTAAATTCCTCCAAAGGAAAGCCCAGAAATGGCCATCTGCGCTTTCCTTTTGGGACGGATGGGCAAGGTCACTCCTTTGTAAGCCTCCATCAAGCATATATAAGCGCACACAGCAACCCTTTTGGGGGCCACCATTTTCCTTAACTTTCAGTAGCGTCAGCATGTTCCTTTCTTGTAGATCACGTCATTCTGTCATTTTTGAGTCACTTAACATATTATTCACTCACGCGCCACATCCTTTATTAGGTAGTGGGGAAATGATCATGAGCGAGATAGTCCCAGGTCCTTGCCCCTTAAAAGTATAAAATCCCCACAAAGCAGGATAGAAGGTTCCTCTGATGCCACACCGATGGGCACAGGCTCCAGAGCCCGGACAGTCCTGCTTCTCTTGTCCATCCCTCCCTCTAGATCAGGGGTCCCCAACCGCCAGGCCGCAGACCAGTGCTGGTCCGAGGCCTGTTGGAAACCGGGCTGCACAGGAGAATGTGAGTGGAGGGCGAGCGAGTGAAGCTTCATCTGCCGCCGCTCCCCACTGCTCCCGTTACTGCCTGAACCGTCCTCCCCCGGCCCCCTCACCCCCATCCGTGGAAAAACTGTCTTCTGCGAAACCAGCCCCTGCTGCCAGAAAAGGTTGGGGACCACTGCCCTGGATACTGTGGCTTCAGGATGTGAATGAAAAGTGTCGCCTGCCGTATCAGTAAACAAAGGATGTTGTAGCCATTAACCCACCCTCCCGTGGTGAGCCCCGAGGGAACTCAGGATGGAGACAAAGGGGCTGCCTGCTGCCAAGCCCTCAGCCACTGCAACGACCTCTAACGGTGCCCCCTGAGGGGACTCAGGATGGGAAAGAACCGGACACTGGCCCCAGAGAGCTGAGGTGCACATCCAAGGAATGATTTCAGTAAACCCACACTCTTGCGTGTTCCATACATAGAAAAGTGCTACATTCCTCAACTTGAGATGTCTGGTTTTCTTTAATTAACAGTAATCTTTCCAACTACCTGGTCTTTTTGCAAAAACTCCTCTATATCCTGGTTCCTCCCTCATCTCTTGGGAGCCGTCCCTCACAGCTAGCTGAGAGGCTTAAGTCCTCAGTTTTGTCCGCCGAATAAAACATCACTCTCAACTTTTAGGTTGTGCATTTTTTTCTGTTTTCAGTCGACAAGGATTAGCTACATCAGCCCCAACCTTGGCTCCAGCACTTCCATTTTTGGCTTTTCTAAGAGACATGTTTGGGAAGGACAAAGAACCCGCTTCCAAAACCAGGATGTGATGCTGTAGGCCACCCGCTTTTGACTGCCATTTGATGATGTTTTCCTAATGGTAATTGTTTCTGCAAAGCCTACAAGACTTCGATTTCCTCCTAGAAGCAAAATAAACGTGTAAATGCTATCACTGTGCTCTGACAAAGTCCCAAGTTTTCACTTTCCTTCTAATCGTTGTAATTCAATCCACTAAGGATCCTGTGCCCGAGGAGTTGACTATCTGGTCTAGGAAACAACTACTGTGGCTTCAGGATGTGAATGAAAAGTGTCGCCTGCCGTATCAGTAAACAAAGGATGTTGTAGCCATAACCCACCCTCCCGTGGGGGAGGGCCACGCAAGGCAACAGGAGTCAGACAAGAGGTTATTCTTTTGGGCTAAAATAACCAGTGACTGCTTCGCAAAGGGGATGACATGGGGTCTGGAGCATGAAATACAGCTGAAATGTGGCCGAGGGAGGCGCTTCCAACAGAGGAAAAATATGTGTACAGGTGTAGAGAAGGAAGTATTTGTGGCATGCGAGGTGGCAAGGAGGAGACTGGCCCACCTGGAGCTCCGAGTTTTGTTTGGATAGAAACCCAGCTACTCTGTCCAGAGACGCCACCCAGGGATCTCCATGGCTCAGAGAGAACTTTCCATGTGGAGAGAGTAACTCATGTGGCCTTTTGCCCACCACTGCCACCACCATAGAGCCATCAAGGATAGAAATTAGGAGAAAACAGCTCATTTCCTCATCCTTTGCTTAAAGCATCCATTTTCCAGGGGCAATTTTGTAAACGAAGAATTTTCCTGTTCTAACGGATAGGTGAGTTTCTTGAATAAACAACAGGTTGAAGGAAATGATCACACATTCATACTCAATTCCCCCAGTACTCCATGGCAGCCTTCACGCATCAGAATGGAAAAGCAGAGTTCCCCTAATGGTCACAGCCACGTTACATGTCTGCAAAGAAAAAGGCCTTAAACTGCCAGGAACTTAAGCCAAGAAAGACCATAAAAGGTACATTCTCTTTCGAGGTGATGCAGTCAGTACAAAGGTGTTCTGTCTGAGATTTGTAAAGCTGCTTGTGCATGAGTTGGATTGTGAATTTGACTGGCAGCCAATTGTAAGCCAGCAGTGAGGAAAACCTGCTCTAGATAGATTTCCACGCCAACACGTACGCACGGCATCACTGTGGACAGAGCTGGTAATCAAGGGCGTCCTGGGTGAGGACAACTGCATCAGAGAATCAATACTGGACTCAAATACCACCACAGTCCGAGACCTTTCCAAAGAAAGCTTTCAATATTCATCACCATGAGCATTAGACAGGGCTCTATTTGTGCTGCCTGAGGTTTTCTCTTCCACATAGATGCAGGGAAGTCTTCTTGAGTGAAATATAGTTAATTCCCAGGTTCTGAAAACCTTAGGTTCATTTTTCCTCCATGCGGTCAGAGAGAAGAGCGAAACGAAGGGGTGAACCTGCTAGGGCGTGTCCAATCTAGCCCCAAACTACAAAAGAAGTTATAGAACATGGCCCTCACTGTGCCTCTTTATGAAAAATAAGGGCTTCCCCCCACGTTTCATCCCTTTCCAAACCTCTGTCTGTCTCGTTACTTCCCCAAGTAAATCTTCCTTGGCAAGGTGCTCAAATCACGTTTCCCAGGACACGCTGTCAGCCTTTTGCCCTCATAGCTTTCTGCCTGCCATTCCCCTTGGCCTGGAGTTCCCTTTCTGTTCTCCCTGGTTATCTAAATCAAATCCAGCTTTCCAGATTCATCTTAAATATCTCTTCCTCAGAGCAACTTCCCTGATCACCGCAGTCTAGTTGAAAGTCTCCTGCCTTTTAGCCACTATAGCTCGCCGAGTGACATTAAGTAACGACTTTAGCACTGCGTGTGACACGCTGCCTCGTGTAATTATTATCTGTGAGTTAACCCCCTAACTAACCCAAAAGCTTACAGAGAGGTAGAGAGGATGGGCCATGTATGACTCATTTTTTATAGCCTAATATCCAAATTTCTTTGTGTTTAATTTTTAGATACACATTGGTTCCCCAAATCAATGCAGACACATTTAAGAGGCAGGTTTTTTGGAGTTTGAAGGATTCATTGAAAAAATCAGCTAGAACCAAAATAATACTCCCTCAGACCTCCAGGAAACACGCCTAGCCTTTAAGCATGAAAAGTTCTTTTGATTTCTTATGGAACCCAAGACATATTTAAATTGTGATTCAGAGCTTGTGCACCCAACATCTGAAGCCTAAACAGATGTTGTCATTGACTGATACGGTAATGGATGCAAACTGGTAAAGAGAAGAAAGAAGCATATTCCCAGAGTGGGGGGAGGGATGGAGGCCATCACAGACTACTACTGTAGTGACCAGTCTGGACACTGATTTGGGGTCTGTCTAGTTTTAGTCCACAGAGGTATGAGGGAAAATCTTTGATCAAGATGAGGAATCTAGGAAACACCAATCTGTTTCAATCTAAACTTCTTGTAGCCTCAGCTAATCTTCCTCTGGGTGACTCTCGCTGTTCATACTTAAAGCCATCCACAGTGGACTTGATTACTTCCTTGTTTGGGGGCCCTTATACTGTACTAACACAAAATTCACTTTCTGCACTGAGACATAATTTTATTTATTTAATTTCTTTGGCTGTGTTGAGTCTTCGTTGCTGCGCATGGGCTTTCTCTAGTTGCAGTGAGCGGGGGCTACTCTTTGTTGCGGTGCGTGGGCTTTTCATTGCGGTGGCTTCTCTTGTGGAGCTCGTGCTCCAGGCGTACGGGCTTCAGTGATTGTGGTGTGTGGGCTCAGTAGCTGTAGCACACAGGCTTAGCTGCTCCATGGCATGTGGGATCTTCCTGGACCAGGGCTTGAACCCGGGTCCCCTGCACTGGCAGACGGATTCTTAACCACTGTGCCACCAGGGAAGCCGTGTATTAAGATATAATTCACATGCTATGAAATACATCTGTTTTAATAGTACAATTCAATGGTTTTTAGTGGATTCACGAAGTTGTACAGCTATTACTGTTAATTACAGAATAATTTTCATTACCCCGCAAAGAAATTTCATATCCATCAGCAGTCAGGTTCTATCCTTTTGTTCCCTCAGCTATGGGAAACCAGGAATCTACTTTCTATCTCTATGGAGTTGTCTGTTCTGGACATTTCATTGAAAAGGAATGATACTATGAAACTACCAATGGCATTTTTCACAGAACTAGGACAAAAAATTTCACAACACGGAAGACTCTGAATAGCCAAATCAGTCTTGAGAAAGAAAAATGGAGCTGGAGGAATCAGGCTCCCAGACTTCACACTATACTACAAAGCTACAGTAATCAAGACAATATGGTACTGGCACAAAAACAGAAATATAGATCAACGGAACAGGATAGAAAGCCCAGAGATAAACCCCAACGGAACAGGATAGAAAGCCCAGAGATAAACCCACGCACATATGGTCTCCTTATTTTTGATAAAGGAGGCAAGAATATACAATGGAGAAAAGACACCCTCTTTAATAAGTGGTGCTGGGAAAACTGGACAGCTACGTGTAAAAGAATGAAATTAGAACACTCCCTAACACCAAACACAAAAATAAACTCAAAATGGATTAAAGAACTAAATGTAAGGCTAGACACTATCAAACTCTTAGAGGAAAACATAGGCAGAACACTCTATGACATAAATCACAGCAAGATCCTTTTTGCCCCACCTCCTAGAGGAATGGAAATAAAAACAGAAATGATCAAATAGGACCCAATGAAACTTAAAAGCTTTTGCACAGCAAAGGAAACCATAAACAAGATGAAAAGACGACCCTCAGAATGGGAGAAAATATTTGCAAATGAAGCAACTGACAAAGAATTAATCTCCAAAATTTACAAGCAGCTCATGCAGCTCAGTATCAAAAATACAAACAACCCAATACAAAAATGGGCAGAAGACCTAGACATTGCTCCAAAGAAGATATACAGATTGCCAACAAACACATGAAAGGATGCTCAACATCATTAATCATTAGAGAAATGCAAATCAAAACTATAATGAGGTGTCACCTCACACCAGTCAAAATGGCCATCATCAAAAATCTACAAACAATAAATGCTGGAGAGGGTGTGGAGAAAAAGGAACACTCTTGCACTGTTGGTGGGAATGTAAATTGATACTGCCACTATGGAGAACAGTATGGAGGTTCCTTAAAAAACTAAAAATAGAACTACCATACGACCCAGCAATCCCACTACTGGGCATATACCCTGAGAAAACCATAATTCAAAAAGGGTCATGTACCACAATGTTTACTGCAGCTCTACTTACAATAGCCAGGAGATGGAAGCAACCTAAGTGTCCATCGACAGATGAATGGATAAAGAAGATGTGGCACATATATATAATGGAATATTAGCCATAAAAAGAAATGAAATTGAGTTATTTGTAGTGAGGTGGATGGACCTAGAGTCTGTCATACAGAGTGAAGTAAGTCAGAAAGAAAAAAACAAATACTGCATGCTAACACATATATATGGAATCTAAAAAGAAAAAAGAAAAAAAAATGGTGCTGAAGAACCTAGGGGCAGGAAAAGAATAAAGACGCAGACGTACAGAATGGACTTGAGGACATGGGGAGGGGGAAGGGTAAGCTGGGACGAAGTGAGAGAGTGGCATGGACATATATACACTACCAAATGTAAAACAGATAGCTAGTGGGAAGCAGCTGCATAGCACAGGGAGATCAGCTTGGTACTTTGTGTCCACCTAGAGGGGTGGGATAGAGAGGGTGGGAAGAAGACGCAAGAGGGAGGAGATATGGGGATATATGTATATGTATAGCTGATTCACTTTGTTATAAAGCAGAAACTAACACACCATTGTAAAGCAATTATACTCCAATAAAGATGTTAAAAAAAAAAAAAGGAATGATACAATTTGCAACCTTTTACACTTGGCTCCTTTCACTTAGGATAATGTTTTCAAGGTTCATCCATATTGCAGCATGAATCAGTACTTCATTCCTTTTTATGGCTGAATAATATTTTACTGTATGGATATCCCACATTTTTTTAATCCATTCATCAGCTGATGGATATCTGGATTGTTTCCACTTTTTGGCTATTATGAATAATGCTGCTATAAAAACTATACAAGATTTTTCCTTTTTTTTTTTTTTGGTGGATATATGTTTAAAATTTTCTTGGGTATATACCTGTGAGTGGAATTGCTAGGTTAAGTGTAAACTCAGTGTTAACTTTCTAGCGGGCTGTTTTCCAAAGTGACTGCAACATTTTACATTCCCACCACCAGTGCATAAGTGTTCCTATTTCTCCATAGTCTCACTAATACTTCTAATTTGTCTGTCTTTTTGATCATAGCCATCCTAGTGTGTGTGAGTGGTGTTTCACTGTGGTTTTGATTTGCACTTCCCTGATAATGTTGAGTGTTTTTTCCTATGTTTAGTGACCATTTGTATATCTTCTTTGGAGGGATGTCTATTCAAATTTTTTGGCCCATTTTAAAATTGGGTTATTTTTCTTCTATTATTGAGTTGCAAGAGTTCTATGTATAGTCTCAAAATTCACTTTCAATTGCGTGTTAATCAACTGATTCCCACAGCAGTTTCTTCTTACAATACAATCCTCAGCATGCTGACGTCCTGCACTGCTTTTTAACTTAAAAATAGTTTTGTCTTGCTTGACCATACAGCTGTATCTTTTAGTACTCTCTCCTATATCTGTGCTCTCACCTGGCTCTGATTTCTATATCTGTGTAATAAAAAGGATGGCAGGTCACTTTGGGGAGAGAAAAGAGCCATTTCCTAATTGGATCTGTATTAGTTTTTATCGGTGCATAACAAATTACCACAAATGTTGAGGCTTAAAATAATATACATTTATTATCTTACAGTTTCCAAGGATCAGGAGTCTGGGCAAGGCTAAGCTGTGTCCTCTGCCCAGACTCATACAGGACTGCAGTCGGCTGTGTAATGTTCTCAACAGAGGCTCAACTTGGGAAAGATCCACATTCACACTCCCTCAGCTGGCATGAGGAATGGCAGAATTGATTTCCTTGCAGTTACAGGACTCACAGCCTCTCACTTCTTCAAGGCCAGCAGAAGAGAGTTTCTCCCACCTCAGGGAGGGCTCCCATCTCTCGTTTAAGGGCTTTCACCTGATTAGGTCAGGCCCACCATGGTGCTCTCCCTTTTAATTAACGCCAAGTCAACTGATTAGGGTCTTTAATTACATTGCAAAACTCCTTCACCTTTGCTATATTCTGTTGGCTACAAGCAAGTCGCAGGTCCCATCCACACTCAAGGGGAGGGAGTCATAAAAGGGCATGAGCCATTGGGAGCTTCCTTAAGGTGTGTCTACTACAGGATTAGCTGAAAAAGGGTTTTCTACTAAGCAAAAAGAAACACCGTGAGTTCTTTTTAAGATAATGCCATTAAATCACTTTCCTAGCTACAGAGGCTCCAAAGTTGTTCCTGTTTCACCATGTTTCACCACTTTTCAGTGACGTAAAGGCTACAGAACAAATGTGCATAAATGACTGTGTAGGGCATCATGAAATTCTTTTCAATACATAACAGTCATAAGTCTCGCAATGACTGGCTTTCATTAGACAGCCTACATTTTCCATAATCACATATTAATAATGATAAAGAGAGTTAATGCATGTATAGTGCTTTCTGTGGTCTGGTACTTTACGCATATTGGCATTTAATCTCCATAATCAATCTTAGAAGTGGGTATTGTTGTTTTATCATCCTGTGTTACAGATGAGGGAACTGGACACGGAGAAACTGTTACCAGAGGGAGCTGGTCAAGTGGATGCACCGTAAGAAGCAGAGCTTAGACTGAACCGAGGGAAGCCGCACTCAGACCCATCACGCCCTTTGCCCCTCCAAGAGCTGAAGAGTCACTCAGTGGAGGAAGTGCACATCTGGGTGTCATCAAGGCCCTCACTCCACACAGAGCCTCAAGTGAAAACACATCCGCTAGCTCACTGTCGTCTATGGAAATGGGTCATCAGCAGAGGGTCTCTTGGGTCATTATAAAAACTGTTGACTAATACACACAGAGCCAAAGAGAAGAAAGTAGTTTAAAATCCTAAGAAAGCACCTCATACGCTTTCTCCATTTGGTAAGTCACCTTTGGTCAGAGGAGAGTACCATTCACTCAAGCTGCACTAAAACAGCTCACATTCTGCACGTACCGGTACAGGAAGCATCAAAGCACTCATCTAACTTATTATTAAGAGCCAAGTATGTGTCAGGTGCTGTGCTATGCACTAGGGACTCAGCGGAGGAAAAGAGTCACGATTCCACTTCCAGGGAGATAACCTTCCAGTGGTGGGAGGACACAGTAAAGAAACAAACACAAATACAATATCAGGGCATACAGTATCAGGGCAGCCATAGGTGTCACACTGAGAACAAGACAAGATGATGGTTGAGACTAGCACCCACGGTTACCCCTTCTCTGGATTAAAAAATGGAAGCATGTAAATCCGTCAAGAGCCGCAATGAGTGCTTTTAATTTTGAGAGAAGAAACACCGACAAGTAAACTCATTGAGGAAAAAAATGGCAGATGGAGCAGCCTCCAGCTGGAGGCTGAACTCAACCAGGCCCTTGGTCGTGTTCATGCCGCTCCCAGTCCCAGCTTCCACCTTTTCCTGGCTGCTCCCATCCACAGTCATCTTGTTCCTGACCACACCTCAGTCCAAATGGCTGCCGGCTCCCAGAATGGACACACTGCACCTTCCGGGTTCCCATGCTCTGCCTAGCCAGGTACCCATTCCAGGAGCCCTGGGAGCCCAGTTCTACACATTTCTGCTTGGACTGGTCCTGGGGTGTGAACAGTACAGGGGTTATTTCATGGATACCGCACATGAACTGCTGTGTGCTCTAAAACAGGGATTAAGAACATTTTCTGGAGGTGCTGCAGTGTCTAGCCTTATCCAGATCCTGCTGGCTCTGCCTCTTGCTGCCGGCCCCTTGGAACTGACAACAGGTTTTGGCTTCCTAGAGATAAACCATCACCACCTCTTCCTCCTCCAGACTCACCCCAACTGACTCCAGTCCTGAGGGCCCAGGTCTCCTCCTCTGACACTAAACCAAGGGTTCAGACTTACAAGTGAATCTTAAAGCCAGGCCCCCTGAAACAGCATCTCCCTCTCCATTCAAGCTCCTTCATCAGTAGGTAATTAGATCTAAGCTCAGGTCAGGTCATCCACGGGTGGTCAGAGCTTTGGTAAGTTTCCACTACACACAGCAACTCTGGCTCCCCTCCCCTCCCTCCCCTCCCTTCCCCTCCCTCCCCTCCCTTCCCCTCCCTTCCCCTCCCCTCCTCTCCCTCCCCTCCCCTCCACACCACCTCGCCTGGGCCAACAGGCCCCACCCCACTCCCCACAGTCCCATCCTAGGGGGCACCAAGCCCCGCATCATTAACAAGCTCCTCAGGTGATTCTGATCTGCTGTCCTGCTGAAAATTACTGTGACTGAAGGAAGATGGAAAGAGATCTGAAGAAAAAAAATCCCAAAACTCAAGTGGTTTCCTAATGCAACAAAAAACATGTTCTGCAATTATGCCATTTCAGCCTATATTTTTAGAATAATTCTCCTGGATAATCCATACAGAGGATAAAAGATATTCCCAGGAATCTGCAAAGCTATTCTCATACTTTCTTTGGTGATTCTGGTCAGCAGTCATAAGACCTTGATTTCTGGCTTCGCTTTTCAAACTGAAGGGCTGTTCCAAACAAGACGATGAACTTTCAGGGAAAGTAGGCCTCTGACTGCACTATAATAGGAAAGGAGGGGAGGGCTCCGGTTTTCTTCAGAATTCCTCCTGCTGAAGGCCTCGTCAACACAGAGCGCTTCAGTGGGGTCTCAGGCGGGACTTTCCAAACAGAGCAATTTCCAAAGTTATAAACATGCTGCCTGTTTTGGAAAGTGTGAGAATCTCTGGTCATCATCAGTTTGTAATTGTTGAAGTTTTACAAGTGAGGTTAAAAGGAAGAATTTTGGTAACAAATTTCTCAAATCAAACTAACAAGGACAAAATTACCCCAAATTTGTTATTCTCAATGACATAAATGGAACATGTTATTTGACAGAAATACTTATTCACTCTCTTATTTTCTTCTAAAGAATTGTCTGGATGTTTTTTTGATAGATGAAATCTATTTTGTTGAAATAAAATAAATTAAAAGAAGGCATATCATAAAAATAAAAGTGAAAAAAGAATACAGTTTGGGTAGCTCACTCCATAGCAGATGCCTGATGGCTGGAATGTTACTTGCTTCCTCCAGACCCCTATCTCACAATGCACTTTACCTCAGCCAACCCCGACGGACACGAGAATGGGCAGAGAACGTGTCAGGTAAGGAGAAAGACGGGGGAGCCCTAGAATGAGGTCAACTCCCACCTCTACGTAGGCCTCCCGGAAGGATCACCCATCTTCCAAGCCCACTCCACCTTGGTCTCTGCAACTGTCAGAAGCAACCATTTTACAGCCAGCTCTTCTGTCCTTAAGGTGCTTCAAAAGTTTCCTGCCCAATGAATATCTGGTTTGTGGATTATTTGGCCTCAGACATATCCATTTGCATTTTTCCATGATGATTTGTAGTCCTGTCCCTGCCTTTCCCATTTTCCTAATTCCTTTAGGTTATTCCTTTGCTTATGCTGGTGTTTATTACATTTCTCCATTCGGAATCATCTGTGAATTTCATTTTCAAGCCCCTTCTCACTCCCTAAGGTTAATAAAGACAGGTCTGAGTGAGATGGGAGGAAAGGCCAGCTTCCTCTAGCACCCCCCGGAGCCCACCCTCTGGAGCCAGCCCAGCGTTCTGAGGGCTGTTTCCTTCCACCCAGCACATTGTTCCATCCATGTGACAGGATGGGCAGCCAAGATGATCTGCCTTCACTTATGCCACGTCTCAGGACCCTTTATTAACCGCCAAAGTTCAGAATTCACGGATGGAACATCAGTTCCTGTCAGTTTTTATGCTGGGGCTACACCCCAAAGGAAAGGGTTTGCCTTCTCCTCAAGGGCCACATGGTAAATTGTTGTCAGTTTAATATGTGCAGTATGGAAACACAATCCTCTCTCTCCTACCCTCTGGGAAATTACATTTCCCTTCCATACCCCCGAATTGTTCGGGGGTACCCTTCACTCTTCTTTTTATTGTTGCATAGAACAAGCAATCTCCCTTCAGGAGAGTCAGTGGGGAACCAAAGCCATTCAGTCCTTCTAAAATTACTTGGAAATTGGTCTGCAGTGTTTTCCGCCACCACTGAGCCCCTGAATTCTCACTTTGCGCAATCAGAGTTCTGCTGATCAAGGCAAGACTTTGCCAACTGGCAAAGCCTAGTTCCATGTAGGTCTTGGAAAGCAGGAGAAGGGTTGAAATCAGGATGCTCATGAAAGATGCAAATTAGATTTAAACATGATATTTGCAGACAGGAGGAGCCCTAGAGAAAGTTCTTCTTTGCCTGAACTGGCTTCTGATACGAACTAGCTCTGTGGGCCTGGCCAATTGCTCCATCTGCCGGAGCCAATTTTCTCAGTCTTAGGATAAGAGAGGGAACCACAGAGTCTAAGGCCACATCCCGCTTTAGATCTATGAGTAAGAATTGCACACAGTCCAGAAAAGAGCGCGTCCTTTCCAACAGATGTTCTCACTGCAAGAGGGAATGACTGTAGGGTGGAGAGCTGGGGGCCCTTAAGAATTGCAGAGCTTGCTTTAAGATCTCAAAAGTCCGTTTGAATCATGTTTACTATGGGACTTTTTTTTTTTAACATCTGTATTGGAGTATAATTGCTTTAAAATGGTGTGTTAGTTTCTGCTTTATAACAGAGTGAATCAGCTATACATATACATATGTCCCCATATCTCCTCCCTCGTGTCTCCCTCGCACCCTCCCTATCCCACCCCTCTAGGTGGTCACAAAGCACCGAGCTGATCTCCCTGTGCTATGCAGCTGCTTCCCACTAGCTATCTATTTCACATTTGGTAGTGTATATATGTCCATGCCACTCTCTCACTTCGTCCCAGCTTACCCTTAACCCTTCCCATGTCCTGAAGTCCATTCTCTATGCCTGCGTCTTTATTCCTGTCCTGCCTCTAGTTTCTTCAGAAAATTTTTTTTTTTAGATTCCATATATATGTGTTAGCATATGGTATTTGTTTTTCTCTTTCTGACTTACTTTACTCTGTATGACAGACTCTAGGTCCATCTACCTCACTACAAATAACTCAATTTTCTTTCTTTTTATGGCCGAGTAATATTCCATTGTATATATGTGCCACATCTTCTTTATCCATTCAGCTGTCGATGGACACTTAGGTTGCTTCCATGTCCTGGCTATTGCAAATAGAACTGCAGTGAACATTGTGGTACATGACTCTTTTTGAATTATGGTTTTCTCAGGGTATATGCCCAGTAGTAGGATTGCTGAGACTTCTTTTTATAGCATCATGAAGGAGATAGGCTCAAAGCCAGGACTGGCCAAAAACTGTGAAGCACACAGACTTTGTCTCTGTTTCTTTACACAACAGCTTTTGAAAGGACTTGCTCACGTAGTTCTCACACTCTTTCTCCTTGGGGAGGCGGGGGTGGGGTTGGGGGGCATCTATCCTATGATGTAGTCCTGAGCCCTTCATTCAGGTGCTCATAAGAGACACAAAATGTCACCTCCCCAAGGTATTTTCATTAATTTGAATACTCAACCAAGACTCCTTCAGGTACCATTGTATCCATTCATTCTTGAATATTAAGTGCCAGGCACAGTGATAAAAACTGGGTACACAGGGCTTCCCTGGTGGTGCAGTGGTTGAGAGTCCGCCTGCTGATGCAGGGGACACAGGTTCGTGCCCCGGTCCGGGAAGATCCCACATGCCGCGGAGCGGCTGGGCCCGTGAGCCATGGCCGCTGAGCCTGCGCGTCCGGAGCCTGTGCTCCGCAACGGGAGAGGCCACAACAGTGAGAGGCCCGCGTACCGCAAACAAACAAACAAATAAATAAATAAATAAAAATAAAATAAAATAAAATAACTGAAGCCTGGTGGCCTGGATGGGCCCAAGCTGGCCAGTTGTCTACCAGGCTAAGCCCTCCACAAAAACAGTCACCCTCATCTTCCATCTAGAGGTGTACTTAGAACTGGGGGACAAAACAGATCGACGTTGCTTGTGATCTACGTTCTTTCATAGTTACATCATTCAGAAAAATATCTCCTCTGTGGCAAGGAATATCATAGTGTAGGTCCCAACTGTCCTAATATTTATCACCCCAAGTCACAAATATAAGAACCAAATCAACAACTGCTTAGCTGATAAATAACTCCACAACTTGAAAAGTCAAATGTATGCCTATAGAACTCACCCTCTACCATGAACAACTGTTGAGAAAGAGCAGAAGGGACCATCATAGGCTTAGAATGTTTTAAAAGACTCCCAGGCAAAAAACCTACAGTAAATCACATACTTAAGGATGGAACAATAAAAGAGGGTCCACTGGAACCAGGAAAATGACAAGCGTCTCCTGCTCACCCTGTCTACTCATCATGGTATGAGAGATCCCAGCCAGCATAAAATTAGAAGAAATGAGAAGTACAAGACATGGGAAGGGAAAAAATTTTCATTATTGACACATGGTATTATTTTCTAAGTAGAAAGTTCAAAAGATTCTATAGACAAAAATGTTAGCATGGATAGAGAACAACAAATTTGCAAGTTAAGAATCTATATACAAAAAATCAGTAATATTCCTCTACTCCAACAGCAGCAAATTGGACAATTTAATTTTAGAAAAAAAATTAGAAAGTGTAATTTTAGTAAAAGAGCCTATGTACAGCAGCAACAAAAATTCGTAGGTAAACAGAATATATTAACAAAAGGTGGACAAAACTTTAGGGAAAGTTGTATAACATTTTAAAAACAAGGATAAAGCTCTAAATAAACAGATATGCTAGACACATAGTAGGGAAGTTTTAATAACATTAGGATAATAATTTTATTCAAGTCTACCTACAAATTCAACACAATTCCAAACACTATCTTGATATTTTTTGTGGAAATTGACAAGCTGATTGAATAGCTCATATGAATAGCCAAGACAATTTTGAAGAAAAAGAGTAAAAACAGGGGCTTCCCTGGTGGCGCAGTGGTTGAGAGTCCGCCTGCCGATGCAGGGGACACGGGTTCGTGCCCTGGTCCGGGAAGATCCCACATGCCGCGGAGCGGCTGGGCCCGTGAGCCATGGCCGCTGAGCCTGCGTGTCCGGAGCCTGTGCTCCGCAACGGGAGAGGCCACAACAGTGAGAGGCTTGCGTACCGCAAAAATAAATAAATAAATAAAAATTAAAAAAAAAAAAAAAAAAAGAATAAAAACAATTTGTATTATACTAGCTGTCAAGAATTGCTCTAAAACTACAGTAATTAAAACAGAGTTAGCTCAGCACACCAATGGAATAGACCCATATCTATATAGAAACTTTGTGAATGACAGTGGTGGCAATACCAGTCAATGGAGAAAGAATAAGCTATTTAACAAATAATGCCAGGACAATTAGCTATTTCTATAGAATAAAATAATTAAAAGTTAGTTTCCTATGCAAAAATAAATCCAATATGGATTAAAAACCTAGGTGTTGAAACAAAGTAATGCTGTAAAACTTTTAGAAGAATATAAAAAATATCATATAACTTTGGAGAAAGGAAGGACTTCTTGTACAAGTCACAGGAAGTACCAACCATAGAGGGAAAAATTGATAAATTTAGCTATAATAAAGTTAAAAACTTTGGGGTGAAAAAACAAACATAACAATTAAAGGACAAGCCACAAATTAGGCGAAGATATTTCTTATTCTTAAAACCAAAAAAAGAACTAGTATTCAGAATACAAAAATTGGTATATATATATATTATATAAAATTGACATATAAATATTGATCCTTCAAATCAGTAACAAAAACAAAGAACAAAAAATATAAGCAAAGGATACAAACAGAAAATTTACAAAGAAGATGACTGAATAGCCAATAAATACATGAAAACATCAAGAAAATATTATTTCATACCCATCAGATTTGAAAAAAATCTAAGAGTCTTACAACACACATGTTGGCAAGGATGTGGGAAAACAAGACGTCATATAATACTGGTGAAAGTATAAATATCTACAAGTGCTTTGGAGAGCAATTTCGCATTATAGAAAAGCTGAAAATAAACATACCCTGCCACCAAGTAATTTTACTTCTAGGTAATTACCCTAGGTAAACTCTCACACATGTGCTCAAGGAGACTTCTACACGGTTGGTTGTTGCAATGTTATTTTAATAGCAAAATGTTGGAAACTATTTAAAAGACCATCAACAGGGAATGGCTAAACTGTGGTATATTTATATAATGGAATACTAAGCCACTGTTAAAATAAGTGAATGAATAATTCCATAGGTGGTAACATAACTAAATCTGGAAAATATAAAGTTCAGCAAAAATAAGGAAATTTACAGTATATTTTTTATGTACATTTAAAAAACTCAAAAGAATACTATATATTGAAAATATATATTAATTTAAAGACAGTGGTTATTTCTGGGGAAGGAAGAAATGGGAGTTTATTATCTATAAAATTTCATTTCATTTAAAGAAAAAATCTGAATCAAATATATCAAGGCATTAACATCTGTTAAGTCTGAATGGTAGATGCATAAATATTTGTAATTTTTTTGTATGTAATAAACATTTTCGTAGCTTAAACAAAATATTTAAAAATTAAACATTAAATAAAGGAATAGATCAATATGTGAATAAATTAATGATGAATGAACACCCCAGATATTGGGACATACTACACAAACAGTAGTAGAATATTGCTGCTGCAAGCACCATTAGCAAGTATCTAATCTTACTCCATATTTGACATGTGTGGAAACTGACACCTAGAGAAGTTAAGTGACATCAAAGCCACACTAGTAGTCAGATTTGGAATCCAGGCTTTCCAACTTGCAGTCCAGGACTCCCTTCCATCATGCCTTGGGTACATATCACTGCCACCTTCATTAGAAGATGCAAAGATTTACAAGTATCAGGAATGGTATGGAGAGGCCCTACTGTCCTCAATAACCCAAGAGTCATTCTCTAAAGGTCTCTCAATGTAAAGAGTAACATTTATAAACATTCTGAGAAAACTACATAGTTTATTTATGTCATGGCTTCATCTAAAACCCTAGGATAACCTCTGCCAATTGTCCATTATGGGCAAACAGAGAGAGAAAAATAAATATCTCAAGGAAGAGTTGACTTGGGCTATAAGAACCCTGCTTACACCCTGGTTGGTAGAAGAGAGCACTATTCATCTCATTCATCTTTCTGAAGCTGAGGTCTCCTCTGGACCCCACCAGGTCAATAACATCCAATATCCTTTCTCAAATCACCATGCATTCTGGTGTCTTGAGCAACCTTCAGATGCCCTGATGCAGGCAACTCCCTGTCAGAGTCTGAAGAGAGTGAGCTTTCTCATTTACTCTTGTCATCCTCTCCCCGTCCACTTTATTCATGGTTATCCACGGCTTCATTCATAAAGTCCACATTATCTGAATTGAAGACTGGGTTTCAAAGTCCTTTCCAGTGTCTGGTGCTTTATTGTAATTAATAACAATAGCTAATTTTATTGAACGCTCACTAAGGGCTAGACATTGTTCTATGCACTTTTTGATTGTTAACTCATTTGATCATCACAAAAACCTTGTGAGGTGGATACAATAATTACCACCATTTTAAAGGCAAGGACTCACAATCATAAGACTTAAGAACATTTTGCAAGATCACGCTAATAAAGTCATGGAAGAGGATTCAAACCTAGACAGTTTTGTTCCTGAGCCTAAACCATCACACGCTACACCAAATTTACTTTATTCTTTGGGTACTTACTCATTTGGGGAAAAAATTTAAAAAGAAATAGAGACAGTTTGCTATTACTCTAGTTTGAAGTCAGGAGGTGTCCTCCAGCTTTGCTCTCTTGCTCAGGGTTTCTGAGTGACTGATTTGTGTAGTGGGCCTAGCTACTGGACTGGAACCAGGGCTGGAGTGGAGTAGGCTGCTTTTGTGTAATTTTCTTTGCCTATTATCCTGTAATTCTGCAAATTTGCATAGCCAGTTTTGAGAAGTCTTTTTACTTTCATTTGGACGAATGTCAAAATAAGAATAATCTTAGGATAAAGGATCTTAGGTTAGAGTCAACTCATAGATGAACTAATGTAAGTAGTGCAGACAGATACTGTCTCTCTCTCTTCCCCACCATCCCTATAATGTATATACCACATTTTATTTATCCATTCATCTGTTGATGGACACATAGGTTGTTTCCATATCTTGGACACAGTGGTGCAGATACCGCTTTAACATAGTGATTTCATTTCCTTTGAATATATACCCAGAAATGGAAATGCTGCATCATATAGTTCTACTTTTAATTTTTAAGGAACTTCTATACTGTTTTCCATAATGGTTATACCAATTTACATTTACACCAACAGTGCACAAGAGTTCCATTTTCTCCAGATCCTTACCAACACTTGTTATCTTTTGACTTTTTGATAATAGTTATCCTAACAGGTGTGAAGTAATATCTCATTGTGGTTTTGATTTCTATTTCTTGCCTAATAGCTCTGGCGAGGACTTCCAGTACTTTATTGAATAAAAATGGTGAAAGTGGGCAACCTTGTCTTGTTCCTGATCTTAGAAAAAAGCTGTCACCTTTTCACCATTGAGTATGACGTTAGCTACATTGAGATGTAGGCCTGTCATATATAGCTTTTATTATGTTGAGATACATTTATTATATACTTTATTTGTTGAGAGTTTTATCATGAAAAGATGTTGAACTTTGTCAAATGCTTTCCCTCATCCCTGTAATGTACCTCTGACCATATATGTAAAGAGAAACCCACTTAGGGAGAAAATACTTGCAGATATACATCCAATCGAGTTTCCATTATCCTTTTCTCTTTCATATATGTAGTCCAACTTGTCTGTTTTTTCCTTTGTCTAATCCTAAAATCCAGGGCTACAAGGATGTAAGAGACCATCACTTCCTTCAGTGACTCAAAAATCACCTTATTAGAGGGGACTTCCTGACCATCCCATAAAAAATTACACCACCCCCTCTCTACTCTACACCTTGGATATTCCCTCCCCACTTAGCCTCCTTTGTTTGCCTACACATACCTTCTGCTGCCTGCTATGTTATATATTTATCGTCCCTCTTCCCTAGAATGTAAGTACTATAAAGACGGGGCTTTATTCTGTTTGCTTATGTATCTTCAGTGGCTACAGCAGTGTCAGAAACTAAACCAGGCTCTGCATCTAATAGGTATTTCAAAAATCGAGTACCAGAGTTGGGGAATTTGCTCTTTTTCTTTTATTCTCTCTAGTCCTCACTGCTGGGAAGCTCTCTGGTGTCTTGTAATATATGACTTTTTATGTAGATAATCAGTGGGAATTTTGGCCTGCTAAAAATCGTTCTATTATGTCTCTGCTTCCCTCTGCTCCCACCCAGTGCAAATTCCATCAGTTCAACCCAGTCTTCTTCTTTTCTGGAACCTCAGTGAATTAGAAAGGTCAAGGCAGCATTCTCTGCTGTTTGACCCCAGGATGTTATGTGCCCAGGGCCTGGGAATAAAATTTCTGCTCATGCCTTTTCCTGTTCCTCACAGCAGCTTCAGCTCATTGGCTAAAGGTTGCTACTTCATTATGTCACTTAAGGGAAACTTGACAAGGTCCTCTGGGTGTCTGATGTAATGGAGTCTTGTTTAAATTTAAAGCTTGGTTATTTACTCTCCTTCAAAAATTAATGGAGGACATTTCTTATCATTTTCTACTATATTTGACTAACCTGTTATATAGGTGTGATATGGCAGTGATTGGTAACTTCATGATGTGGCTGCTAGTTGAATTAAAGCACTATAACTTTTTATATTTTTTCAACGTCTCTATTGGAGTATAATCGCCTTACAATGTTGTGTTAGTTTCTGCTGTATAACAAAGTGAATCAACTATATGTACACATACATCCCCATATCCCCTCCCTCTTGTGTCTCCCTCCCACCCTCCCTATCCCACCCCTCTAGGTGGTCACAAAGCACTGAGCTGATGTCCCTGTGCTATGCGGCTGTTTCCCACTCACTAGCTATTTTACATTTGGTAGTGTATATATGTCCATGCTACTCTCTCACTTCACCCCAGCTTACCCTTCTCCCTCCCCGTGTCCTCAAGTCCATTCTCTACATCTGTGTCTTCATTCCTGTCCTGCCCCTAGGTTCTTCATAACCATTCTTTCTTTATTTTTTAGATTCCATATATATGTGTTAGCATATGGTATTTGTTTTTCTCTTTCTGACTTACTTTACTCTGTATGACAGACTCTAGGTCCATCCACCTCACTACAAATAACTCAGGTTCGTTTCCTTTCATGGCTAATATTCCATTGTACATATGTGCCACATCTTCTTTACCCATTCATCTGTTGATGGACACTTAGGTTGCTTCCATGTCCTGGCTATTGTGAATAGTGCTGCAATGAACATTGTGGTACATGACACTTTTTGAATTATGGTTTTCTCAGGGTATATGCCCAGTAGTGGAAGTGCTGGGTCATATGGTAGTTCTAGTTTTAGTTTTTTAAGGAACTTCCATACTGCTCTCCATAGTGGCTGTATCAATTTACATTCTTACCAACAGAAAGCACTATAACTTTCTTATCCATAAACTATGAATATGCCACAAAATTTTGTTGAGTATGTTGGATAACTGAATCAAAATTTTAAAAAAAGATTCTATGGTGATGGACTGAAACTGGTAGAATAAAATAGAACATGGATATAAATATAAAATCTTACATTTAGACAACGAACAAACAAACAAAAAACAAAAAGCAAACCTTGGCTAAGGATAAGGTAGAGGAACATAGCTTAAAAGCAGATCACAGTGTTTATTTACCACAAACCATAAATGAACCCTAAGTGTGACAGGGTTGCTAAAAATAAGGTAGAAGAATTATTTTAGGTTTTTCCAATACTAGTGTGGTATCCAGGTTAGTTCTACTTTTCTTGGCCACACCACATCTAAATTATTCCAGTTTTGGCCTTACTTTTTAAAGTGGACATGGATAAACAAGGACCCATGTAAAGAATAGTGAAGAACTTAAACGCAAATTTTAGACTTGAGACTCTTTTTTTTTTTCACTCGACTTACTCTTTAACAGTGGAATTTAAATATTCAGTTATTAATAAATGGAAGCACTGCCATACAGATTTGCTTTGTACATGTTTAGAAGACTCAGGTCACACAGAGGTATAATTTGGAACTATGTAACTGCAGGTATTTTAAAGATTAGAGCTGTTGAATGATGAGGGCTACTCTTGTGTGAGACAGAAAACTCCTTGTTCTTGGAGGTGCTCAAACAAAGGATGGTTGTCCCTCTATGAGGAATACTGTAACAAAATGGAAAATTATAGGAGATGACCATTAGGTTGATTCAACTTTGAGATGCTCAGCTTCAGTGTAATTCTGCAACTCCACCTCTATGCTGTGAGAGGCACTGAAATAGGGAGAGAAAAGAATCATGGGATTGCCTTTAGCCCTTAGGAAACAGCAAACTTTAAGGAGACTATGTGGATCAAAGAGAAGAGAGAGGAGAGGTGGTTCTCATTTCTTTTTTAAGTAACAGACTCCTCCATCCTGCCTTCAAAAATTTAAATGCTATATAGAACCCAACTGGGAAATAAAGACCTAATTTTTTTTTTTTTTTTTCGGTACGCAGGCCTCTCCCGTTGTGGCCTCTCCCGTTGTGGAGCACAGGCTCCGGACGCGCAGGCTCACCGGCCATGGCTCATGGGCCCAGCCGCTCCACGGCATGTGGGATCTTCCCAGACCGGGGCACGAACCCGCGTCCCCTGCATCGGCAGGCGGACTCTCAACCACTGTGCCACCAGGGAAGCCCTAAAGAGCTAATTTGAGTGGACAAGACTGGGGGTAGCCACAGACCTGGATCCCTACCCACTCAGCTCCTTCACCCTCAGAAAGGTCCCTGTGCTATTTCTTTGGAAGTTGTATGTGTTAAATTCCAGACTTCTATCTAGGACCTGAGGGTTTCAATTTCTCAATGAAGTAGTTGGTGAGGCTATCAGAGATAATCCAAGAATTTTCCTGAATTTATGAAAGGCTTAATCTTCAGATAGTAGAATTATATTGACATCTTGGGTATGTGTGTGTAGCTCTAAAAAATAATCAAGGTAAAAAGACAGAAGAAAGCATGGTTAATCCAATGTAAGTCGGGAAAGGAGTAAAAAGAAGCAAAGAGATATATAAAGAGGGGAGTGGTCAAGATGGTAAAGCAGGAAGACCCTGAGGTTACCTCTTCCCATGAGCACGCCAAAATCACAACTATGTACAGAGCAACTATTAATGAGAAAGACTGGAACACGAGTGGAAAGGATCTTCTACAACTAAAGATATAAAGAAAGAACCACAGTGGTAGGAGGGGCAGAGACACGGTATAGTCAAGACCCATATGCCCCAGGGGGGTGACTCACAAACAGGAGAATAATTACAATTGCAGAGGCTCTGCCCGAGCAGTGAGGGGTCCAAGCTCCACATAGGGATCCCAGCCTAGAGTGTGGCACTGAGAAGATGAGTCCCCAGAACGTTTGGCTTTGAAGGCTAGTGGGGCTTATTTTGGGGGAGAGCCAGAGAGCTGTGGGAAACAGAGACCCCATTCTTAAAGGGCACACATAAAACTTCATGTGTTCTAAGCTCCAGGGCAGATGCAGTAATGTGAGAGGAGCCTGGGTCAGATCCACCTACTGATCTTGAAGAGCCTCCTGGAGACGCAGAAGGCAACTGGAGCTTACCCTGAGGACACAGACACTGGTGGCAGCCATTTTGGGCAGCTTTTTCTACCATGTGGACGCTGGTGCTAACAAGCACCATTCTCGAACCCTTCCACTAAGTAATTAGCCCTGGGGACCTGGCCCCACCCACCAGCCTGTCAGCACCAATACTGGGATGTCTCAAGCCAAACATCTAGTTGGATGGGAACACAGCCGCACCCGTGAGCAGGCCAGCTGCTTAAGACCCCTTGAGTCCACAGCCACCATGGGATCGGGTCCTGTCAACCAAAGGCTGAGGACCTGGCCCTGCATACGTATACTGGCACTAGCCCCGTGACTCCCAGGGCCCTGCAGCCAGAGACCCTGGGACCCAGCTCCACCTACCAGTGGGCTGGCACTATCCCCAGGACCAGCCTCATCTACCAGTGGGCAGGTGCCACACGGGGATATGCTGGGCCCAGGACACACTCAACAACAGGCACACACCAATTCCAGGACTAATGCAGTCCCAAAGCCTGCTGTGTCAGGACCCAGCCCACCCACCAGCAGGCCAGCAACTGCCCTGGGACTGCCTAGGTTCCAGCCCTGCCCACCAGCAAGCTGACACCAGCTTTGGGACACCCCAGATCCCAGAGCCAGCCACTTTGGAATCCAGCTCCACCAACCAGCAGGTCAACACCAGCCCTGGCACCCCCAGGGCCCTGCAGCCAGAGACCCTGGGACCTAGATCCTCACATCAGCAGCTGGCACTAGCTCAGGGACCTTCTGGGCCCCAGCCCTGCCCACCAGCAGGCCAAAACCAGCTCTAAGATACCTCAGATCTCTCATCCAGCTGCCCTGGATCCAACCCCACTCATCTGTGGGCCAGCAGTAGCCCCAGGATCCTCTGGAGCCCTGCAGCCAGCTACCCTCGTAACCCGACCCTGCCCACCACCTACCGGCAGTCTCCGCACAAGGCAAGGTCTGGTGACCAACTGAACTGGAGGCCAGCCACACCTACCAGACTGCCCATAGTAGTCAGCCTGCCACAACAGAAGGACCCATACAGCCCGCATACAGGGAAACCCTAGAGCATATAGCTCTGATGACCAGAAGGAAGTGTGCTGCTGGGATGCATCGCGTGTATCCTACAAAAGGCCACTTCTCCAAAGTCTGGAAAAATAACCAGCCTACAAAATACAAGGAAATAAAAACAGCAAATTACTCAAAATGAGGTGACAGAGGAATATGTTCCAAAGGAAGGAACAAGAAAAAAAACCCAGAAGAACTAAGTGAAGTGGATATAAGCAATCTACCTGATAGAGAGGTTAAAGGTAATAATCATAAAGATGTTCAAAGAAGTAAAGAAAGCCTGGATGAACAGAGTGAGAAGTTAGAAGTTTTTAGCAAAGAGTTAGAAAATATAAAGAAGGACCAAACAGAGATGAAGAATATAATAACGAAGATAAAAAAAATTAGAAGGAATCAATAGTAGATTAAATTATACAAAGGAATGGATCAGTGAGCTGGAAGACAGATCAGTGGAAATCACTGAAGCTGAATAGAAAAAAAGGAAAAAGAATAAAAAGAAATGAGGACAGCTTAAGAGACTTCTGGGACAATATCAAGCATACTATCATTCACATTAAAGGGCTCCTAGAAGGAGAAGAGAGAGAGCAAGGGGCAGGGAATATATTTGAAGACATAATAGCTGAAAACTTCCTTAACTTGGGAAAAGAAACAGACATCCAGGGCTAAGAAGCACAGACATTCCCAAACAGGATTAACCCAAAGAGGACCACACCAAGACACACTGTAATTAAAATGGCAAAAGATAACTATAAAGAGAGAATATTAAAAGCAGAAGGGGAAAAGCAACAATTTATCTATTCCCATAAGGCTGTCAGCTGACTTTTCAGCAGAAACTCTGCAGGCCAGAGGGAGGGGGGGCAAGATATATTTAAAGTGATGAAAGACAAAAATCAACAACCAAGAATACCCTACCTGGCAAGGCTTTCATTCAGATTTCATGGGAGAAAAAGTTTTACAGAAAAGCAAAAGCTAAAAGAGTTCAGCAGCACCAAACCAGCTTTACAAAAAATGTTAAAGGGACTTCTCTAAGAGGGGGAAAAAAAAAAAGGCCACAACTAGAAACCAGAAATATGAAAATTACAAAAGGAAAAATCTCATTGGTAAATGTAGTAAATCAAACCACATATAAAGCTAGTAGGAAGGCTAAAAGACAAAAGCAGTAAAATCAATCTATATCCACAATAAGTTAAGGGATACACAAAACAAAGAGATGTAAAATATGATGTCAAAACGGTAAGTGCTGGAAGAGGAAGTAAAATGCAGGGTTGTTAAAATGTGTCTGAACTTAAGAGATCAGCAACTTAAAATAATCATGTATAATATACAGATTGCTATACATAAACTCCATGGTAATCACAAACCAAAAATCTATAATAGATACACACACACAGAAAGAGAAAGGAATCCAAACATAACACTAAAGATAGTTATTAAATAACAAGGGAAGAAAGCAAATGAAGAAGAAAGGAATAAAAGAAACCTACAAAACAACCAAAACAATTAACAATATGGCAATAAGTACATATCTATCAATAACTACTTTAAACATAAATGGATTAAATGCTCCAATTGAAAGACATAGAATGGCTGACAGATACAAAAACCAGACCCACATATATGTTGCTTACAAAAGAAATACAGACTGAAAGTGAGGGGATAGAAAAAAGTATTCCATGCAAATGGAAATGAAAAGAAAGCTGAGGTAACAATACTTGTATCAGACAAAACAGAACTTAAACACTGTAACAAGACAGAAAGAAGGACATTACGTGATGATCAAGGGAATAATCCAAGAAAATATAACAACTGTAAATATATATGCACCTAACATAGGAGTACCTAAATACATAAAGCAAAAATCAACAGACATAAAGGGAGAAACTGACAGTGACAAAATTATTAGTAGGAGACTAACAGTTCACTTACATCAGTGAAAGATCATCCAGACAAAAAATGAAGGAAACATTGGCCTTAAATGACACATTAAACCAGATGAACTTAATAGATCTATATAGAACATTTCAATCCCAAAGCAGCAGATTACACATTCTTTTCAAGTGCACAAGGAACATTCTCCAGGATAGTTCACATGTTACTGAGACAAAAAATGTCTCAGTAGAAAACCAAAATTCAAAAAGAGTCATGTACCAAAATGTTCATTGCAGCTCTATTTACAATAGCCCGGAGATGGAAACAACCTAAGTGCCCGTCATCGGATGAATGGATAAAGAAGATGTGGCACATATATACAATGGAATATTACTCAGCCATAAAAAGAAACGAAATTGAGCTATTTGTAATGAGGTGGATAGACCTAGAGTCTGTCATACAGAGTGAAGTAAGTCAGAAAGAAAAAGACAAATACCATATGCTAACACATATATATGGAATTTAAGAAAAAAATGTGATGAAAAACCTAGGGGTAAAGCAGGAATAAAGATGCAGACCTCCTAGAGAACGGACTTGAGGTTATGGGGAGGGGGAAGGGTGAGCTGTGACAGGGCGAGAGAGAGTCATGGACATATACACACTAACAAACGTAGTAAGGTAGATAGCTGGTGGGAAGCAGCCACATGGCACAGGGATATTGGCTCGGTGCTTTGTGACAGCCTGGAGGGGTGGGATGGGGAAGGTGGGAGGGAGGGAGACGCAACAGGGAGGACATATGGGAACATGTGTTTATGTATGACTGATTCACTTTGTTGTAAAGCGGAAGCTAACACACCATTGTAAAGCAATTATACCCCAATAAAGATGTTAAAAAGAAAAGAAAAGAAAAAAAAATGTCTCGGTAAATCTAAGAAAACTGAAATCATATCAAGCATCTTTCCCAACCACAATGCTATGAGACTAGAAATAAACAACCAAAAAAAAAAAAAAAAAAAAAAAACTCTGCAAAAAACACAAATACGTGGAGACTAAACAGTATACACCTAACAACCATGGATCACTGAAGAAGTCAGAGAAGAAATAAAAAATACCTGGAGACAAATGAAAATGAAAACACACCCATCCAAAATCTATGGGATGTAGCAAAAGTGTTCTGAGGGAAATTTATAGTGATACAAACCTACCTCAGAAAATAAGAAAAATATCAAATAAACAAGCTAACCTTATACCTAAAGGAGACAGAAAAAGAAAAACAAGCAAAACCCAAAGTTAGTAAAAGGAAAGAAATCATAAAGATATGAGCAGAAATAAATGCAACAGAGATTAAAAACAATAGAAAAGATCAATGAAACTAAAAGCTGGTTCTTTGAAAAGATAAACAAAATGGATAAATCTTTAGCCAGACTCATCAAGAAAAAAAAGGGAGGGCTCAAATCAATAAAATTAGAAATGAAAAAGGAGAAGTTACAACCAACAGGACAGATATACAAAGGATCACAAGAGATTACTACAATCGAATGCATGTCCATAAAACAGACAATCTAGGAGAAATAGACAAATTCTTAGAAAGGTACAATCTCTGAAGACTGAGCCAGGAAGAAATAGAAAATATGAACAGACCAATAACCAGTAATGAAATTGAATCAGTAATTAAAAGAAAAAACCAAACTCCAACAAAAAAGGGTCCAGGACCAGATGGCTTCACAGGTGAAATCTACCAACATTTAAAAAGGAGTTAACACTATCCTTCTCAAACTATTCCAAAAAATTGAAGAGGAAACAATGTTTTTGAACTCTTTCTATGAGGCCAGCATCACCCTGATACTCAAACCAGACAAAGACATCACAAAAAAGTAAATCAGGGCTTCCCTGGTGGCGCAGTGGTTGAGAGTCCGCCTGCCGATGCAGGGGACACGGGTTCGTGCCCCGGTCCGGGAGGATCCCACATGCTGTGGCGCGGCTGGGCCTGTGAGCCATGGCCGCTGAGCCCGTGCACCCGGAACCTGTGCTCCTCAATGGGAGAGGCCACAACAATGAGAGGCCCGCGTACCGAAAAAAAAAAAAAAAGTAAATCACAGGCCAATATTACTGATGAACGTAGATGCAAAAACCCTCAAACTGGTGCAGCCATTATGAAAAACAATATGGAGATTCCTCAAAAAATTAAAAATAGAACTACCATACTATCCAGCAATTCTACTTCTAGGTATCTTTCCAAAGAAAATAAAAACATTAATTATAAAATATATATGCACCCCTATGTTCACTCTAGTATTATTCACAATACCCAAGATTTGGAAGCAATTTAAGTGCCCATCAGTAGATGAACGGATAAAGAAGATGCAGTATATAAATACAATGGAATATTACTTAGCCTATAAAGAATGAAATCATGCAGTTGCAAAAACTTGGAGGGACCTAGAGGGTATTATGCTAAGTAAGATAGATCAGACAGAAAAAGACAGACACCATATGATTTCATTTATATGTGGAAAGGAAAAAAACAAATGGAAAAACATAACAAAACAGGAACAGAGTTACAGATAGAGAGAACAAGCAGGTGGTTGCCAGAGGGGAGGGTGGTGCGGGGAGGAAAGAAATAGATGAGGGAGAGTAACAGGCACAAACTTTCAGTTGTAAAATAAATGAATCTCAGGTCTGAAAGGTACAGTGCGGGGAATACAGTCAATAACTATGTGATATCTTTGTATGATGACATATGGTAACTAGACTTATTGTGTTGATCATTTTGAACTATATAGAAATCATTAATATTGCTAACAGGAACTAACATAGTATTGTAGGTCAAATATACTTCAAAAACAAACTCAGAGGAAAAGAGATCAGATTTGTGGCTACCAGAGGCAATGGGCAGGGGTGAAGGGAAATTGGACGTAGGTAGTCAAAGGGTAAAAACGTCCAGTTACAAGATAAACGAGTACTAGGAATGTAACTTACAACATGATAAATATAATGAATATTGCTGTGTGTTATATATGAAAGTTGTTAAGAGAATAAACCCTAAGAGTTCTCATCACAGGCAAATTTTTTTTTTATTTAAAAAAATTCTGTATCTATATGAGTTGATGGATGTTCACTGAACTTACTGTGATACTCATTTCATGATGTATGGTAGGTCAAATCATTATGCCATACACCTTAAACTTACACAGTGGTATATGCCAATTATATCTCAATAAAACTGGAAGAAACAGGCAGCAAGGAAAAAATCCTGTAACAAAAAAATCAAAATATAATGGCATAAACAAGTAAAAATATATCAATTATCATAAGTATGAATGGCTTGAAAACAAATGTCCATTAAAAGACAGAGATTGCTTTGGATAGTATGGCCATTTTAATATGATTCATTCTTCCAATCCAAGAGCATGGAGTATCTATCTATTTCTTTGTATCATCTTCAGTTTACTTAATCAGTGTTTTCTAGTTTTCAGAGTATAGGTCTTTTACCTCTTAGTTAAATTTATTCCCAAGTATCTTATTCTTTTTGATGCAATTTTACATTGAATTTCTTTACTTTCTATTTCTGATAGTCATTATTAGTGTTTAGAAAAGAAACATATTTCTGTAGATTAATCTTGTATCTTGCAACTTTACTGAATTCACTTATTAGTTTAATAATTTTTTGGTGGAGACTTTAGGGTTCTATGTACAAGATCTTGTCATCTGAAAATAGTGACAGTTTTACTTCTTCTCTTCTAATTTTGATGCCTTTGATTTCTCTTTATTGTCTGATTGCTGTGGCAAGGACTTCTCATGCCATGTTAAATAGAAGGTGAGAGTGAGAATCCCTGTCTTGTTCCTGAATTTAGAGGAAAGCCTTTCTGCTTTTCACCATTGAATATGATGTTAGCTGTGGATTTTTCATAATTTCCCTTTATTATGTTGAGGTATGTTTCCTCTATATCCACTTTGATGAGAGTTTTTATCATAAATGGCTGTTGAATTTTGTCAAATGCTTTTTCTGGGTCTACTGAGATGATCATGTGATTTTTATCCTTCCTTTTGTTAATATGGTGTATCACATTGATTGAGTTGCAAATACTGAATTATCCTTGCATCTCTGGAATAAATCCCACTGGATCATGGTGTATGATATTTTTGATATATTGCTGGATTTGGTTTGCTAATATTTTGTTGAGGATTTTTACGTCTATATTCATCAAAGTTGCTAGCCTTAATTTTCTTTTTTGTAGTGTTTTTGTCTGGTTTTGGTATCAGGGTAATGGTGGCCTCACAGAATGAATCTGGGTGTGTTTCATCCTCTTTAATTTTTTGGAATATTTTCAGAAGGACAGGTATTAGCTCTTCTTTATATGTTTGATAGAATTTCCCTGTGAAGCTGTCTGGCTCCGGACTTTTGTTAGCAGGGGTTTTTCTTGTTGTTGTTGTTTTGGTTTTTTTTTTAATTACAAAAAAGGAAAAAATAAACAAATGGGACCTAATTAAACTTAAAAGCTTCTGCATAGCAAAGGAGACCATCAACCAAAAGACAACCTACTGAATGGAAGAAAATATTTGCAAATGATATGACTGAGAAGGGATTAATATAAAAATATATAAACAGCTCATACAACTCAATATCAAAAAACAAACAACCCAATCAAAAAAATGGGCAGAAGACCTAAATAGACATCTTTTTCAAAGAAGACATAGAGATGGCTAACAGGCAAATGAAAAAATGATCAACATCGCTAATTTTTAGAGAAATGAAAATCAAAACTACAATGAGGTATCACCTCATACTTGTCAGAAAGGCTATCATCAGAAAGTCTACATATAACAAATGTTGGCAAGGATGTGGATAAAAGCAAATCCTTGTACATTCTTTGTGGGAATGTAAACTGGTGCAGCCATTACGGAAAACAGTATGGATGTTCCTTAAAAAACTAAAAATAGAACTACCTTATGATCCAGCAATTCCAGTCCTGGGTATACATCCAGAAAAAAATGAAAACACTAATTTGAAAAGATACATGCAGCTCAATGTTCATATCAGCACTATTTACAATAGCCAAGATATAGAAGCAACCCAAGTACCCATCAATTGATGAATGGATAAAAAACAGTGGTACATATATATTATGAAATATTACTCAGCCATACCAAAGAATGAGATTCTGCCATTTGTGGCAATCTGAATGGACCTAGAGACTATTATGCTTAGTGAAATAAGTCAGAGAAAGACAAATACTGTATGATGTCACTTATTTGTGGAATCTAAAAAATAAAACAAATAAATGTATACAGCAAAACAGAAACAAACTCACAGATGTAGAAAACAAAGCAGTGGTTACCAGTGGGGAGAGGAAAGGGGGTAAGGGCAAGTTAGGGCTGTGGAATTAAGAGACACAAACTACTATGTATAAAATAGGTAAGTAACAAGGATATACTGTACAGCACAGAGAATTATAGCCATTATTTTGTAATAACTCTTAATGGAGTATAATACATAAAAATACTGAATCTCTATGTTGTATACCTGAAACTAATATTGTAAATCAACTATACTTCAATAAAAAATGAAGTAAAATACTTATCACAACATAAAAATAAATAAATAAAAGGCAGAGATTCTCAGAGTAGGTGAAAATGTATTCCAACTACATAAATATACGTGAATGTGTTTGCATGCATGTTTGCGTGTATGTGTGTAACTATATAGTAGAAAAGGATGTAGCAGGCAAATATTAATCAAAATAAAATGGGGTAACTATTGTCATCAATGTTATATTAATGTCATAGAATAGATTCAAGATAAAAGCCATTATTAGTTATACAGTGTCATTATATTATGATGCAAAAATCAGCTCATTGAGAATATTTTATATTTTAAACATGCATGCTTCAAGCATATATAAACTCTCAATTGACAAAATGAGAGAGTAATTGACAAATATATAATCCTAACAGTTTTAACACACCTGTCTCAGAAACTAATATATTAAGTAAATAAGAAGTTGGTAAGAAGAAGAAAAATTTTAACAACACAGTTAAAAAGTCATATTTGTGAGCTTAGGAGAGGTGATCTGCAGTAACATTTTAACCACAAAATTTTAATGACTTAAGAGTCACAATTTATTTCTCACTCATATTTTGTCCTAAAGAGTCTGGGGTTGTGTCTCTACAGAGGCTAATGAACTTTTAGCTCCACCATATTGGACAAGTGGCCTGCTTTATTCATTGCAGAAGAGCAAAGAGAGATTAGAAAATTATGCATGGCTTTTCATTTCCTTAGCCTGGAAGAGACTCATGAAGCTTCCACTCACATTCCATTGACTAGACCTACTTACATGTCCCTAACTAGGAGCAACAAACGTAGAAAAAGGGGGTAGGAATAGATGCCTGATTATTAGGAATATTATTAGGAATATTATGCCTGAAAAAAATTAACAAGAACCTACAGACTATTACCACTGAGAAGTTTGTGTCATTCCTATAAATTATTGGATGTCAATTTAAAAACTGTAGGAACTCATTCAAAATAACAATAAAATCTACAAAGCTTGTAAAATTTTGGAAGCCAATTAGATGTGAATAGACAATAATTAAATATTTGTATAGCATACCCTCAAATACAATTCAACAGTTAATGAGAAAGAATTTAACTACCTCTATCAACATTGGAAAAAATTGTCTGGAAAAAATTGAGTAAAAAATAACAGGTTTCAGAATATCTGTAGTATAAGTCTATTTTTGTAAATTAAAAAAAATACACAAAATAGGGGCTTCCCTGGTGGCGCAGCGGTTGAGAGTCCGCCTGCCGACGCAGGGGACACGGGTTCGTGCCCCGGCCTGGGAAGATCCCACATGCCGCGGAGCGGCTGGGCCCGTGAGCCATGGCCGCTGAGCCTGCGCGTCCGGAGCCTGTGCTCCGCAACGGGAGAGGCCACAACAGTGAGAGGCCCACGTACTGCAAAAAAACCAAAACAAACAAACAAAAAAAACAAACAAAAAAACCCCACAAAATAAAGCTACCTATTGCAAATGGACATATACATAGGCTGTGAAAGCATAAAACACAGATGGAAAAGATACTATACCAACTTCAGGATAGAGCTTATTACCTCTTGGGAGGGAGAGAGAGGAACAGATTGAGAATTGAAGGATTCAACAGTAATATCTCATTTCTTTTAAAAAGGATCTGAAGCAATTTATGTAAAATGATACATTTTTCTAAATCTGGAGAGTAGGAAGCTGGGTGTCTGTTTTATCAGTCTCATTTATTGCATAACTAAGTTAATTTTTAAAAATTTAAAAAGTGAATATGTGAAGAAGGGCGCATAAAGTACATGGCGAGCCCTCTGAGGAAGTTTGGCCATGAGCAAGAGCAGAGAAATGTTGAGCTTTCTAAATGGAGAGGTGCTGGAAGAGGACGCGGATGTACGGGTCCCTCACTAACCAGGGCTTTCCCAGACTTCTCGTGACTGCTTTATTCTAGGGGCAGGGATGACCTGCTGCAAAATCTCTCAGCTGCTTTTAATCATCAGGGTGATGGATTCTGCCCATTTACCCAAAAGGCACACACAATGAGGAAATGCAAGTAGCTACGTTTTCCTTTGAGACATTATAAGACAACAAAAATATTTTCTGAATCACTTCAGAACTATTAAATCATGATTGGTAGAACAAGTGTTGATTACTGTATTGTAATTCTTCAAAAGTTAATTCCTTAGTCATTCCCACAACAGAGCTATTTTCTTAACACTTAAGTTTACTGTAATGTCATCTTGTTTCAAGGGACTTGAGGATACTTTCTGTGTTTGCTTTTGTTTCAATTATTGTCTTGATGATCTCCAAATCAGACTAATCAGGAGGAATCTGGGAGAAAGCCCTCATTCTAAATCTGAAAAGGAAATTTTTCTTATGATAACATGCTTATGCTACTGATTGGAGAGTTAACACAATCTTTTTGGCAAGATAATTCAGCAGGGTTGATTAAAAATTAAAATGTATATTACATTTAACCATTTCTATTTCTAGAAATCTAAGCTTAGAGATACTTTCATATGTGCACAAAGCTATGTATGAAAAGAAATTCTTTACAAAAGATGTTCATTATAATACTGTAGCAAACATCCTTGATCATATAGTTGTTTGTACACTCAATAACTTGGAATTAGGGCCAAACGTACACCAACAAGGGAATGGATGTTATGACACATCTCTGCTATGTAATAATATGGCAGTATTATTGCATAAATGAGGTAGATCTTGCTATATAGAGATTCAAGTTCAACTTCTAAGATACATCGTTAAGTGAGAAAAGAGGTTATGAAGCAATACATATAATATGATCCAATTAATGTTAGAAATCCCAAACCCATATATGTGCAAATATAAAACATACACATATACAAACTTATGGAAAAATTTTTAGCTCAGACTGTTAACAGTGATCACTGTTAACTGGTAACTGTCTAGCAAAGAGGCCCTGTCCTTGGTCCTATCAGATAAGCAGGATAGAAAATCCAAGGAAAAAGGACTCCTATGGACAAGACCCTCAGACCTTAAGATTCACGGAAGGGAGGCTCTAGTGGAGTTTATCTGGCATTAGAAGAAATGTGAGGAGTCCTGAGGCATAAGACAAATACTGAAGGACCATTTGCATGTGTGAGAAGTGAAACCTTTTCCAAAGGTTCATTAAATCACACAGCTTGCCTTAGAGAGGATCTCCATGGAGAATATGGCTTTCCTTTTTCCAGGCCAATCAGCAGAGGAAGGGCTGCAGAGGCCCTGGCTGGGGCCACCCAGGCTGAAACGGAAGTGCACCGTTTCCAGCAGAGGCCCCTGTCCCTCCTGCCCACAGGCCCAGGCATAGGAATTCCTTCCCCAGTCTAAGCTGGCGAGGGCTTGAGGTTTCTCTTTTTCTTGGACTCACTGCAGATTGAAACAACAAAGGCGATGGAAGCCTACAGTCCTTTACGGATAATCTGAATGGAAACCACTGGAAATTCAAGGGCTTTGGCAAAAACGCTGCTTTGTTTTTCATGTCCCTAAGTTGATCTGGCCAATGCCTTGGGTGACAAACAGTGAACAGCACTGGGTACAGCTGGTGTTCACTGTACGCCTGGTGTGCTGTCATTAGGGTGGTGGGTTAGATTGGAGCTTCTGTGGCACTAGACCCACCCCAGCTGCTATTCTTGCATTTATTCTGTGGCTTCATCACACGATCTGGGGGCTCCCTGGTTAGGCTGATTTTATTACAAGAAAAATAAGCTCATCACTACTTGTCACTAGCACGCTTGGATATTTTCTTTTTCTGATCCACATTTGCCAAGCCACACATTCTGTGATAAATAGAGCCTACCTAACTCTCTGCTGACTGTGGTTTTTCCTGGCTCACTCTTCCATCTCTTACTAAAATGCCTCTGGGGCAGCTCATTTGATCAATCATTCATTCTTCTGTTTGTTCATTCACTTGTTCATTCAATACACATTTATTAAGCATCTGTGTGAGTATACTTTTCCTGAGGCACTGGGCTTGAGAATACAATGAAGAATAAAAACAGATCTGGCCCTGCTCTGATAAAGCTGTATTAAAAACTAGGAGAAGTGCTCTGATGGAAACAAGCCATCACAAGAGAACATGGGACATGATGTCTGGAATCCCAACAGTTCCCTGGCGGGTCACAGGCAAGCAGGCATCACTGAGCTCACCTACAGCTTGACAGGGAGGCCTGGAGTCTGAGGTGTGAAGTGGGGATTCCTTTCCCTGTGGTCTTCAGGGGTGAGTGGTGATAGATTTGCCAGAGCTTATCGGGCTAGAGCAGGTTAGATATTTTCAGTATATAGGCGTTGCATTTAGCTTTGTTACTGTGAAGGAATGAATGAAATGGAGTCTGTCATGCCAACAGAGCACTAAAATGGAGCCAGGAGACCACGGGGGAAGTAGGGCCTATGCACGTCTCCATCTAATGGAATGTGAACTTTGACCTGGGCCATCACATCCTTAAAGAACGTTTACACAGTGAATTCTCACATAGTAACAGCCCTAGCAACCAATCACATATAGACAAGAATGGCTCCAGTCTACCAGCACCAATCATAATTTTTGCAAAACAACTTATGTAAGCTTCCTCCTTTCCCTTTAAAACGCTTTGGTTTTCAACCCTCCTTGGAGCACATCTGGGTTTCTATTCAAATCTGTGTCTCCCAAATTGCAGTTCCTAAAACAAATAAATGCTTTTGTTGCCTTACGACTCTGGTCTTATTTCTCAGTTGACGTTACGAAGGTGGTAACTATCATCATCATTATAAATGTCACCAAGTACAGAGCGCTTACCTGTGCTGGAAGGTGGCATCGCAACTCAGACCTCACTAATTGAACTGGGTTGCAATATCTATTGAAACATCTTTCTTGGGGAAGCAAATGACAGAGTCATGGATGGAAGTCTGGCCCTGCTCATAACACTTCTGACACCAAATGTGTGGGTTTTCATACCAAGCAATTCTCTTCAGACATCAGCTGGGTGTCCTACAATTTAATTCACTTTTGATACTAACTACATGGACTCAGTGCAGACCCCACAGGTTAAGGGCTCAGTCCCTCAAGACTGCCCCCCAATTCAGACGCCAATTGTAAGGAATAGGTTCCCAGGTTACCACACTTCTGTCCAACTGACCCGAACTGGGGGTTCCCACAGCCCCCTCCTCCTCGGTTTTGGTCATTTGCTATTATGGCTCATAGGATCCCACTGACTTATGTGGACAAAGAATGTCACCTGCCATTTCAGTAAACAAAGGGTGTTGCAGTCATCAAGCCATCAGCCACCATGGCTGCCCCCCACTGGTGCGCCCTGAGGGGATTCGGGATGGAGAAAAAACAGGATGCGGGCCCTAGATAGTTAAGGTGCCTAACAAACGGATAATTTCAATAAGCCCGGATTCTTGCATCTTCCCATACACAGAAAAGTGCTAAATTCATTAACTTGAGATGTCTGGGTTGTTTTGTTTTATAATTAGCAGTAATCTTCTGATGTTCCGCTACCTGGTTTTTTTTGGAAGAACGCCTCTATATCCTGGCTCCTCCCTCACCTCTGGGGACCCGTCCCTCAGAGCTGGCTGAGAGGCTGCATCCCGGCTTAAGTCCTCAGGAACTCTGCCGAATAAAACATGATTGTCAACTTCTAGGTTGTGCTTTTTTTGTTTTTTCAGTCGACACTGTTACCAGTTTATTATAAAGAATATTATAAAGGTGCAAATGAATAGCGGTATACAGGACAAGGTCTGGAAGGGTACTGAGCACAGCAGCTTTCTGTCCCTGTGGAGTTTGGGGTATGTCGCCCTCCTGGCATGAGATGCATTCACCAACCTGGAAGCTCTCTGAACCCTTTCATTTAGGGTTTTTATGGAGGTTCTATTACATACACATGATTAAATCATTGGCCTTTGGTGATTAATTCAATATCCAGTCCCTCTCTCCTCCCTAGAGGTTGACGGTTGGGGGAGTGGGGCTGAAATTCCAACCCTCCAATCACACTGCTGTCTCCTTTGGCAACCAGTGCTCCACTCCCATCCTGATGCTATCTAGGGATGTTTCAAAAGTCATCTTATTAGCATAAATTCAAATATGTGTGAAAGGGGCTTATTATGAATGACAAAAGATGTTTCTTTCACCCTCTTCACTCAGGAAATTACAAGGGTTTTCGAAGTTTCATACAAGACCCAGGGGCAAAGACCAAATATATATTTCTTATTATATATCATAATATCACATGTCCCTGATATTACAACTGAACCTTTGTCCCTATAGGGATGTCCACATGTTCATATTAGTAACAAGGCTGAGCTTTGCAGTAGCTTGGAAACCCTTGGTGGGATGGAGGGCAAGAGAAGGTCTAGAGCTGACAGTAGCCTTTGCTACCTTGGACATCCTCTCCCCTCTCCTGACACTTCCCTCTCTTTACTCTCCAGCTTAGTAAGTTTTGAGGTCTTATGATTCTGAACCAGGGAAACCCTGGACCCTGGGCAGAGAATTTGATGGTAAACTTCATGAAAAGCAGGAATTTGGTCCTTTCATCTCTATGTCCCTCACACAGCATAGAACCTGACAAAGGAAATGCACACACAATGATTGCTGAGCAAACGAGGTAGGTGCATGCCTAAGAGTCCTGTGTGAAGTAAAATGATGGTGTTTCAATTTGCCTGTGTGGGGAAGGAGTGATAAACAGGTTCTCCTCTCAGAAAAAGTTCTCTTCTGTGGCAGGGGCAGGATACCTGAGAATCCCAGCTTCCTCTTAGTTTCAAATAACCCTTGGGAAAAGTAGCTTGAAACGGGAAGGATCTGGCCGAGCCATGAATATTCAGAGGAACCCACAGCACTTCCCAGTTTGGACTGAGTTCCCTGGAAGGCCAAGAAACCAGGCAACCTACATTTGAGGTAAATTCAATGTTATTTTTGTCCTATTTTATTTGCCATCACAACCCTCGAGGTCAACCTACATTACTTCCATTGTTCTCAAATCCTTTCCATGTTTATTCCTTGATTCTCCCAACATCTGACTCAAAACTCCTCAAGGGAACGCTCTGTCGAATTCTTTCAGTTCAGCTCAGTACAAGTTTCTGTGGCTCTATACACAGGAAGCTCCTAAAAAAATGTTTAATTTCCTCATTTAGAGAGTCTGCTTTCATATGGAATCCCTCTCCCATCCCTAGAGTTACATACACTCTGGTTCCCTCCCCGCCAAGGACCATTAGGGCTGCCACCTTAGGCACTGTGTACAGAGGTTTTTGCTGGGCCCTGAGTGTAGGAAGCCAGCACCTTCTTCTGCAAGTGAATTCCAGAAGTGGAAAACCTCTGCTTAACCTCTGTGCAAGTACACTGTGCCCTCCTCATTTCATTCCTTCAATCAGGCCAGGTAGGATTTTTGTAGGCATTAAAAGTCCACGCCACATCACAATTTAGGAATCAGAACTGTGTTTCACACGTGGGCCCTGCTACTACCTGTGAAATCTCAAGCAGGCTGCACTGTCTCCCTCTTGCCATTTCCCCATCCATACAATGGATGAAGAGGGAAAGTTATCCCGCCCCTTTCTCCCTCATGAGTCTAAATGTGAGGCTACACCAAATACATGGAGTTCTAGAAAAGACAGGTGCTGTGCCCCTCTCCCCATCCCCACACACAGGTCCCTATGCTCATGACCTTCTGTGACCTGCTGGATCACATGCTGCTGACCCACCTAGAGACACTAGGGTGGGCTGGATCCAGCTGCAAGGCTGCTATATTTTCTTGCCAGTGAGGACTGTGTTGCTAAAAGGCACGCCCACTCTCTCTCTCTCTCTTAGGCTGACCAACCTATCTGATTTCTGTGGGGATATGGGGTTTCTGGAAAGCAGGACTTTCAGTGCTGAAACTAGGACAGTTCTGGGCAAACCTGGAAAGTTGGTCGCCCTACTAGTAGAAATTAGTCAGAGAGTAGAATGCTCTTGCTTCTGTTACCAAACCTCAATTTATTTGAAGGGCTGTTTTGGGGGAGATAATGGAAGATGTGAATTATGAACTGTATTTTGATTCTCTACTTCCCAAGCTCCAATTTGGATAGAAATCTCCCTGCCCAACTTACTCTGCAGTAAATTAGTGGCTTCATGGGGGGTATGATTAGGATACTTTATGAAAGCTCCTCATCACTCACTGGGGGCTTAAGCACCCTGAGTAGAGAAATTCCTTTAATTCTATTATTCCCGTAATAATGATTTGTTCCCCCTTCTAGCATCTTGCCCTCTCACTATACTATTATTTGTATTATCACTTTAACAGCCTGAGAACTCAGCATGTCCATGTGTGCATTCAATGTTCTATGTACCCTTGGCCAATAAACATAAGGATATAAAAGAAGCAAGGCTGACATCAGCCCTAGCAGTGCAGCCAAAATTGGTGAAAGCTATAGCCTCTATCAATTGTTGATCTAAGATATGAGAAGGTAGAGATGTAAGAGGCTTAGACTTGATAAAAATGTATTTTCTCTAGCCCCTCGTAATCAATAAGCTTTTAGAAAAGCATCAAGAGGTGCCAATGCCAGGCAGAAGCAGAAATGATGAAGTGAGTTTGGAAAACTTTGAGCTTGCTTAGTGATAAACGTTCAATAATTCATTATTTCATCAAATGTCACCCCACCCCCATTTTGCATGTCTACTTTATGGGGGACAGGGCAAAGCATAGAAGACGCAGCGAACATAACCTTGTATCTGTTGTCAGGGTCTTAGGGTTTAACAGCTCTAAATTGATAATCTGTACATGTGAGGATTAAGCAAAAAGATTGAAATCGAGAAGTTTTAAAAAATTGGGCCTGAAGCCTTGGCCAATCTTTTGAGGCTGCATAGCCTGTGGTATTTATGTGTTTCCAGATGAGACAGTTGTTCCTGATAGTTGGGGGGCTACCAACTATCAGTGACAATCTACTGCGAAATTGATAACTGATACCATGCTGGTGTTGTTTGTCCTTTTTGTAGGGGGTAGATGCCTCCCTCTTTCATATCTCGTAACCTGATATCAACCCATCTTCCTGCAGTCAAGAGGAAAATGAACAACAGAAGCTGGCCACAGAATGAGCTTCCTGTGCACAGGAATATACACCACAGAGAGGTTAACTAGGGAAAGTATTTCCTGAAATAAAAGGACAAAACCACAGAGCACTTTAACAGTCACCCAAACTCACAGACTTAACGCAATCCACATAAGAACTTAATCAGGACACGTGCTTGTGTATTTAGAAAAACACAAAGTATGACAGACAAAGTTGGGCGGATTATTAATGCATTTACAAACTATTACAAACCAAACTAGAAAGACACGCTTGCTGCCTGAGATTTTAATATTCAAAGAGTTCTTGGTGTTAGCAAAGTTAAAAAAAATCTTGAAAACACCTGCTTGCCTTGACTCCTGGTGATGACAGCAACTGATGGATCAACAGAGTCAAGCTGGGCTGGGTAGGAGGTGTGCTTGGATTAGGGAAATTGGTGACTCGGAAGAGGGGATGAATTCATGCTACATGCCACCTGTAATGCTGGCAGATAGGTTAGTGCTGAGATGGGAGACCTTACTATGGCTTAAACAGGCCAAATGACCCACTCTTTTGTCTGCCATCTGCACCCACCTCTGCCCTTACTTCTTTACAACACTAGAAGAATTAATGGTAAGAACTGCTGTGCCGAACTTAGGATCAAGGGGTAATGACTGTGTGGCTAGAATGCCATTCAGCTAGAGCCGCTGATACATTTTAGAAGTCAGGACCTGGAATATAGTTTTATATGTAGATTGCCCAGTCCACATCTCAGTTGGGTGTGGCATGGCTGTCCCCTACCCAGATTTGCCCATCCCTCATAGTTTATTTCCCTCTTGTACTACCTCTGTCTTGAACATTGTAGGTGCTGCAGGAATGTGTCTGTAGTAGCAAGTCATCATTCAGTGACCTTTACATAGTGAAGAGGCTCCCCTGGTTATCAGCTCCAGGGCTCAGGGGAATAAGCCTATTCTTGGAGCCAAACGTTTTCCTCTGGAAGTTGGGAAATAGGGTTCTAGTTTCCATCTTGGTTACATATAACTGCATGACTTTCTGGATTTCTGTTTCCTTCTCGTAGGATGTAAGGTTGAGTTGAACTGAGAATCTCCTCCCAGATCCAACATTCTATGAACTTTAAGCATTTACAATCCCATTTGGAAATATATAAACCCCTCCACGAATCTCTTATTTGACAATGACAAAGATGATCCAGAGCGAGAAGGGGTTGAGTCCTGGTTCAGCATCTCCATGCAGAATTACTTCTGAGGTTATCTCCTTGACTTTTCCATGAGGTGCCCAGTTGTGTTTCCCAGGGAGCCAGCCAAGGTGCCAGCTGGAGGCAGATATGGGAAAAGAGATGATACAGATGTTAATAATGTAGTTAAAATCATCATGTTTGACAGCCCCATTCTAAGGGCAAAACCAAGGAGGGATGGGAAGTTGAGTGTTGGGCTGTTTTTGATCCTTGTCTCATCTCTTTTTTTTTTTTTTTGCGGTACGCGGGCCTCTCACTCTTGTGGCCTCTCCCGTTGCAGAGCACAGGCTCTGGACGCACAGGCTCAGCGGCCATGGCTCACGGACCCAGCCGCTCCACGGCATGTAGGATCTTCCTGGACTGGGGCACAAACCCGTGTCCCCTTCATCGGCAGGCGACTCTCAACCACTGCACCACCAGGGAAGCCCTGTCTCATTATCTCTTGAAAAATAAAGTGGAAGAGGTACTCAATAGCTCTCTCCAATTGGAGGTAGACTTTTAGCTTGTACTAGACCCTAACCTCTTAAACAGAGAGTTTAATCATATGTTAAAGGAAAATACTTATTCATCATTCTCAGCATTACTGGCCATCATATACCACTGGTAACACACTGTAATACTAGAGTTGGCCTTGGCTACTAACCAAATTGCTCAAGACAGCCTTTTTTAAGAACATAGGTTAATATTGGCTATTGAATTTTGTCTTTTGTTTCCTAATGAAAATTCTCCTGGCCAGTTGCTGCTTCTTTGAAAAACTGTGATGCAGGCTAAGGTTAACTTGACTGATTTTTCCCTCGTAGTTCCTTAGCTCTCTTGTTATGATTACATTCTTGTGATGCTTTTCCTTTTTTCTTTAAATAAATAACCTTTTATTTTAGAATAGTTTTAGATTTGCAGACAAGTTGTGTTGATAGTTGAGAGAGTTTCCATATACCTTAGACCCAGCCTCCTGTACTGGTAACGTTCTGCATTACTATGGTACATGTGTCACAATTTTAATGAACCAATTTTGATACATTATTATTTACGATAGCCCATTTTTCATTCGGATTATCCTCAAATGTCTTCATCTGTTCCAGGATCCCATCCAGGGAACCACACTACATTTACTCATCATGTCTCTTGAGGCTCCTCTTGATTATGAGAGTTTCTCAAACTCTCCTTGTTTTTGATGACAGTTTTGAGAAGTACTGTAAACATGGATGATAGCAACACCAATAACATCTCTGTGGCCTTGTACTGTGCTGAGCAATGTGCAAAGTCATTTAGATATATCCACTCATTTAATGCCCACAATATCCATATAGGTACGTCCTATTATTATCCCCTTCTTATAGCTGAGGAAATTGAATCTTAAAGTGTTTAAGCAATTTACATAAGATTATGTAGTATAAGTGGCAAAGTAGGGAGACCAATCCAGGCTTGATTACTGAGGCCACATCCTTTTTATATTGAAGTATCGTTGATTTACAATGCTGTGTTAGTTTCAGGTGTACAGCATATGTATGTTTCTGAATATACATATCAGAAATCTCTCTCTCTCTCTATATATATGTATATATACATTCTTCTTCAGATTGTTTTCCATTATAGGTTATTACGAGATATTGAACATAGTTCCCTGTGCTATACAGTAGGACTGTGTTGTTTATCTATTTTATTTAGAGTAGTTTGTATCTGTTAATCCCAAACTCCTAATTTATCTCTCCACCCACCTTTCCCCTTTGGTAACCAGAAGTTTGTTTTCCATGTCTGTGAGCCTACTTCTGTTTTGTACATAAGTTCATTTGTGTCATATTTTAAGATTCCACATATAAGTGATATCACGTGATATTTGTCATTCTTTGTCTGACTTACTCCACTTAGTATGATAATCTCTAAGTCCAACCATGTTGCTTCAAATGGCATTATTTCATTCTTTTTCCTAGCTGAGTAGTATTCCACTGTATAAATATACCACATGTTCTTTACCCATTCATCTGTCAATGGACATTTAGTTTGCTTCCATGTCTTGGCTACTGTAAACAGTGCTGCTATGAACATTGGGGTGCATGTAACTTTTCAAATTAGAGTTTTCTCCAGATATACATGCCCAGGAGTGGGATTGCTGGATCATATGGTAGCTCTATTTTTAGTTTTTTAAGGAACTTCCATACTGTTCTCCATAGTGGCTGCACCAATTTACATTCCCACCAACAGCGTAGGAGGGTTCACTGAGGCTACATTCTTAACTACCATGCTTGGTAATGAGAATGATGAAAAATTCCTTAGATCTGTACATCTCTTTACAGAGCACTTTCACGTATATCACAGTCACATCCTAATGACCCTGGTGATCAGGGTGATCGGGGCAGATGCTACCATTCCTGGAGGCCCAACAACTTGGTGTGGGCTTCTGCTACAGCCTGACCATAGTCAGGCCAGTATTTCAATTACTTAAGTAGGTAGCAGCCTTGCCTGTAGGCCTGTCATACTCTGGAGGGCAGAGCCCATATCTTCTCTACTGTTATCTTCCCTGTGATGTCATATCTTTTACGTGGTAATCTCTTAATGAGTACTTGTTGAATTGGATTCCTTTTTTACAGTTGAAGGAAGTGAACATTAGAAAATTAATGAAAGCCAAAAAAAATATTTTCCATGTAAACTGTGAGGCTTTAAACTCTTTTTTTTTAAAGTCCAGTTTTCTGCAGGGATCTACCTTATTGACAGTCTCCATATTTTTCAAAAGCCTCTCAATAGTCTAATTTGATGAAGGACGCAAGAACAGGGATTAATAAAATTCAGATGACTTTAAAATAGAATTTTTCAACAGATTCCTTCCTGGTGGTAGTGCCAGGGTGATCTTTATTTTGATTCCCTTTTGGCTGAGCTCTTACCAGACAGAGTTTATAGAATCACAGCATTTCAGTTGATCTCTTTGGCTTTAATTTGTCACTGGAAGAGATGTTAAAAGTAAGGAAAATGATTCAAAGTGCAGAGAAGAAATAAAAGAACAAATTGGTGAATGGAAAACTGCCAACCTCTGCATCATTCTCCTCCAGGAGGTAAGAGAGAGGATTACTCTATACTTCCTTCACCCAGAGAGAGGCCCAGAACCATCAGTTGTGCTACAGAATGGCTATTAAAAAAAAAAAATATATATATATATATATATATATTTATTTATTTTTGGCTGCGTTGGGTCTTCATTGCTGCATGCAGGCTTTCTCTAGCTGTGGTGAGCGGGGGCTACTCTTTGTTGCAGTGTGCAGGCTTCTCACTGCTGTGGCTTCTCTTTGTTGCAGAGCACGGTCTCTAGGTGCGTGGGCTTCACTAGTTGTGGCTCACGGGCTCTAGAGTGCAGGCTCAGTAGTTGTGGCGCACCGGCTTAGCTGCTCTGTGGCATGTGGGATCTTCCCGGACCAGGGCTTGGACCCGTGTCCCCTGCACTGGCAGGTGGATTCTTAACCACTGCACCACCAGGAAAGTCCGAGAATGGCTACTGTCCTGCGAAGCAAGCTGGGTAAATCCTCGTGATGTCAGGAGTGGTGACCATGACTACTCTTTCCATGGGCTTAGCAATGAGAGGCCCAATGGACAGAGCGTGACCTGAACTTGCTTCGTAGAGAAATATTGTATCTGGGCTCCAATACTAGCAACTTACTACTATGTGAACTTGTCAAGTTCTGCTACCACCTGAACCTCATTTTCTGTATCTTTAAAATGGGCTTAATAATAAATGTGATCCCGGAGCTGCTGTGAAGTTTAGAAATAAATGTGTAAACAATATATTCAAAGTCCAATGGATGGCAAATGGCTTACGTTCAATACATGTAGGTATTATTAACCTGCACATTTTCCAGCTTAAGGACTGAGGTAGATGGCTGCTTCAGTCACATTCTAGCCCTGGACTCCATACTCCTCTTACTTAATATTCCCCAAATGAAAGTCAAAGTTATTGGGAAAAAATAAACTCTCCTGGGACTCAGGGAAGCCAGCTTCTGGATTTAGTCCAATTCCCAGAGTGCTTCTGCTTCCAGCACAGCCCCAGAAGGACGCCATCTACTCCCCACACCTTCAAATCTAGGGCACATCAGGGCAAGTCCAGGAGCATGGCATCTGCCAAACCTCCTCTGTCCCCTAACCCCAGCCTGTGACTCCTGCCCCACCCTGCCCTCTGGGCTAGTCTGACTTCTGTTTTTCACTCCACATTATATTTGGCATTTTTATCACCAGAACTTGGGCAACTGGGCAAAGCCTTTGGGCCAGAACTAGGCACTATTTCCGAGGAGCTCCCCTCGGTGAACTGCTTGACGCTCTGCTGGGTATGACTGCGTGTTTTTGACAGCTGCAGGGAGAGGTGCTGAGTCCTGGGGTGGGATGGGTGATGAACACACCATAAATCCCGTCTGCCTAGAGCATACATCTGAGGGCTGCACAAGTTCTGAGGCAAGGAAACTGGAACTCTGGAGCCAGGTAAACAGACCTGAGTCAACAGGAGCAGAGAAACAGCTCTGTGGCCCCTCCATCCACAGCCTTGGGCTGGGTTTGCAGAGTCTGGTGGCTGGCTTCTTGGGAGTCATCTTTGATTTTCATGGTTTTGTGAGGTTTGGGAAAGAAAATAAATGCAGGACAAGGTTGGGGCTCCTTCTTGCAGTGGCCGGGCAACTGCTTACAGCGCCATGGCACCTAGCAGAGTTTCCAGGACTGCTCAGAGCTGTTGGCTCCAGGGAGGTGAGGAAAAGGCCACACAGCCGCCCCGTGGGTCACTGACGGGCAGGTCCTCCAGGGAAAACATAGGGCCGTGAGTTAGAGCACCCGGATCCAGGCCCCGATTTGCCACTAACCTGCGACGTGATTTTAGGCCTCCTGACTTCTCCGGATTTTTACAAAATGGATACAATATTCATATCCTATCTACCTCAGAGGATCAAATGAGATGAGAGATGTCAAAGTTTTGGAAGCCCCTTACCGTACGAAACCGTCAGACTGTGTGTGAACAGTTATTAATGATAAGAAAATGATAGCTATCAATCGCTAAGCACTGTTTAATACTTGGCACAGTGCTAGGTGATCTACAGGACTGGTTAAACAATTTGCGGGGCTCAGCACAAAATAAAAATGTGAGGCTCCTTGTTCAAAAAGAAGGAAAAGGTGCCATTAAAGTCATTAAGATATAAAACAATAGTTAACAGTAGGGCAGAAGACCTAAATAGACATTTCTCCAAAGAAGATATACAGACTGCCAACAAACACATGAAAGAATGCTCAACATCATTAATCATTAGAGAAATGCAAATCAAAACTACAATGAGATATCATCTCACACCGGTCAGAATGGCCATCATCAAAAATCTAGAAACAATAAATGCTGGAGAGGGTGTGGAGAAAAGGGAACACTCTTGCACTGCTGGTGGGAATGTGAATTGGTTCAGCCACTATAGAGAACAGTATGGAGGTTCCTTAAAAAACTACAAATAGAACTACCATATGACCCAGCAATCCCACTGCTGGGCATATACCCTGGGAAAACCATAATTCAAAAAGAGTCAGGTACCAAAATGTTCATTGCAGCTCTATTTACAATAGCCCAGAGATGGAAACAACCTAAGTGTCCATCATCGGATGAATGGATAAAGAAGATGTGGCACATATATACAATGGAATATTACTCAGCCATAAAAAGAAACAAAATTGAGCTATTTGTAATGAGTGGATAGAGCTAGAGTCTGTCATACAGAGTGAAGTAAGTCAGAAAGAGAAAGACAAATACTGTATGCTAACACATACATATGGAATTTAAGAAAAAAAATGTCATGAAGAACCTAGGGGTAAGACAGGAATAAAGACACAGACCTACTAGAGAATGGACTTGAGGAAGGGGGAAGGGTAAGCTGTGACAAAGCGAGAGAGAGGCATGGACATATATACACTACCAAACGTAAGGTAGATAGCTAGTGGGAAGCAGCCGCATAGCACAGGGAGATCAGCTCGGTGCTTTGTGACCACCTCGAGGGGTGGGATAGGGAGGGTGGGATGGTGGGAGGGAGGGAGACACAAGAGGGAAGAGATATGGGAACATATGTAAATGTATAACTGATTCACTTTGTTATAAAGCAGAAAAAAAATATTAGATACTGGAAAAAAATAGTTAACAATACTGTATTGCATATATGAGCGTTGTTAAGAGAGTAGATCTTAAAAGTCCTCATCACAAGAAAAAAGTCTGTAACTATGTGTGGTTATGGATGTTAATTAAACTTATTGTGGTAATCATTTCACAATATATACATATATCAAATCATTATGTTGTACACCCCAAACAAGAATGTTGCATGCCAATTATATCTTAAATTTAAAGAATAATAAAAATTTTCCTTCTATCCACAGGCTCTCTACCTTCAGTGTGGTTCTTTATTTGCTATTTAATGTTGCATTCCCTTGAGCATAAGAAAACCTTTAGAGCAAGTGCAGACCCTCATAAGCTCCTAGGATCCCTCTCTACCACATGTGTGTGTGGTGTCTACCCACTGCTAGGCTGACATGCACACCCTGCCTGGGGGTGGGGGAAGTGTCAGGCATCTCCCCTTCCTCAGCCCATGCTGGACAGGTGAGCTGGGTGGGTGAGTGAAAGGCTGGACCCTGCTGAGTTGCCTGATAAACACACCCTGGTACTGCTAGCCTGGGGCCGAGATGGCGTTGCCACGAGCTCCTCCTGAACTCTGGCCCTGACCCACCCTGTGCCAGCACACAGGACCCTGCTAGGGGCATGGGGGAGGGTGACAGCAGTTGTTGGGTGGCCATGGGGGGAGGGGATCAGGCAAGGGCCAGGGCACCAGAGAGTGGGGAGGCAGAACCACAGCCGAACCGAGTCTCCAAGCTTCCAGTGCATGTGCCATTGATCCGTTGGATCTCACTTATAAAACTCAGATTCTGGGACTGTGACTGCAGAGCATTAAACCTCAAGTGTGCGATCCCCTCCGCAGCGCCAGGCCCTGTGTGGCTATGCAGGTCCCGTGTCCTGGAGCCAGCCCAGGTGATTATCTCATGAGGCTCAAGGATGATACTAACATAAGGGAGCTACTTTTACTCTCATTCGGCAGAAGAGGAAACCGAGACCTTTAGCAGCTTGCATCAAGCCCTGGGAAAGCAGAGGTAACATGTGAACCTGGGTGTAATTGAAACACATCCAGTAGAATCTCTCTGGAAGCAATGAATGTGTGAATTGGGCTGTCGAACCATACCCTCATCCGGTCTAGATTAGTAAACTAATACTCCCTCAAGAGAATATTGAGAGCCAACTAGCTCTTGAGAGCTAACTCCCTCAAGAGAAAAGTCACGAGACATCCTCCCTCCAACAAAGAACATTATTCCAGCAATATTATTGAGTCTTCATTATTTGATGAGGAATCTAACACCCAAGATGGTTAATGAATCTTTTCTCAGCCACTGATATTCAACTGAACCATTCAGCAAAAATATTACTGAGTACCTGTCATAAGCAAGAATTTTGCTTGCATTTTTAGGGGAATATAAATGTGATACAATCTGACCTCTCTCCTCTAGGAATTTATCTGTGCCAGAAAACTGGCCAACACTATCCTTAATGCAAGGTCAGTAATGAAAAGGCTCTAAGGGAGAAACAACTGGGGAGAAGTGGCGCATTCAAAGAAGAGAGGCCTCTTGGAGGTGATGGAACCAAGCTTCTTGGTTGGGTGCTATTTAAGATGGCCTTGGAGAATGGGTAGGGCTTTGCATATGATGGTTGTGGGGAGAGAACAGCAAGGGCAAATCCATAGTGGTTGGAAAAGCATGCAGCCTGTTCCAGGAACTGTGTCTCTTCCAATTAAAAAATGTGTTTCCATGTCCTTCCCTGACCCTGGCTCCTTGGCCACAACTGACTGATCTAGAGGTATGCTTCTCTGGGATCCATTTCCCCCCCCCCCCTTTTCCTTTTTTCCAAACAGATTCTGAGAACGAGGTGCCTGTTTGGGTTGTAGAAGCTGTGGGATGGCACTCCTGGGCACCTTGGCTGGTAGTGTTTCTTGATGTGTAGGGGATGCCCTATCCATGAACAGAATGAAGGTGACAGGCAGAGAAGCAGAGACAGGTGGGAGGTGTGCGAAGGAGCATTTCCCTTCTCATTTCCAGGCTTTCCCATGGCCCAAAGGTAACATCAGCCTTCTGTTGGTGAGTGTCCCAGTGACTTTCCAGTCAAGCTCTCTGTTGCCTAGGCTACTTGGAGGTTAGTTTGTGTCTCTTGAGATCCAGAGACTTCTTCCAGAGACATGAGTTATTGGAATGGTCTAGGCGAGGACTCAGGACAACTTGCTGCAGAGCGGGGGGAGGAATGAAGGGAAAGGGGTGGATGAAGGAAACTTTGTGAAGATGCACGCAGTGGGACTGAATTGTTAGGATGTGGTGGTTGGTGGATGCTCAGAGAGAGGCAGAGATGATGGACAACCTCACGGGATCACTGGCACAGAGGAAGGGTCATTAACAGGGGGCTTTAGGGAAAAGGATTCATTTAGTTTTATGCTCTAAGAGTTAAGAGCTGCCCAAGCACCCACAACTATATCCCTACAGCAGCCAGAAATGTCAGTCCTGTGCCATAGGTGGGAAGGAGTTACAAGTTCAGCCTCCCCTGAATATGGCTCCTGCACAGCTGTCCACTGTCTGTGCAACCCTGGATGAGTTACTCCAGTTCCCTAAGCCCCATTTTATTATAACTTGGTATAATATCTAACTGAGGATTTTCACATAGATTAAATAAGAAAAGGCACTAGAGCCTAGAACAAAGAAAATTCTCAGTTAATGTTAGCACAAATCAAAACCAAATGAAAACAAAAACAGATCGCTGGGTTAAGAATTTATCTTCTTCTGGGAAATCCTATTCTTTATATCCTATTAACAAAAGGAAACTGAGGAAATTAATCCTTATTTGTACTTAGGGTTTTTTTTTTTTTTTTTTGATTAAAATTGAGATTGTATTGGTTTGTGTTTGAGGATCAGGGAATGGATATGAACAATTTGTATGGAATGTAAATTCCACTAATTAATGATTAACATCATACACCCTGCACCCCCTATCTACTCCTAATTTCAGTGTCTCACAGTACATTAACAAAGTTATTAGGAAAAAAAGGATGACCGTGACAAAAGATGTCACAGAGAGCACACAATTCTGACAGGGAGAGCCAGGATCAGGGAGTAGTTTTCTTTAGGAAGCAACTCTGCTAAAACCCAACATGGGTAAAGAAATGATTTAAAATGTTTAAGACAGATTAAAGACATGTCTGTGACTCTAAGTCGCCATTTATTGATAGTATGCTTTGTATGATAGGATATAAAACCGTGAGCCCAACTTAGGAAAGGTTGACAGCTAACAGTCAAGCCTTGCCATGATTCAGTACCGGCTACTTTCTGATCGTATAGAAAGATAAATAATCAGCATGAGGTTTACATCTTAAAGAAAAGTATTTGCACTTACCTAAATGTTTTAAAAAGTGGGATGAGGTGGAATTTCCTCCTTCTGAAAAATGGGTTTCTCAAATTACTAAAATACTTGCATTTACCAAATTGTTGATTAAAATATTCCTCTGGATGGTCTAAGAAGAGAGGCAGGGGCCACTCACAAGACATGGTCTACGTTAGTCCTCAGACATGCCTCCTTTCTCTCCTGCCTCGTCAGAGATTGCACTCTTCACTTTCTCCAATTTCTGCAGGTAAATCTTTTAAAATTTTAATTTAATTTTTAATTTTTTGATGCACTATAGAGATCTGATTCAAAAACCTTTTGTTTCTTGATTAGTCACTTGAGCCTGTTTACCTTGCTCTTCTTTTGTTTGTACTTTTATTTTTTCTGAAGATTTTTCTTGTTGCCCTGCTGCCCTTTTTGGGATTAGTTTCCACTTAGTAGGAGCAGGCTTAGTGACAAACTTGCTGATCTCTCAGGCCTCTTCTTCCCTCCCCTGTGGCTGAATGAACCTCTGTGAGATCTAAGTTTCTAGGAAGAGTGATGCTATAGCAATTCACACTTCTGGGAACACCAGAAAAACAGGGAGGGCAAAGAGTGGTTTCAAATATTTTGATAATCCCGTACATTTGTTTGTGTAGTGGACTGGATTTCCAAGAATGCGGTAGAGGAGGAAAAGGAGGTAAAATTTAATGGGCCAATTGTAGGAAACAGACTTCCAAAGCTAAGAAATATGATATAGAGGCTTTAACAAGACACACACGGGCTGATACTATAAGTAGCTGTGGCCGCATGTGGAGTTCATCAAGTCAGAGGAGTGGTTCGGGCACCTTGGAAGGGGTCTGCAGGGGCAGGCTCACTCCCGATGCGCCCTTTCACTCAGACTTACAGATGTCAAAAGTTTCCAAGGGCTCTGTTCTCTGTGTCTGCCGCACAGGAAAGTGTGGCCACACCTCGCCTGCTGCCTTGGCATGGCTCAGAGTGACCACAACTTGAGAACAAATGCCCGGTCTGTTGATAGATCTAACAGAGGGATTTGGAATTGGGATTGGTGAATTTGCCATAGGAATTTTTGTTCTCTGCTCTTCCTCATAGGCATCTCTGCATTCCTCATAATGTCATGCTAAAGTTGGCAGCTGTACATCAAAGAGCAATTAAAATCTCATTTCTGACGTGGAATGCCAAAAACCAACATTTCTGGAATTAGCCCAGCCCCAAAGGGGAGAACATACAAGTCTTCTTACTTATGCGTATTTTTATTTTGAAACCCAGCTAACTTTTTTTTTTTTTTTTTTTCAGTACGTGGGCCTCTCACTGTTGTGGCCTCTCCCGTTGTGGAGCACAGGCTCCGGACGCGCAGGTTCAGTGGCCATGGCTCACAGGCCCAGCCGCTCCGTGGCATATGGGATCCTCCCGGACCGGGGCACGAACCCGTGTCCCCTGCATCGGCAGGCAGACTCTCAACCACTGCGCCACCAGGGAAGCCCCCAGCTAACTTATTATCTCTTCAGTTTTAGAGTCTTCTCTGAATTTCTCAATCCACCTCACCTTTCCCTTTTTCTGAAATCTTTTGGTCTATATCTCTTGTACTGTGGAAAGGAAATGGCATTTCATAGACTAGAGTTCACATGTTACGTTATCTTGAATAAATTCCAGCTACCATTTAGACAAGGATTAGTAAATGATTGGTGATTGCTTTATATTTTAATATTCTCTGCAACTGATAGGACCTCTTATTACCTTGACATTTTATGGATGGGAAAACAGAAGTTCAGGGAAAAGAACTTGCCTGAAATCACATGGCTCGTAGGCGACAATGCTGTCAGAATTGAACCTGAATTTCCTACTTATTGTGCTGTACTGACTCCAGGTTAACTTTTCTGAGCCTTAGTTCCATCATCTTTGAACTAGAAATAGTTCGGTAATTGCAATGATTCAATAAGAAAGCCTGAAGTGCTGGGTTCAAAACATGTGTATATATAATCCCTTCCCCCACTCCTTCATTAATTAAGAGTTTTATCATGTGCTATCATTTCTCTTCTCATATTTAACAACTGCATTTCCACGCAGATGCTGAATTTTCTAGATATGGTGGCTCTATCTTATGCAGATTCTATAGGCGTCACACAGCACATACAGATGGTGGGATGACTTGATTTTGATAATGATGTTGTCTCTTTCTCTCCTTTTGGGTATGTCTATTAGCCTGGCATCATGATACACTGTCAATCCTGTGAAATTGAGGAGGTTTAGCCTTGTTTACTGCAAAAAGAAGCTTGTAACTATAAGATCACCACTCCTGGAAATTAAGTCCAAGGAATAATCAAACAAGTTTCCAAACTATCGATATTCAGATATTTTCTTCAAAGTTTCTTGAGACTTTAATCTTTCTGTCAGCTATACAAAAGTATTATAAAATAGGCAAGAGCGGGGACATATCCAGAGGTAGGTAAGGTATTTTTTGCCTCTCTGAGCTACTTGCCTTTAATAATTTTTGAGTGTTGCTTTCCAGTGAAGTGTTTTAGTAAAAGAGAGAGATGTGGGAAGTAAAAGACGGAAAAAGGGAAATGTTCAAGGAGAAGTAATTGGTGTTTGGTCCTTCATTAACTTCTAACATTTTCCAGTGGCTTGGGATATTAGATGGTGGGAGAATGTGTGTCTATGGTATGGGTGAATCAATGGGTACGGGCCCATGATTCTCCATCCTGGCCACACATGAAAATAACCTGGGGAGAATTAAAAAATGCCAATGCTCAGGACCAAGCCCAGACCAAGTGAATCAGAATCTCTTGGAATGGTGCCTAGGGAATATTTTTTAAAAATCCTTCAGGTCATTCTCATGTTATCTGAGGTTGAAACAACCAACCTTGAGAGTTAGCCAGACCAGGCCCAGAAACAAGCTGTTTTCCTGGCAATGTCTCTGGGAGAAGTGATACAAGACTACAGTTAATCTTGAAATAAAGGATGGTGGACAATTTCAGGGACCCCAAGAATGTGCATTTTGTGTACCTTTTTGACAGACTACCAATTATGTGTGTTGACAACAAACTGACTTCCTGTTAGAACCACAGGTGAAAGACCTGGGGCAACCATCTCCATGTCTAGAAGTACTAAAGAAGTGTAGACAGGATAGAGTAAGTGTATTAGAAACAAGCCTTCTTTCTTTATCGTTTACAAATACATACCTCCAGAATACCCTTCATCTTTGGCCTCTCTTTTTTGATGTTGAAAATAAGAATGCCCATCATCTCAGTTCTCTCCCTCCTCCTATGAACCCTACTCCTGGTTCCATTGTGAAGAGGAGTTTACGTTTTCAATTTTTCCTTTGAAAGTTATTTCTACCTGTTCGTTGTAGCTGTAAATGGCACCATTATCATTTTCTCTGAAAGTCTCTTCAGTTGAAACAGAGTGAGATGTTGTAGAAAGAACATGGGTAGGAATCAAACAGAACTGTTTGAATCCGTCATCTCTTAATGAATTCTGTGACTCTTGGCAAGTTTCTTAATCTGAGTCTCAGTTTCATAGTCTATAAAATGGGAACAGTAACCCTCATCTTGAAAGGCTGTCCTTGAGACGTTATGAAAATAAATGTAGGTTAAACATGTGTCAGGAACATAATAGTTGTCTGCTAGGTGTTGATAGTGCTTTTTTTTTTTCTTTCAGTACATCTCAATTTCAGAGAGGAATAACAATGTCAAATTGCTATAGGAAGAAGTTAGACTAAAACACTACACACTTAAAGAATTCCTATTCACAACTACAGATCAAACACAAATCATGCCAACTCTATATATAAATTAAATGAAATAATAGTGGTAAAAACGACTGGTTCTCTAGGAATAAACCTACCTAAGGAGACAAAAAACCTGTATGCAGAAAATTATAAGACACTGATGAAAGAAATTAAAGATGATACAAATAGATGGAGAGATATACCATGTTCTTAGATTGGAAGAATCAACATTGTGAAAATGACTCAACTACCCAAAGCAATCTACAGATTCAATGAAATCCCTATCAAACTACCACTGGCATGTTTCACAGAACTAGAACAAAAAATTTCACAATTTGTATGGAAACACAAGACCCCGAATAGCCAAAGCAATCTTGAGAAGGAAAAATGGAGCTGGAGGAATCAGTCTCCCTGACTTCAGACTATACTACAAAGCTACAGTCATCAAGGCAGTATGGTACTGGCACAAAAACAGAAATATAGACCAATGGAACAGGATAGAAATCCCAAAGATAAACCCACACACATATGGTCACCTTATCTTTGATAAAGGAGGCAAGAATATACAGTGGAGAAAAGACAGCCTCTTCAGTAAGTGGTGCTGGGAAAACTGGACAGCTACATGTAAAACAAAGAAATTAGAACACTCCCTAACACCATACACAAAAATAAGCTCAAAATGGATTAAGGACCTAAATGTAAGGCCAGACACTATCAAATTCTTAGAGGAAAACATAGGCAGAACCCTCTATGACATAAATCACAGCAAGATCCTTTTTGACCCACCTCCTAGAGAAATGGAAATAAAAACAAAAATAAACAAATGGTACTTAATGAAACTTAAAAGCTTTTGTACAGCAAAGGAAATCATAAACAAGACTAAAAGACAACCCTCAGAATGAGAGAAAATATTTGCAAATGAAGTAATGGACAAAGGATTAATCTCCAAAACATACAAGCAACTCACACAGCTCAATATCATAAAAACAAACAACCCAATCCAAAATTGGGCAGAAGACCTAAATAGACATTTCTCCGAAGAAGATATACAGATTGCCAACAAACACATGAAAGAATGCTCAATATTATTAATCATTAGAGAAATGCAAATCAAAACTACAATGAGATATCATCTCACACTGGTCAGAATGGTCATCATCAAAAAATCTACAAACAATAAATGCTGGAGAGGGTGTGGAGAAAAGGGAACCCTCTTGCACTGCTGGTGGGAATGTAAATTGATACAGCCACTAAGGAGAACAGTATGGAGGTTCCTTAAAAAACTAAAAATAGAACTACCATATGACCCAGCAATCCCACTACTGGGCATGTACCCTGAGAAAACTATAATTCAAAAAGAGTCATGTACCAAAATGTTCATTGCAGCTCTATTTACAATAGCCAGGACATGGAAGCAACCTAAGTGTCCATCAACAGATGAATGGATAAAGAAGATGTGGCACACATATACAATGGACTATTACTCAGACATAAAAGGGAACGAAACTGAGTTATTTGTAGTGAGGTGGATGGACCTAGAGACTGTCATACAGAGTGAAGTAAGTCAGAAAGAGAAAAACAAATACCGTATGCTAACACATATATATGGAATCTAAAAAAGAAAAAGAAAAAAAAATGGTCAGAAGAACCTAGGGGCAAGATGGGAATAAAGATGCAGACTTACTAGAGAACGGACTTGAGGATACAGGGAGGGGGAAGGGTAAGGTGGGACAAAGTGAGAGAGTGGCATGGACATATATACACTACCAAATGTAAAATAGATAGCTAGTGGGAAGCAGCCACATAGCACAGGGAAATCAGCTCGGTGCTTTGTGACCACCTAGAGGGGTGGGATAGGGAGGGTGGGAGATGCAAGAGGGAAGAGATATGGGGACATATATATATGTATGACTGATTCACTTTGTTATAAAGCAGAAGCTAACACACCATTGTAAAGCAATTATACTCCAATAAAGATGTTAAAAAAAACACAAACTACTGGTTCAGGGTTTGGAACACAGTAGGCAGGTAATAAATGCTAGTTTTTTCCTATTCTTATTCCTATTTTTAGGAAATTTTCCAGGCAAGAAAGGGGATGCATATACAATATTATATGTTAATAGAACACTGTAATAATCCCCATTTTTGCTTTTAAACTTTTGTCACACTGTAACTTTCAGCACTCTTTCCACATTAGGACTTCATATCTTAATATCTCACCCTCTCACAAATTCTCAGATAATTCCACCTTAATTTTGAGCCTCGGGTTTAGTTCTCCCCTCTATTCCATCTACTGCCATCATTCTCGGGGATTTCGGCAACCATTCTGACCTTCCAATACGCTGGCATTATAACTCTTTGTCCCTTATTTCTTTTTATTCCAGTATATCTGCTTAAATGCATGACCATTATTAGAAATATCTCCACTGCTAATATCTTAATTCTACGATCCTCCTTTCTGAACAGAGCTACCTTCTATTCTTCCATTTTCTCATCCCTAATGTATACTAGACCTGTTTGGACACACAATTCCAGGTGTGGTACACAGTCTTTGACATGGATACCTAAGGAAATTGTCAAGGGTCATATTAAGCCAGAGAAATCAAGTTGGTTCTAGTGCCAAGCTATTTTAGCTTGTTTTGAGGACCTAAAATAAGAATTCTTACTATGAGTGTTAACTAATATTTGTACACACACAAATGGTATTGAGCTACAGATTGTATTAGATGGGTTCACACAATACTACAGCAGCAATTCCTATAGACGGCAATCCTTCCACTGGCTTCTGTCTATAATTTTGCTGTTGACTATGATGTAGCACCATCTTCAACTTTGTCCTGTCTCTGATTTGATCTAGATCAAACAGATTTAAGTAACTTTCATATGCTGGAAACACAGGGGTTAAACTAAACTGACCTTGGGGGAATAGAGCAGAAAAAGAGTTAGTAGAGTGGAATCATCCCTCTGTCACATTTCTTGAGCCATTACTATGTGTCAGGCACATAGGTTCTGGGTGTGGAGGCTAAGGATGATGAAGAGCTGACCATCTAGTAAGCAAGACAGTAGGCAGACACAGATGGCTGTCCAAAGAGGTATTTCTAGCTGCTTCCTGGCTCGCAGTTTTGCAGATATTCATTGTGCATGGCTACACTGGGTGGGGTTGTGATTGGCCATAACGGCTGCCAATTTAGAATGTTCTCTGGCACCTTTTATACACAGAGAACAAAGATGTCTGGAGACACTCTAAATGAGTTTTCAATTTGTGAGCTGCTTGGCATCAGGTTAGAGTAGGTGGCAGATAGAGTTTGGTGCCAGGTCAATAACCTAGATTTATATGCACATATATTTGGAATTTTCTTAGGGATCATTCCTGGGAAGGACATCTACCCTGGGAGAATTACAATGCAGGTGAGCTTAAGTCACTAGATGTCCCACTGTTATCTGTCTTTAAGTTAGCCATTGAAAATGAAAGAAATGTAGATACACAAAATGCTGGTGTCTGACCCTTCAATAAGAGATTTGGGAAAAAAGGAGGCAGTCTTGAGCACCCCCCAAAAGTGATAAGGACAGTATTCAAACTTATTTGATCTCTCCAACTCTTGGGGTTCACCCAAGGGAAACTTTTTCCAAGGGTCTTTGGAAACAGAACTCATTCTCCCTGTAGTTGCTTCTAAGGAGGAGGTCATCAAGCAACCTTCAATCTCTTAACCTTTTTGGTACTCAACAAATCCTTAGTGAGAAACAAGAATGTACTTTTTGGATGCTCTTTAGTGTGGGGAGGGAACTTACCACAGACCACGTTTAAAGGAAAAACCTCCTGTTAAGGTTAGGTCTGGTGGTCTCTCCCCTAGAGCTCCTTGCCAATGGGCTCATTTGTACAGCTACCAAGAGGACCCTCTAGACCCCTAAAGTACTGACCACATGGGCAAGCTAGTCTGTTCTGGAACTAAAAGCAGGAACTTTAAAAATAATCCATGTATGTTTGTTTTACCCATTAAATAATTTTGGGATTGTTTTTGTGGAAGGCAACCATGCTTTCTCACGCAATACTCTTTGTAAATTTCTACTCCCCTTTAAGCTTCAACTCAAATATCACCTCCTTTGTAAAGCCTTCTCTGACCCAAACCCAGCACTCTCTTTTTTTTTTTGCGGTACTCGGGCCTCTCACTGTTGTGGCCTCTCCCATTGCGGAGCACAGGCTCCGGACGCACAGGCTCAGCGGCCATGGCTCATGGGCCCAGCCGCTCCGCGGCACGTGGGATCTTCCCGGACTGGGTCACGAACCCGTGTCCCCTGCATCGGCAGGCGGACTCTCAACCACCGTGCCACCAGGGAAGCCCCCCAGCACTCTTATTTGTTGCTGCATCTTCTCTCTCTCTGACCCTTTCGGGTGTTCATCATGACAATGATGACCCTGAATTGCAGTGGTTTGGGATGAGTCTATCTTCTCACTTGACTTGTATCTCCTTTAAGTAAGGCTATCTATAGTACATAGCAGGTGCTCGATAAATTTATGAGGAAAGAAGTATTCTTGGGGTCATTTTTTGATCTAATAGATGGGCCACAGGGCTGACCCAGTATGGCATTTCTTAATGTTTTTGAGTAGAGAAATATTATAAAGGTAGAGATGGATTTAGATTGTATAGGTTCAGTCATTCATTTGACACCTTCATGATTTTATTGCATCTGTTACCACATATACTATTAATCTTCCTTTTTCTTTAGGTCAACTCATTTCTCTTTCTTGAAAGAAAAAATTTAAGAAAATTTGGAACATGTGTATAACTTGCCATAAATAGAGGAAGAACATCCAAATGCATTGAAATATGAGCGCTTATCTATATGACTAGTGATGAGTGGACCACTCTTCAGGAAACATGGCTCCAGAGCTTTCACGAACCACCATTTTCCTTCCTCTAAAGTATCCTTCCTACTAAGCATGTTGTCAATATTTTGGGTATGTCTCCACTACAGTACTTTACATGGCAGAAGGGAGTAGACAGGCTCTCCAGCCTTCCCCCAAACCCCTACAATCATTTCCCTCCCTCAAGCAAGAGTGGGCATGCCACCCAGGGTGTTCCGGTGCATAGCCTCAAAGTGGCCCATTATAAATCTCTCTGAAATATTCATTTTTGTCTTAACAGTCATAAATATTTTGTTTCCACACCAAAGTATATATTTGTAATTATATTGATATAAAAATAAATGTTCTTCCAAATATTTGAGTAAATTGATAACCTTGGATACTGTTTATTTGGTGATTTTGAGTATAACCAATTATGTACTACACACTTTGAGAAACATGGTCTTGAGTAAAACACAATATTAGATGGTCTTCATCTTAGTACTGAGATGTGGTTTGGTAAGAGATTTCTCATTGAATGACATTGAAACTGAAATCCAAGGAGACTGATATTTGTAGAAAACTCCAGAAAGAATTTATCTACTGATAAACAGTAAGAAGTGAAAAACAGAGGTGGTTATTTAGATCATTCTGGACCAGACTTAAAAATTATTTACTGAAAATGAATTCTGGAGGTAGGTGATAACTAGTTTTTATCTGAATGGCAGAGGCCGAAGAGTCCCTCTCCATTTTATACAAAGATGTTATTTACTCTCATTAGCTTTGGTCACTCTCACCAGGCCCCAGTGATGGCATACAGTAGGACAGGGTGGGAGTGGTTCCGTGTCTTTAAACTATACATTCTTCCCATTGAAAACACCCATAGATTTTGTGAATAGTGTGTCACAGTAGTCAGTGACTATGTAGAGGTTTTCCATTCACCAGTTGACTTCAGTATAACAGCTGGGAGCTCTGATCTAGACTTTTTCTATATGGCTAAACTTACTGAATAATTACTAAGTGTTGCAAGTACATTCTGAATTAGGGCAGAGCTGGGACTTGGAATTTGACTCATAGATGTTTATTTTTTGGCCAATCTGGTTCTCATTTCTAAATTTAGAAAAAGGAAAGAGAAGCTCTTGGCTTTCATTTAGTATTCTGTTTCTGTACTTACTGCTAGTGGAGTTGGCTGGCAGGTTGATTAAACCATCTTCATTTAGCTGGTAGGAGACTTGTAACACTGCCTAGAAGAATAAGCCCCCCAGGGGAAAGCAAACACTGGATGGGAGTCGGTTTTAATGTTTCAGACTTGGCTTCAAATGAAACTGTCTGCATAGTCATTCTTATTTAACAGGAATTTCAGGGGTTTTAGTAGTTTTAGAGGACAGGATCAAGAAAGCTTTAATTATTTCAATGTAGCATGCCTAATCTTACATCATGGGGTGTGTGTGTGTGTGTGTGTGTGTGTGTGTGTGTGTGTGTGTGTCTGTGTGTGTGTGTGTGTGTGTGTGTGTGTGTGTGTGTGTAAGGGAACTGTTGGCCATTTAGAGTAGTTTTGGTCAGTGGCAGCATTGCTGGCCAACTCCCAGGGAGTAAGATTTGGTGGTGACTGACCTTTGGGTTTAAGAAAATTAACCCATGTGCTACTTCCTAGTCTTGTTGGCCTCAAAAGCCATCAGTGGTTTACCCTCAAAAGCAACTGAAACTGGGTCCCCTCTCTCCCGTGGTGAGGGCTGATTTGTCTACTCCTCATTGGAAGACCAGAGACACCAGTGAGAGATAAAGTCAGGATCTCTGCTCTGACCCTCCATCAGGCCTATGGCCCGTTTCTTTAAATCTACAGTTAGATCTTGGGAACCCAAGAACACAGCCACCACTGATCCACTGTCAATCTGCCTTTGAGTAAAAACAGATGCTACACCTATACTGAGTCTTGTTTCTTGGCAATCTTTTATTTGTAATCTTTAGCAAATGCCCACAACTGCCAGAGATGCCTCTCCTTTGCCTCTTCTCCCAGTGGTCTAAGGCAGGTATGAGGGTGAAAAGCTGAAGTCTCTGTAGCCCACCCTGTTTTTCAATGAATCCTTTCTCCCTCTGGCTCAGGGGAAAGAAGAGGAGCCACATGGGAAACAGCATGCTCTGCCACCCTGTACAAGCCTCCTCAAAAGCCAGAGAGAGGAGGAGTCTGTTGGGATTTGGAATTGGCAGACACTTCTGTATCTCTGATGAGGGGTGGATCAGACAGCTAACAGGAAACTGAACTCCTCCTACAACTGCCTAGAGACAACACATGTCCCTGCTTCTATTTACCCAGGCCTTTGTCAGGCTGCTGCGGGCATCAGGAACATGGTAGGCTGGCTTCTGAGCTCTGCTCCTCGATGGCTGTGTGACCCCTGGCACTCACAGAAGCTCACCTCTCTTAGCCCGTTTCCTCATAAAAGAAGGTGTTGGATAGTTTTCCAAGGACACTTTTAACTCAAATTCTATGATGTGATTAAATTGTGAGATGGGGAAAGGAAAGTTTCCATAGGTGGAGGACCTTGGAATGAAAGTACAAATTTCTAAGGAATGTTCAGGTCTCTTCATTTTTACCTTTGATTACATTCGTCACCTCCATCACTTTCTAGAATTTCTACTTCTTTGCTCTGTGAACTTCGGCAAACTGCTTAGCACCTCTACATCTCTGTTACCTCTTCTAGAGATTGGGAGCAATGATACCACCCATACAGGGTTGTGGATTTTGGTATCTTTATTTTGAGGACTAAGTGTTTATATATTTAAAGTGCCTAGCATGGCGCATGCTCATGGAGGAGTGCTCAATAAACGTGAATTTTCTTCACTTTCCCAACACCATACACAAAAATAAACTCAAAGTGGATTGAAGACCTAAATGTAAGACTGGACACTATAAAGCTCCTAGAGGAAAACATAGGCAGAACACTCTGACATAAATTGCAGCAATATCTTTTTGGATTCGACTCCTACAGTAATGGAAATAAAAAAAATAAACAAATGGGACCTAATTAAACATACAAGCTTTTGCACAGCCAAGGAAACCATAAGCAAAGTGAAAAGACAATGTACAGAATGGGAGAAAATATTTGCAGATGATGTGACCGACAAGGGACTAATCTCCAAAATATACAAACAGCTATACAGCTCAATATCAAAAAACCAAACAACTCAATCAAAAAATGGGCAGAAGATCTAAATAGACATTTCTCCGAAGAAGACACACAGATGGCCAAAAGGCACATGAAAAGATGCTCAACATCACCAATTATTAGAGAAATGCAAATCAAAACTACAATGAGGTATCACTTCATACCAGTCAGAATGGCCATCATCAAAAAGTCTACAAAAAATAAATGCTGGAGAGTGTGGAGAAAAGGGAACCCTTCTACACTGTTGGTGGGAATGTAAACTGGTACAGCTATTAAGGAGAATAGTATGGAGGTTCCTTAAAAAACTAAAAATAGAGCTACCATATGATCCAGCAATCCCACTCCTGGGCATATATGCAGAGAAAACCATAATTCAAAAATACATGCACCCCAATGTTCACTGCAGCACTATTTACAAAAGCCAAGACATAGAAGCAACCTAAATGTCCACCGACAGATGAGTGGATAAAGATGTGGTATATAAATACAATGGAACTTCACTCAGCCATAAGAAAGAATGAAATAATACCATGTGCAGCAACATGGATGGACCTAGAGATTATCATACTAAGTCAAGTAAGCCAGATAGAGAAAAGCAAATATCATGTGATATCGCTTATATGTGGAATCTAAAAAAAAAAATAAAAAATACAAATGAACTAATATACAAAACAGACCCACAGACATAGGAAACAAACTTATGGTTACCAAAGTGAAAAGGGGGGGGCAGGGAGGGACAAATTAGGAGTTTAGGAGTTTGGGATTAACATATATATACTACTATATATAAAATAGATAAACAACAAGGACCTACTGTATAGCACAGGGAACTCTACTCAATGTTTTGTGATAGCCTATAAGGGAAAAGAATCTGATTTACATATATATCACTTTGCTGTATACCTGAAACTAACACAATATTGTAAATCAACTATACTTCAATAATTAAAAAAACAAAGAACATTACTGATGCTCCTCAGAGCAGGAATATATGCCAAAGCAGAGATTCTCCGCATGTTCTTCGTGCTCCCTAAAGCTGTGTAGGTGAGAGAGAGGAAGACACTGCAGACTGGTGCCACTGTGCCCTCTTTGCCACCCGCCCCTCCCAGGGCTCTCCCTACCTCCTGAATCTTATACCCTCCTTCAGAAGCTGGCTCCCTGGTCCCCACTTCTGTGGATGCTTCCCTGCTTACTCTCACCAAAAGAACCTTCTTCCATGTCTGGAGTCCTGTCATCTTTACTCCCTGAGCCTACTTTTCACTTATATTGTGAAATATGTTTTGTATTTCAAATTGCCATTGGTATTTATATATCCTTTTGCTATTAACATTGTACCTTTCTCTGGCCTCCTCAGGCCAGATTTCTTGAGGGCAGGAAGATTGTGTTTTTACAGCTCCCTAAACATAGCAAATATTCCACTGTGGGCAGAACCCATGGTAAGACATAATTTTACATTTTTCTTCTGTTCCCATAGCAGTGTTGTCTCCTCACATCCTTACTATTCTTAATTAATATTGAATTTTCTCTACAGCCACTCTGCTTCTTTGCATCACAGCATAGATGAAACTCCTCAATTTGCATTTGTGTTACATTTAGAAAGATTATTTTACTTTTCTCTTCTCTTTACATGTAAAAATGAGCCCATGAATTTGTTTTCTTTGCCTCTAGATGTCTCTCTGAGGTCTCAAAGATCTAGTCCCAAACTCTCCTCCAAGACGTTTAAAGGTGGGTAATACACTAGTCTTCCAATAACGAGACCTTTTCTTTAAAATGAACGTCATAAATGTCCTTTCCATACACTGGGCTTCATCATTGTATTTCAAGTATTCCCGAAAATTGAAAATATGTCTCACAAATCAATTTCCAGTTTGACCTATTCTCCACAGTCAAGTCCAAAAGCCTCCCTTAAAAGTTCTGCATTCCTTTGAAGCTAAATGATACAAAAAAAAAGTCAGAAACACCCTTGCATTTGAATCACCAGTCTCTCTCTGCTCCTATGGGCTGATTCAGCAGATTGGCTCCTGGTGGAGAGCACTGGTTTCCCAGCTAGTCTATGGCCTATTTAAAACAGACAGAGGCATCTCCAAGGCGGCTTTGTCAAAGGCCAAGGACATTTTTTCAGCATAGACACCAAGCTTCTTGCCACATAAACAAATTCAAGGATTTCACTTTAGCTTCCCCAGGTTTTTGGATTGACAGCAAATGGTAGGAGGGATACGGAAGCCAATAAGGCAGCCCAGGGCAGCTAGAAGCCCAGAAGGAAGACGGGAATTATTGGCTCTGGCTCCGTGCTCAGGGTGAGGCTGTGAGCAAGCCTCATCCATGAAAGAACATCTGGAAAACCTCTCGGCTGGACTTTCCACCCATAGACTCAGAGGCTGGATGATGTAGGAGTGAAGAGAATCTGCCCTGGATTCCTTACGTTCAGTGAGTATGTCTCACCTCTAGCTACACAGTGAAATCATCTGTGAGGTTGTTAAAAGCTGCCAGTGTCCAGGCCGCACCCCAAACATGGTTGTTTCTGAAAAGACCTCTAGGGGATTTGTACATGCAACCGGGATGGAGAACCACTGATTGGTGATAGTGAAAAGTCAGATTTTCTTTTGAATATCTTGACTGAGTTGTTTTTCTTTCACTTCTATAGAAGACCTTTTGGGGTACATTTTAACTGTTTATAACATACACTCTCTATTATTTCCCTAACTCCTATCCTTAGATAGCCCCCCTTCGGGAGTTAAAACAGTGATCTATTTCTATCTATCTACCTACATACACACACACACACACAAACACACATGTATACGAAACTTATACATAATCTGTGTAGTTTTCACCAGCAAATGGCTTACCTTGAATTCAATAAACCATCTTTTCTATCTTGGATAGTTCAGGAGTTTAGTGGTTACAGTTTGTTGGATTACATACTGGAAACCAAGTGTCATCAGACTTGGGTCTAATCTGAGCTCTATTATGTGATTTTGGGTAAGTCTTGTATATTCTTTTTGAGCCACAGTTTCCTTACCTGTGAAATGAGGGAGTCAGAGCAGGTGTCCTCCAAGGTGATTTTCAGCTCTAGTGTCCATTGGTAACATTCGTATTCACTGCTAAACATCATAGAGCAAGACCTACAGAAGAAAAGGAAGCTCTTTTTTCACATATGGCTGGAACTAACCTCTTGCCTAGTCTTTAGGAACTGTCTTCATGGCCTATGGCATTAAGAGAAGATCAAAGCCTACCTTTGAACTTCCTGGATGCTTGTCCCAGCTCTGCCTATAAACTTTCTGGGGAAGACTAATTTTTAAATTTTTTACCCATATAAAATGAGGAATCTGTCTTCAGAATGCTAGGGATTTGTTTCCCAGTGTGTGTCCTGTGGAACACTAGTCTCACAGATAGGCCTTGACAAAAAGGTAATGGAGATCAATAAATTTGAGAAATGAGGCACAATCTAACCCTCCTCTTAGTGATTCATGATACATATTAGTGTTAAAAGTGTACAAGCACTTAGTAAAGAAACCTGCTTAATGTTCTTCAACACAGTTTGCTAAGGAAGTAATCATACTTGTTTGAGCAACCAGTTAATATCCCAGGTTCAAGGAACACATGTAGAGAAATGTAGCTTGTTGCTCTGTGGCCTACAAGAAGCCTTGGGTATTCCTATCATCAGTGATATTTTTGATATGGTGACTCCCACCCACCCCGTTCTCCTTGGGATGCTGTTGCTACTGAAGTCTACATCACACCTTCTGTGGGTCTATCACTTCCCAGCCTCAAAACCCAAAGCTTATGAACCTCTTTGGTTGGTTGAGCAGATTTGGGGAGGTCATAGGTCACCTGGGAAAAAGAACGGAGGGAGAGGATGCACTCTATGTAGAATTCACTTGGTAATGTATGGCAGAAGAGAAGAGAGAACTTCCATGGTCCAAGATAGCTGAGAAGGCAGGTAGACCAGGGACAGTAAGACCACAGGAAAGGTAAAATTAGTTCCCTTTCTCTGTTAATCATGATCTTTGATTAAACATATTGATATAGACACTTTATTTCGAGGATATAATTTTTCCTCTTTTTGATGGGTTTTTCTTAAAGAATAAGAGTAGGGTAGATCTAGGAGGGATCTTAGAGATCGCTGGGTCCAAATACGGCAAACAGGTGTAATGTATGTTGCCAGCTCTGACTAACAGGCTGCCTGGAGCACTGGGTGGAGAAGGACATTGGGGCTATATCTTGACAGATTAAAATTTTGTGCAACTCCTAATGATAACTGCCATTTGTAAGGTGGTGGTACAGTGTCATGTGAGTGGAGTGTTATTTTGTTTTTGTTTTTAATGGCAAGGGTGTCGTGGGTTCTTTTTTTTTTTTAAATAAATTTATTTATTTATTTTTTGGCTGTGTTGGCTCTTCGTTGCTGTGCACATGGGCTTTCTCTAGTTGCCGCAAGCGGGGGCTACTCTTCGTTGCAGTGAGCGAGCTTCTCATTGAGGTAACTTCTCTTGTTGCGGAGCACGGGCTCTAGGCACTTGGGCTTCAGTAGTTGTGGTGCGTGGGCTCAGTAGTTGTGGCTCACAGGCTCTCTATGTGAGCCACAACTACTCTCTCTTAACCACTGCGCCACCAGGGAAGTCCCATGAGTGGGGTGTTTGCCATTCCTTGTGACGATGAAGAAATCACTTGCAAAGGGAATATACTTGCCCAAACTCATACCAAATGACCTTTTCTTTGGTTTTATTTTTTTGCCTCCCTTCTCATTTATTGAGCATGAACAACATTCTTGATATTTAACAGGTAAAAGTGTATGGACTATATTCTTTGAGGTTGTCTCAACCCAGTCAATGTATGCATTCATTTGCTAAATATGAATAAATAGTGAGAACAAATTGGGATCAATTATACCCCAATTCAGGCCAGTTGCTTCCACTTATCTTTGCCTTTATTTGTGTATGCAAACATGGCCAGTGTTTGTGACCAAATCTGGGGCACTAAGTCAGTGGTTTGAAAACATTTGGATTTTGTCGCTTTCACATTTTGAAACCTGGGAAAAGGCTAACACAAACTGGCATTTGGGAGCCAACTGCTCCAGCTTCCCAGAGGCCTCTTAGGCCCAACCTCCAGTTGCTTTCTAGTCCTGACATGTGCTTTTAGAGAAATATATATAGTAGATGATGGGAGCCTCTAGAGAGGAAGGTGCTTCCGTTCACTACATTTGTGCCCCCAAACACAGACACAAATGTGGCTCTCTGATGGGGGCCAGTACCCCACTTCAGGACCCTGGTTTCTAGCTCCTTGACTTCCGGCTGCTAGCCTTGGGGGATGACTTCACTCGCCCCTCTAGTTCTGCTCCAAATATTCCCCCTATCTTCTACCTCCAGGCACGCCTCAGCTTTTATCTTCCTCTTTGGCAGATCTTTATCTCAAGATAAAATCTTGAGATCTTATATACAACACACAGAAATGAATTGCCTGCTGAGATAAGGAAAGCTTTCAAATCAGGCCTCCTGTCCAACTACGAAGAACGTGTCCCAAAGAGCCAGTCTCCTTAACTGAGCCCAACGAATATTTTCCTTAAAGATTATCAACATCCTGTTCAGTTGCTCATGACAACATATGTAGCTCTCTACTCTGCAAACTGATAGAAAGCTGGACACCAGAGATGGGCATGAAATGCTAAGGCTGCTGCTGCTGCCACCAAGAATCCTGTGTGCAGGCACAGGTCACTATCCACACCTCCCCTCCTGGGAGCCTGTGCAGCCCACCACCCCCAGGGTCCCATGATCCAGGGACAACTTTCCCAGGAGATCACACGGTACACCTCAGGCTGGTGCAACGTCATGCTGGGCTCTGCCACCGCAGGCTCACCCCGCACTCTGTACCCCTCCCTCCCCCCGGCCTGAGTGAGCCAGAACCCCCTAATCAGCTGCTCCTTTAACCCTGCCCTGTCTGAGCGAACAACAGATGCCCTCAGGCGACCTACATGCAAGGCCGGGGCAAATCCAAAGCTGAATCCCAGGAGCTGTGCAAACAAAGAGAAAAGGAAATCTCTCCCATCAGCCTCGGGAGCAGCGGATTAAATCCCCCAAATCAACTTGATGTACCCTGCATCTGTGGGATATCTGAAGAGACAATGAATCATCCCAATATTGAGGCGGTGGACTTTGGGAGCAACTGTAGACTTGGGGTTTGCTTTCTGCATCTAATTTGTTTCTGGTTTTATGTTTATCTTAGTTTAGTATTTAGAGTTTATTATCATTGGTAGATTTGTTTATTGATTTGGTTGCTCTCTTCCTTTTTTTTATATATAGATATATATATTTTTTTCCATCTTCTCTTTTTGTGTGTATGTGTATGCTTCTTTGTGCGATTTTGTCTGTATAGCTTTTGCTTTTACCATTTGTCCTAGGGTTCTGCCCTTTTTTTTGTTTTTAGTATAGTTTTTAGCGCTGGTTATCACTGGTGGATGTGTTTTTTGGTTTGGTTGCTCTCTTCTTTCTTTTTTTAATAACTTTTAATTTTTTTTATTTTTAATAATGTAAAAAATGTTTTATTTTAATAACTTTATTGTATTTTATTTTTTTCTTTATTTCTTTTTTTCTCCCTTTTCTTCTGAACTGAGTGGCTGACAGGGGCTTGGTGCTCTGGCCGGGTGTCAGGCGTGAGCCTCTAAGGTGGGAGAGCCAAGTTAAAGATATTGGTCCACCAGAGGTCTCCTGGCTCCATGTAATATCAAACAGCAAAAGCTCTCCCAGAGATATCCATCTCAACACTAAGACCCAGCTCCACTCAACGACCAGCAAGCTACAGTGCTGGACACCCTATGCTAAACAACTAGCAAGACAGGAACACAACCCCACCCATTAGCAGAGAGGCTGCCTAAAATCATAATAAGCTCACAGACACCCCAAAACACACCATTGGATGCGGTCCTGGTCACCAGAAAGACAAAACCCAGCCTCATCCACCAGAACACAGGCACCAGCAACCTCCACCAGGAAGACTACACAACCCAATGAACCAACCTTAGCCACTGGGGACAGACACCAAAAACAACCCGAACTACGAACCTGCAGCCTGCAAAAACGGGCCCACAAACACAGTTAAGCAAAATGAGAAGTAGAGAAACACACAGCAGATGAAGGAGCAAGGTAAAAACCACCAGACCAAACAAATGAAGAGGAAATAGGCAGTCTACTTGAAAAAGAATTCACAGTAATGACAGTAAAGATGATCCAAAATCTTGGAAATAGAATGGAGAAAATACAAGAAACGTTTAACAAGGAGCTAGAAGATTTAAAGAGCAAACAAACAGTGATGAACAACACAATAAATGAAATTAAAAGTTCTCTAGAAGGAATCAATAGAAGAATAATTGAGGCAGAGAAACAGATAAGTGACCTGGAATATAAAATAGTGGAAATAACTACCACAGAGCAGAATAAAGAAAAAAGAATGAAAAGAATTGAAGACAGTCTCAGACCTCCGGGACAACAATAAATGCAACAACATTCGAATTACAGGGGTCCCAAAAGAAGGAGAGAAAAAGAAAGGGACTGAGAAAATATTTGAAGAGATTATAGTTGAAAACTTCCCTAATATGGGAAAGGAAATAGTCAATCAAGTCCAGGAAGCACAGAGAGTCCCATACAGGATAAATCCAAGGAGAAACACGCCAACACACATATAAATCAAACTATCAAAAACTAAATACAAAGAAAAAATATTAAAAGAAGCAAGGGAAAAACAACAAATAACATACAAGGGAATCACCATAAGGTTAACAGCTGATCTTTCAGCAGAAACTCTCCAAGCCAGAAGGGAGTGGCAGGACATATTTAAAGTGATGAAAGGGGAAAACCTACAACCAAGATTAATCTACCCAGCAAGGATCTCATTCAGATTTGACAGAGAAATTAAAAACTTTACAGACAAGCAAAAGCTAAGAGAATTCAGCACCACCAAACCAGCTTTACAATACATGCTAAAGGAACTTCTCTAGGCTGGAAACACAAGAGAAGGAAAAGACCTACAATAACAAACCCAAAACAATTAAGAAAATGGTAATAGGAACATACATATCAAAACCTACCTTAAATGTAAATGGATTAAATGCTCCAACCAAAAGACACAGACTGACTGAATGGATACAAAAACAAGACCCATATATATGCTGTTTACAAGACCCACTTCAGACCTAGGCACACATACAGACTGAAAGTGAGGAGATGGAAAAAGATATTCCATGCATACAGAAATCAAAAGAAAGCTGGAGTAGCAGTTCTCATATCAGACAAAACAGACTTTAAAATAAAGACTAGGGCTTCCCTGGTGGTGCAGTGGTTGAGAGTCTGCCTGCCGATGCGGGGGGACACGGGTTCGTGCCCCGGTCCGGGAGGATCCCACATGCCGCGGAGCAGCTGGGCCCGTGAGCCGTGGCCGCTGGGCCTGTACGTCCAGAGTCTGTGCTCCGCAGCGGGAGAGGCCACGGCAGTGAGAGGCCCGCATACCGCCAAAAAAAAAAAAAAGACTATTACAAGAAACAAAGAAGGACACTACGTAATGATCAAGAGATCAATCCAAGAAGAAGATATAACAATTGAAAATATTAATGCACCCAACACAGGAGCACCTCAATACAGAAGGCAAATGCTAACAGCCATGAAAGGGGAAATAGACAGTAACACAATCATAGTAGGGGATTTTAACACCCCACTTTCACCAATGGACAGATCATCCCAAATGAAAATAAATAAGGAAACACAAGTTTTAAATGATACATTAAACAAGGTGGACTTAATTGATATTTATAGGACATTCCATCCAAAAACAAAAGAATACACTTTCTTCTCAAGTGCTCATGAAACATTCTCCAGGATAGATCATATCTTGGGTCACAAATCAATCCTTGGTAAATTTAAGAAAATTGAAATCATATCAAGTATCTTTTCTGACCACAACACTATGAGACTAGAAATCAATTACAGGAAAGAATCCATAAAAAATACAAACATGTGGAGGCTAAACAATACCCTACTAAATAATCAAGAGATCACTGAAGAAGTCAAAGAGGAAATCAAAAAATACCTAGAAACAAATGACAATGAAAACACTACAACCCAAAACCTATGGGATGCAGCAAAAGCAGTTCTAAGAGGGAAGTTTATAGCAATACACTCCTACCTCAAGAAACAAGAAACATCTCAAATAAACAACTTAAACTTACACCTAAATCAAGTAGAGAAAGAAGAACAAAAAACCCCAAAGTTAGCAGAAGGAAAGAAATCATAAAGATCAGATCAGAAACAAATGAAAAAGAAATGAAGGAAACAATAGCAAACATCAATAAAACTAAAAGCTGGTTCTTTGAGAAGATAAACAAAATTGATAAACCAGTAGCCAAACTCATCAAGGAAAAAAGGGAGAAGACTCACATCAATAGAATTAGAAATGAAAAAGGAGAAGTAACAACTGACACTACAGAAATCCAAAGGATCATGAGAGATTACTACAAGGAACTATATGTGAAAAAAATGGACAACCTTGAAGAAATGGACAAATTCTTAGAAAAGCACCATCTTCTGAGACTGAACCAGGAAGAAATAGAAACTATAAACAGAGAAATCACAAGCACTGAAATTGAGACTATGATTAAAAATCTTCCAACAAACAAAAGCCCAGGACCAGATGACTTCACAGGCGAATTCTATAAAACATTTAGAGAAGAGCTAACACCTATCCTTCTCAAACTCTTCCAAAATACAGTGGAGGGAGGAACACGTCCCAACTCATTCTACGAGGCCACCATCACCATGATACCCAAACCAGACAAAGATGTCACAAAGAAAGAAAACTACAGGCCAATATCACTGATGAACATAGATGCAAAAATCCTCAACAAAATACTGGCAAAGAGAATCTAACAGCACATAAAAAGTATCATACACCATGATCAAGTGGGGTTTACCCCAGGAATGCAAGGATTCTGCAATACACACAAATCAATCAATGTGATAAACCATGTTAACAAACTGAAGGAGAAAAACCATATGAACATCTCAATAGATGCAGAAAAATCTTTCGAGAGAATTCAACACCCATTTATGATAAAAACCTGTCAGAAAGTTTGCATAGAGGGAAATTTCCTCAACATAATAAAGTCCATATATGACAAACTCAGAGCCAACATCATTCTCAATGGTGAAAAACTAAAACCATTTCCTCTAAGATCAGGAACAAGACAAGGTTGTCCACTCTTACCACTATTATTCAACACAGTTTTGGAAGTTTTAGCCACAGCAATCAGAGAAGAAAAAGAAATAAAAGGAATCCAAATTGGAAAAGAAGAGTTAAAGCTGTCACTGTCTGCAGATGACATGATACAATACATAGAGAATCCTAAAGACGCTCCCAGAAAACTACTAGAGCTAATCAATGAATTTGGTAAAGTAGCAGGATACAACATAATGCACAGAAATCTCTGGCATTCCTATACAGTAATGAAAAATCTGAAAGAGAAATTAAGGAAACACTCCCATTTACCATGGCAACAAAAAGAATAAAATACCTAGGAATAAACCTACCTAAGGAGACAAAAGACCTGTGTGCAGAAAAGTATAAGACACTGATGAAAGAAATTAAAGATGATACAAACAGATGGAGGGATATACCATGTTCTTGGATTGGAAGAATCAGCATTGTGAAAATGACTCTACTACCCAAAGCAATCTACAGATTCAGTGCAATCCCTATCAAACTCCCAATGGCATTTTTCACAGAACTAGAACAAAAAATTTCACAATTTGTATGGAAACACAAAAGACCCCAAATAGCCAAAGTAATCTTGGGAAAGAATAATGGAGCTGGAGGAATCAGGCTCCCTGACTTCAGACTATACTACAAAGCTACAGTCATGAAGATAGTATGGTACGGGTCACAAAAACAGAAATATAGATGAATGGAACAGGATAGAAATCCCAGAGATAAACCCACACACAAATGGTCACCTTATTTTTGATAAAGGAGGCAAGAATATACAGTGGAGATAAGACAGCCTCTTCAATAAGCGGTGCTGGGAAAACTGGACAGCTACATGTAAAAGAATGAAATTAGAACACTTCCTAACACCACACACAAAAATAAACGCAAAATGGATTAAAGACCTAATTGTAAGCCCAGATACTATAAAACTCTTAGAGGAAAACATAGGCAGAACCCTCTATGACATAGATCACAGCAAGATCCTTTTTGACCCACTTCCTGGAGAAATAGAAATAAAAACAAAAATAAACAAATGGGACCTAATGAAACTTAAAAGCTTTTGCACAGCAAAGGAAACCATAAACAAGACCAAAAGACAACCCTCAGAATGGGAGAAAATATTTGCAAATGAAGCAACTGACAAAGGATTAATCTCCAAAATTTACAGGCAGCCCATGCAGCTCAATATCAAAAAAAACACAAACAACCCAATCCAAAAATGGGCAGAAGACCTAAATAGACCTTTCTCTGAAGAAGATATACAGGTTGCCAACAAACAAATGAAAGGATGCTCAACATCACTAATCATTAGAGAAATGCAAAGCAAAACTACAATGAGGTATCACCTCACACAAGTCAGAATGGCCATCATCGAAAATCTACAAACAATATATGCTGGAGAGGGTGTGGAGAAATGGGAACCCTCTTGCACTATTGGTGGGAATGTAAATTGATACAGCCACCATGGATAACAGTATGGAGGTTCCTTAAAAAACTAAAAATAGAACTACCATGCGACCCAGCAATCCCACTACTGGGCATATACCCTGATAAAACCATAATTCAAAAAGGGTCATGTACCACAATGTTCACTGGAGCTCTACTTACAATAGCCCAGACTGGAAGCAACCTAAGTGTCCATCGACAGTGAATGAATAAAGAAGATGTGGCCCATATATACAAAGGAATATTACTCAGCCATAAAAAGAAACGAAATTGAGTTATTTGTAGTGAGGTGGATGGACCTAGAGTCTGTCATACAGAGTAAAGTCAGTCAGAAAGAGGAAAAACAAATACTGTATGCTAACACATATATATGGAATCTAAAAAAAAAAAAAAGTTTCTGAAAAACCTTGGGGCAGGACAGGAATAAAGATGCAGACGTAGAGAAAGGACTTGAAGACACAGGAGGGTTAAGAGTAAGCTGGGACGAAGTGGGAGAGTGGCATGGACATATATACACTACGAAATGTAAAAGAGCTAGTGAGTGGGAAGCAGCCACATAGCACAGGGAGATCAGCTCGGTGCTTTGTATCCACCTAGTGGGGTGGCATAGGGAGGCTGGGAGGGAGATGCAAGAGGGAGGAGATATGGGGATATATGTATATGTATAGCTGATTCACTTTGTTATAAAGCAGAAACTAACATACCATTGCAAAGCAATTATACTCCAATAAAGACATTAAAAAAAATTAATTCCCCCCAAAATAAAATAAAGAGTATTTTCCATGTGTGAAAAGCCGTATTAAGAACTTTGTATTATTTCACTTACTCTTTGAAACATTTTTCTTGGGGTGGTTATTATTCCAAATTATATAGATGGAGCACCTGATATTCACGGTAACTAACTTGCCCATTGTCATGCAGGTTGAAAATGTCAGAGCTGAAAGTCAGATGCCCTCCTAAGCCCATGCACATTCAAGCCCCCAGAAGTCAGTTTAATAGTGGAAAGGTGCACACATAGACATATACTCAGCTGCTGCAAGGCTAGATGCTCTCGTTCCATACCTTACTCATATCCGAATCGATGAATACGTCAGTCCAGGGGAGCTGACTTGTTGGCTTTTGCTGTAGAGATTTTTTTGGCTCCCTAAGCCAGGCAGTAAACATACTACTGATTCAGAAGTCATACTTCTGGCTTCTGATTGGGTTTGTCCAGTGGGAGGCATCAGCAGGAGATTGGTAGGTGTGAGGAAAGAAAATGTCAGGGCACTTAGCTTCCTGGCTCCTTTCCTGTCCCAGCTGCTTTGCAGTGGCTGGATTCCTATATACCAAAAGCCACAGCTCCTGCTGGATGGCTTTCTCTACATCTTCCGCTCTCTGTACATTACAGCGAATAATTCCTCCCCTGGTACCTTTGAGCCTAGGGGTGGTAACAGCCTTCTACTCTTACTAGCCAGGTACTTTACCATTTCTTGTCGGTTTAACATAACCTCCCCCACTCTCTTGTAAATGTCCCTTCATTAAACTCTAAATATTCCTTTTGACTCTATCATCTGTTTGCTGTTGGGAACCTGGCTGATCCAGTAAATGAAACAAGGATTTGTTCCTGAAAACAGATCCTCAGAATGGGATTCTGTGATTAGGTTGCTCACATATTTGATGAAGGCAGAGATAATCCCTTTGCCAAGGGGAAATGGATATCTTAGTATGTGGTAGAATAACAGTTACTCAAATTATCAACAGCTGTTGCGTGGGGTGGTGTGCAGGTGAATGGCAGAGATTGTGTGACTGTGGCATGAGGTGTTTTGTCAGGTGATTTAGATTATATAGATCGTGCCATGGGCTGACTACTTATAAAACCCAGATAGGTAGCACAAACAGAGAAAACAAATTACTATTAGCCTTGAAAGCCCAACTCAGGGCATAGGTGAAAAGCCGAATAACCTCTTCGGAAGTGTTTAGAGACTCTTTTACCTTTTGTAGCTGCAGGGCAAATAGATCTAACTCAGGATAGTTCTTAAAGAATCTTTTACCTGCTATAGCTGCAGGGGAAATATGATTGAAGATCATCTGTGGCTAAACACATGTACCATCTCCATCCACGTTTCCCCCATTAAATAGATTTCTAGGAACTTGCAGCCTGGGGAAAGAGGAGAAGGTGCGCATGCTGAGGCTTCAAATCTACCTAGGAGTGACTCTCAGCTTTGGCAGGAACCACCTATATGGCATTGGGCAAATTGCTTAATCACTGAGACACAAGTTGCTTTATCAGTAAATGTGCAACACTGCTTGTTCTTGTATAAGGTAAGGCATAAGTGGAAAAAGAGTGGATTCCTGAGATGTAAGATGAGGAACGTTTGAGGCAGATACAGAGAAGATTAAGAACGGAAACCTCCCAATTCCCCTGATCTTTCATCACTTAACGAGGAAGCTCCTACTCCCCCAGCCCCATCTGGGGCAACCAGCTCTCCCCTCTTATCTTAGCAAGCCCCAGTAGGAGAATCAGTGCAGACCTCTAATGTTTTGGAGTGTAACCATGACTCCTTCTGTGGATAACCTAACCCTAACCCTTTAAATAGCTTCTGCCTTGCTACGGGCCCTAGTAGAAACCAAATGCCTGACCACGTAAGTTTTCTGTGGCTGCAGTAGCAAATTACCGCAAACTTATTGCCTTAAAACAATAGAAATTTGTTCTTTCACTGTTCTGGAGGCTAGAAGTCTGAAATAAGGTGTCAGCAGGGCCACGGTCCCCCTAAAGGTTCCCGAACAGAATTCTTCCTTTCCTAGTCCAGCTTCTGTTGTTCCAGGAATTCTTTGGCTTGTGACTGTCACTCCAATCTCTCCCTTCATCTTCACATGGCCTTCTCCTCTGTGTCTCCTCCTCTTCTGTCTCTAAGAACACTTGTTATTGGATTTAGGGCACACCGCAGTAACTCAGGATGATCTCATCTCAAAATCCTTAGCTTAATTCTGTCTGCAAAAATGCTTTTTCCAGGGCTTCCCTGGTGGCACAGTGGTTGAGAGTCCGCCTGCCAATGCAGGGGACACGGGTTCGTGCCCCAGTCCGGGAGGATCCCACATGCCACGGAGCGGCTGAGCCCGTGAGCCATGGCCGCTGGGCCTGCGTGTCCGGAGCCTGTGCTCCGCAATGGGAGAGGCCACAACAGTGAGAGGCCCGCATACCGCAAAAAAAAAAAAAAAAAAAAAAAAAAAGGGCTTCAATATGAGCAAGTGGCTCAGTCTTTCATCACCACTTCTGGTGCATTGCCTCTTCTAGCTCAATTCATATCTATAGCCTTATATGGAGTTCCTTATAACCATGTGACTAGGGAAGAAAAGACTTGGGCCTGACTTCATGATATGTGGGCACAAGCCAGAAGTGCGCAGCCACTGCATTCTAGTCCCAGTTAGGGTGGCTCTGCAAGACCACAGTGAAGGGAAATTACTCCAATTAGGAGAGCATTAAACAGTATATTTGGTTGTTTACTTAGGTCACCATAAGATGGCTTAAGGTTTGTATCTACATGCGAAGTGACTAAAACTTAACCAGCTGGTCAGGCACTTTAGAAGAACATGACAAGGGGAAATGTATGAGGACAGATTTCTCATAATGGGTACAGAATATTCTTTCACCACGTAAATGCTCACCAGAGAGTATTTCATTGTGGAGAGGCTCTTGATAATCAGGTGGACAAGATGAACTCACCCTGTCGCTATCAGTCAGAATATATCTCAGCCAACCCGGTGCTTGTTCAATGGGCCCCTTAAGCACAGTTGCTATGGCAGCAGAGACTGAGGCTCATCGGTGTGGTCTCCCTCATCAAGACTGACCTGGCTACCGCCACTGCTCAGCATCTCACCTCTGTCTCTCCATATCTCTCACAGCAGAGACCAATGCTGAGCTTCTGAGATAGCATTATTTCCTAGGGGAGCCAACTTATTACCATGTTGTTGGACCCCTTCCATCATGGAGGCAGTGGCCATTTTTCCTCAAAGGAATAGCTATATATTCCAAACAGGTATTTTCTTCCTTGCCCCCATTCTTCTGCCAGCACAACCATTCCTAGACTTACAGGATGCCTTATTTTATCCCTTCACATAATTCACTGAATGGCAAATAGAGTATGGAAATGGATTCTCATCCATTAAGTTCACTATCCCATCATTCATAGACTCGTGGAATGAACTACAGACTCAGCTGCAATTACAGAGAGACTGTGAACTGTGCGGTTAGGGTATATGCCTCAAACCAGAGGTCAAAATATAGTGCCATCTCCCTGACAGCCAGAATTCATGGATCTGGGAAGCAAGATGTCGAGGTAGAAGAGGTTCTTCTCACTCTTATACCTAATAATGCGCTTAAAGAATTTTTGATTCATGTTTCCACCATCTTGGGATTGGTGGTTTTGGAGGTTCTAGTGCCCAAAGGAAGACTGCCTCTGAGAGGGTACCAGTCATGGTTTCACTAAATTGGAAACTGGGACTGACTGGCTTCACATGCTGCTAAACCACCAGGCAAAGACGGGACCACTCTACTGGCCTGGGTGATCGAACTTGCTTGTAAAGGAAAACATGGATTGCTGATACCAGCTGGGAGGGATGAGGGCCATGACTGAAGCCAAGAGAATTTACTAGAGCTCCTTTTAGTATTTCTCTACCACCCTGGCCTATGAAAAATTACAGCACCCCAATAAATATAAGACTACCATAAAATCAGATTTTGCATAAATAAGGTTTCATCTTCACCACCAGGTAAAGACTTTATCCAGCCAAGGAACTTATAGAGGGTAAGAGGCATAGGGAAAGGGTAGTAGAAGAGGAAGCTCTGGTTATCAAATTAGGCCTGAGACCAAGAACAAAAGCAAGGATAATAGAAGCTATGCTTTGTGTCGTCCCCCCCCGACCCCACGTTTTTTATCCTGTGTTATGGTTATGTTATATGGAGACCACTGATGTCGGCCTACATTTTGTGTTTCCTGTGGAAGTATGAGTCAATTCACAGCACCTCCCAATGATACATCTGTTGATAGGAACTGTGTTTCCTATATTGGGGACACACGCTTTTCAACCAGACAAAGGGAAAAAGTAGATACTGAGGCACAAAAGTATGTTAGATATTCTCCGTCCCTCCAGATTTGTTTTCCATCCTTTTCTACCCAGCTCTATGCATGGAGAGGTTGACCTCCATAAATTGCTTTAAGCAGGCTCCCATGCCCTATGGCTTTTAGTTGCAATGGCAATGGCAGATTAGAGTACTGGGGGAAGGAAAGACCAAGCCATGCCTTCCTTGGCCCCTCCCGCCTGGGCCACAGTTTAGTAGTGGCCACCCTCTTCTTTCCAGGGCCAGGGATCCTCTTGAGTAGTCCTTTCCCATAGCTATAAGTATGAGGTCTCAGCAAGCCCTCTCTCTCGTCTTGTGTCTTCAGTCTCTAAGTTAAAAGCTCCCAACATCAACCCTTGTTGGTTTCCCCTAACTCTGTCCTCTCTTTAAAAATAGCCCTTTCATGAAACACTCTGGTCACCCATTTGAATGAGCTATTACTTTCTCACCAGGATTCCGACTAGCACAACACCCAAGGCCACGCTCTTCTGTTTAGGCTAGGAAATCCCTCCTTCTCCACCCCCACCCAGCTCATGTGCTCATATATCAGGAGTGGTTTATCCATGGTTCTATGTGCATCTGCTGAGAGCAGGACAGATCCAAAGACAGCTTCTCCTCCTTGGGCTATAGTCACTTCCATAACAACCATTACAGGAGGGAAGAGGAATTTCTCTCTCTTTTAGGTTAGGAAATTTTGGCCCCTGCCTCATCGGTGTGCCAAATCCCCTGAACTTGGAAAAGAGTGCATTGTTCATTCTGTTAGCATTATAGTAGCAAAATAAATTTACCATAATATTCTAGGGGTCACAAGGACAATAGTTCATTACTAAGCTACAAGCCTGCTTCATTCATTCATTTACTCAACAACCATTTAGTGAACACTTAACTTTGTTCTAGGCTCTGAAAATATAGAACTAGATAAAGACTTTACCATCATGGAGCTTACAACTTTTTAAAAAAGTTGTATTGGAGTACAGTTGCTTTACAATGTTGTTTACACTCTCTTTTGTGTTATGGTTATGTTATATGGACAGCACTGATATTGGCCTACATTTTGTGTTTCCTGTGGAAGTATGAGTGAATTCACAGCACCTCCCAAAGATTAGAAAAAAGACAAAAATATAGGTAAGTTACAGTTACACAGCATTTCTCCATAGTTAGTTCAATAGAGTTCAATTCCGAAGTGTGAGTGTGGTCTTTGCAACACTGGCAGGTCTCTTCCCTGAACCACTTTGCGCTTGAAAATTTGTGAAAACCCAACGAGGTTTTGCTAGATTCCTCTCGTTTCCATGTCAAACATCTTGAAGCATCACAATACCAGTCTAACTGTTGCTGCTACAGAATCTGTCCCATGGTCTTTCCTGGGGAAGCCCACATCCCTTGCCCTACTGCTCTAGATATTTCTCCTGGGACAGGTTCTGTTCAGATGCCTGGACTCAGCCTTCCACATCTCAGCTGCTTCTCAACCTACTTCAGCCTCAGTTCAATAGGACTCCCTTCCTCTGAGGCTTCTCTCTAGATTCACTTCATCCTTCCCTCCGGCCCATGCCTTTTTCTTTGTAACCTCAGCTCCCTTCCTCCACTTCTTAGACTATTGTCCTGATGTCTGTCAATCAACTCTGGCCCATCACGCTGCTACCATCAGCCTACCGGGAGTCCTGTTGATGGACAGCTAGATGACATGTCAACAGATCCCTTTTGTAAAATGGAAATTGGAAGAAACCTACAACAGAGTAGGAGAAGGAAAGCTAAGTCATTTATTCCAGATGTACCTTGTTCCCAGTAGGTCTCTGCAATGGTGTTTCCTCCTTATACTGCTTTTTTTTTTTTGGCAGTGCAAGGTCAAATTTAAAAATGTGCGTGCTGACACTCACAGTTGTGCCACTTCATTTTCGGGGTGGCTGGTGTGTGGTCAGGGTTTTTCATCTCTTTGTAGTTTTGTGTGAAAACTCACTGTGACATGGGGTACGGGGAATGACCCGTAAGGAAAAATCTCGCTCACACAAGAGAGCTGAAATCAAAGGAATGCTTGAGGCTGTGAAAAACGGCCTCCCGTTTCCTGGCTCCAGGCTGTGAGCACCAGGCCCTGGAAAAGGTAATCTGGAAAAAGTGAGGTGTGGGGAGGACAAGGATTTTCACATTGCAACAGAGGATATCCATCGTTTCTTTTCAGGTTTAACTGTGCGTGGTGTGCGCTTATAAGTGCTCATAAATTGTCTACTCCAATATTGAATTCAGCCCCCTCCATATATGTCAGCATGAGCTGAGCTGAAGCCAGTGGAATGGGCCAAAATACACTAAAACTGCAGCCAGACTGATGACAGAGGGTTTTAAAAGTCAGCTAGAGAGACCTGTGGACCCAGTTATTGGAGTAATAGATTTCTTGTCCTGAGCCTCTACACAGATGCTATTTTTTCCTCTTTGGGGTGGGATATGAAAGGAGAAGGTACTGATGGAGAAACGGACTTGCTTCTCTAGCTGAAAAAGTAGCACTTAGTAACTTAGAAAAGTATTCAGAAATTTTAGTTAAAACCCATCGTGTGGCATTTCATAGGATGTTCCAACTGTCTACTGTAAGATACATATTCCTTGTTTTACCCTGTTTTTTGGAGACATTACTAGAAATGGCATTATTAATTTTCAGTAGATTGAAACAAGTTGATTTCCAACGTCTATAAAATACCAATGAGGGAAAAAAGTACTTTGACCCTCCAAAGGGAAAGTAGAAAAGTGTTATGCAAATATTTCCTACCACTGCCTACCAGTTGCTTTTTACAGGTGTCTGCTTTGATTGATTGATTGAGTTGTATTCAGTAGAGAAATTGTATTGGATGTTTTCTTTAAACGTGAAGCATTTTTGAGGTTGGGAAGAGTGAAAGAGGTTAAGAAATAAGTGCCATTTGAAAGTTGGGCAAATACAAATTAAACAGCTTGGCTACAGCTCAGATGTTCTCTTTAGGCCTCCTATAATGTTTATCGATGATATCCTATTATGCAAAAGGTATTGAGTGACAAGTGTCTAAGAAGACTCTTGCAAGGAAATAACCATTTGGGACTTCTGGTGGGTCCAGGGACAAAGATTCTTTAATGAAACATTCCTGACCCTCTGGGCAATGACCAAATAGGGCAGGTAATTAAAGTCACAACAAGGTGATAAAGTGGCCCTGTTTGGATTCAGTTCAAGGATTCATATATGGGTCTGGAGTGAAGACTCTTGGATGTGAAATTATTTCGTGCCATTTAAAATGTTACTCCACTAAGTACTCAGGAAAATTATCATACTTTTTTTCTAATGGGCAAAAAGGAAGATGTTTTAGGAAAGAATGGAATAGTTGAAACATGAGTCATTTAAGAGAACTGATGCTAAGACCCTTCTCTTTCAGAGTTAACAGGCTTAATCTTGTTAGTGAGAGGGTCCTTCTTGCTTCATCAAGAGCAATGGGACCAGGAGACAAGGCATGGTGAGTCATGGTGGCAACAACAATGAATGCCATGAGAGGAGGAAGCCGAGAGCTGCAACCAGGAGATATTAACAGGTACTAAGAAGAGTCTGTAAATCAGTTAGAAGAAGGGAGAAACTGAAGCTTTCAGATATGCCATTAGCAATGTGTCTGGAATACAGTAGGTGCTCAATAAATGTGTTGAATGAATGATGTGAAGAAAACTAAGAGCTGGGTGTGAGGAGGAGCCACATCAAAGTATCTAAAGATCTCATCCTGTGGGTTCTGAGGAAGCAGGTGGATTTTTTCAGAAGATGCTAACAAAGATAATACAGAGTCAAATTTCTGGTCTTAGGTTGGGTGTTAATGGTGCCAGTGAGGAAATTAGTCGGTAAGTGTTCTGGGTGGAGTTTCAGGGAAAATAGACCTCAGGCAATAAAGCGGTGCACTGGACTGGCAGGGACTGCGGGTGACTGGGGATGAGGAAGCAGGGTGAGCTCAGCTGCTGAGCCAGCTGCTCCTTGCTCTGCAGAAGCTGTGGCCCAAGAAGGGCTCCAAATGAACTGTCCTTCTAACAGTAGTCAGTCCAAAGCCAGCTGTCTACTAGCCCCAGGCCAAAAACATGCTTGGGCTTATAACACTGGAGAAAAAAGAACTTGTATTTCCAAAGCATGAAGCATTTTTACACTCGTGAAAGTGATTCCCTTGCAGAATAAACTGCTTTAGGACAGTGGTTCTGACATATTAAGAGGAAGAGAATTCTCCTGAATCCCTATGACTGACATCAATTGTTTTTAGGATAATGTTACTTAAATATGTATGTACAAATATAAAACTAGGAACAAACTCTTTATGTTTAAAAAACTTATACAACCAAATTCAATTCCAAATTAAATTCAGACTCATTGAATTTGGCATGCACGTACTTTGTTACGATGTGCTATGTGATGACACAATTTTCCCACTACTTTCCTCTATTTTAGCTCCCAATACACTTTGTACAGTGTACTGTGAAGTCATGGGGTCTTTGGCTTGTTTTAATGCATCATTTATGAGTTACATCTACCTCTCTTCTTTTCTTGTTTCATCAGTGGTAATTAATGTACCACATACGGTCAGATCAAATCACAATTTATTAAATAACTTAAGACACTAAAGTCTTATTCTATAAAAACATCTTTTAATTACAAATGCCCAATGTAAGTTTTGACTTCCTAATGAATGAAATAATTCAGCATGGGTAAGTATGGTAGTTTTGGGGTAATTAATGCCATTTTGACATTAGGATATCAATTTAACAGCAATCAGATATGCTTATTTGTACACTGAAGGTTAACACTACAACTTAGGTGATCTCTTGGCACCAACATGGTCATAAATATAACTCAGCCATAGGCAATGAATAAGTGGCAGTACACAGTTCCCAGGTGACTGAGAATGTGCTAATATTAATTTTTAAATTTTTACTCAGGATATATTTCAAATATGGATATATATCAAATATGGTAAAGTATAGAAAATAGTTGAAAGACTTATATGTCCATCAAGTAAATTATAAAGATGGTAATATTTTAAAATAATTAGTTCCTTTAGGTATTTTTTGGTTATCATTTTATTTAAAAAATTTATATACAGTAAAATAGTTTGTTGTTGTACAACTCTATGAGTATCAACACATGCATAGATTTGTGTAACCACTACTAGAAAAAAACCAGTTTCATCATCCCTCCAAACTCCCTTGTGCTGTCCTTTGTAGTCAAACCTTTCCCCTACCTCTACTAATTTTTTCTCTGCCCCGATGGTTTTGCCTTTTCCAGAATGTCATATACGTGGAATCCTACAATAGGCGATCGTTGGAGACTGACTTCTTTCACTTTATATGATGTATGCTGTGTACATTAATATGCCATTTTCTTTTTAATGCTGAGTGCATTCCATTGTATGGAATATACTTCTACTCAGTGAAGGACATTTGATTTGTTTTTAATATGTGGCATTTATGAATAATGCTGTGATAAATATTTGTGTACAGGTTTTTTTTGGGGAACAGAGTTCTCATTTCTCTAGCATAAATCCCTAGAAGATTGCTGGGTCATATTATAAGTGTACATTTAGCTCCCCAAGAACTACTAAATTGATTTCTACAACGTCTGAACTATTTTGCATTCCCAGTGGCAATGTATAAGAGTTCTAGTTGTTCCCCTTCCTCACCAGCATTTAGTATGTCAGGTTAAAAATTATTTTAGCCACTCTAATAGGTTATGTAGCCATCTTAGTAGGTATATAGAAGCCATTGCTAGTTTTGAGCAGAGAAATGTCATGATCTGATCAATTTTTTAAGAGGATGTTGTGCTAACACAGACTGTAGGAAGGCAAGTTAGAAGAAAGGAGACCTAACAGAAGGCTACTGAAATAACATAGACAAAGGGAAAGGTGGCTTAGGTCAGGTTAGTAGCCATACAGGGGGTGGGAAGTTTTGAGTTGCTTCGCTAATTAACTGGATGTGGCATGAGAAAGGAAAAGGGAAGTCAAGGATGATTATAAGATTTGGGGGCTGAGCAATTAGAAAAAATAGAATTGACATTTACTAAAATGTGGATGATAGGAACAGTTTTGGGGGAATGGTCAGAAACTCAGTCTTGGATATCTTAGTTTGAGATCCCTATTATTCATCCAAGAAGAGATGTCAAGTAGATGGCTGGATATGTGAAACTAGAATTCATGCCTGGGCTAGAGATAGAAATGAGGAAGTTATCAGTCTAAGGTAGTTACAGGCGTAAGTCTGGATGAGATCTCCAAGGGAGTCAGGGTAGATAAAAATAAAGAAGTCCAGTGGCTGGGCCCTGAGGAAATCTAACACTTAAGGGGGATACAAAAGGGAACCAGCACAGGATTCCGTGCAAAATGTCTTCTCGAGCTTCCCTGGTGGTGCAGTGGTTGAGAGTCCGCCTGCTGATGAAGGGGACACGGGTTCGTGCCCCGGTCCGGGAAGATCCCACATGCCACGGAGCAGCTAGGCCCGTGAGCCATGACCGCTGAGCCTACGGGTCCAGAGCCTGTGCTCCGCAACGGGAGAGGCCACAACAGTGAGAGGCCCGTGTACCGCAAAAAAAAAAAAAAGTCTTCTCAATAACTAATCAGACCAAAGAATGAAATAATGCCATTTGCAACAACATGGATGGAACTAGAGATTATCAAACTATGTGAAGTCAGACAGAGAAAGACAAATATCATATGATATCGATTATATGTGGAATCTAAAAAAAATGATATAAATGAACTTATATACAAAACAGAAACAGACTCACACACTTAAAAAACTTATGGTTATCAAAGGGGAAAGGTGTGGGGGAGGGATAAAATGGGAGTTTGGGGTTGACATTTACATACTACTATGTTTAAAACAGATAACCAACAAGGACCTACTATACAGCACAGGGAACTCTGCTAAATATTCTTTGTTTCTTTTTTTTTTGGTACGCGGGCCTCTCACTGTTGTGGCCTCTCCCGTCGCGGAGCACAGGCTCCGGACGCGCAGGCTCAGCGGCCATGGCTCACGGGCCCAGCCGCTCCGCGGCATGTGGGATCCTCCCAGACCGGGGCACGAACCCGTATCCCCTGCATCGGCAGGCGGACTCTCAACCACTGCGCCACCAGGGAAGCCCTCTGCTAAATATTCTGTAATAACCTAAATGGGAAAAGAATTCAAAAAAGAATAGATACATGTACATGTAGAACTGAATCACTTTGCTATACACTTGAAACACAATATTGTTAATCAATTATACTCCAATATAAAATAAAAATTAAAAAAACCCAACTAATCAGACCATGGCAGAAACTAAGCATATGATGTGGAAGCCTATCAAGCTCATCCCCACACATTTTAATGCAATAATTAAAATAGTTTGTTAAAAAATAAAACATCTGGAACAAATGTGAAACTGAACGGAATATTGGGACAGCATACATAAACCAGGAGTGTCCTGGGCAAACTGGAATGTATATTCATTCTGTCTCTGGGAGATCTCTCCATTGTCATGGCTTCAACTACCCTTTATTTGTGGCTGAACTCATTACTTTGACACCATGTCTCTTGGAACCTGATTTTTCTTCCAGCAGTTATTTCCTGTCTGAGCACATGTTAGAACTATATAACTTATTACTCAAATAAACACCCCATGGACCACCCTAGCCTTCTTCCTTACCTCTTATCTATCACATCCAATCTATGACCACATTTCCTCCATTCCTCTCCCTAAAGAGCACATAAATCCATTTACCCACTTTTCTTCATTTCCATTGCTACCATCTCAGTTCATATACCAGCATCTCTCACCTGGACTACTCCATAGTCTCATAACTCGTCTCCCAGCAACACCCTTACTCCACGGCAAGCTATTCTCCACATTGTGACCAAGATGAGTTTTTAAAAATGCAAATTTAGTCATGTTACTTCCCTACTTAAAACCTGCAAACGGCATCTTACTGTTCTTAAACTAAGTTCCTTATCATAGCCTACTGTGTACTGCTTGATCCAGCTGTCTCTCTCCATTCTAACCTTTCACCAACTTCACCCTCATTTTCTACACTCTAGTTTTTCAAACTTTGTTAGCTGTATGTTTGTGTCTGCCCCTCAAATTATGTTGAAACCCTAATCCCCAGTGTAATGATCTTTGGAGATGGGGCCTTTGGGAGGTACTTAGATCGTGAGTGTAGAGCCCCCAAGATGGGATTAGCTTTCCAACATATGAGGATACAGGAAGAAGGTGGCCATCTGCAAACCAGGAAGACAGCTCTCACCAGACACTGAATTTGCAGGCACTTTCATCTTGGACTTCCTGGACTCCAGAACTGTGAGAAATAATTTTTTGCTGTTTAAAGTCACCCAGTCTAGGGTATTTTGTTATAGCAGCCCAAACTAAGACAGTCCCTAAGACATGCTATATTCTTGCTTCTATAGGCCACTAATGCTAGGAACACTTTCTCACTCAATGCCTTCTTTGCCACCTAACTCTTGCCTTTCCCTTAAGTCTCATTTAAGGGTCTTACTCTAGAAGTTATCTTCCCAGGCAGGCCCTCCCCAGCTCCTCAGACCAGGATATAACCTGTATTAGGCATTTCAGTGCAGCCTACTTCCCCTTTTTGTAGCGCTTGTCACGTATAGATTGAAAATTTCTAAAGTGCATAACTGCAAGTACCACGAGGACAGGACCATGTCTGTTACTCAGTATCCAGTTTCTGGCTCATACTGTGCTCAATAAATGATTGCTGAATCTGAAAAGACACTGCTTAACTTCATTTCCTGAAGAGTAAACAGAATCTTGACTATCCTCAAAATCTGTCTTAAAAAGTCAATCACTAAAGAACAACAAAATATAAAGTCCTGAACTCTTGTCATGTGCCTCTTGGTGTCATACTGAGTAAGAAGACCTACATACTCAGAGTGTTTGGGGTTTCTCCCGAAGAATCCATGTTTCTTGTTGATTGGATGAGGAATGGTCTTTTTGGTCCTACTTCGGTGAGGTCTCCTACCTTGGGGGCTTGATTTCTATCATTTTTATCTGAGATCTGGGATCAGAGTAGGAGGGACTTTGGGGGTGGCATATCTAATGCATACTCCTGCCTTTAGGCAAGACTCCATTGAACTAATTCAGATTAAAGATTTCTAAATTGTATAGAGTATAAGAAAACATTTTCTAATGCCCCCCAATACAGGAGGTCTATTTTGGCGTACACTTGTCATAAGAGTAGTTTTCCTAACATTTGATCTTAATTTTTCCAGTTTGGACCTGAATACATCTTGTCTTGTCTCCAGGAAAAGGGGAAAGTGGTTGGCTCCTCTTCTCTGTGCAAAGACTTCCTAGCCGTACGAACAGTTTATAAATCAATGCTTAGCATCTGGAAGGCGACGTCAGGAAAGCTCCTCCGGGAAATAAGCTCCCTTCCCTAAGATGGGTTTCTACTGAGAAGTCAAGCTCTGTAAGATTAAAAATGCACCATGCTTAGGGAATTTGAAGTCTCCTTTCCATTTGAAAATGCATAAAAACCAACTGCGACCTAAGTCATGTTTCAGCTATGTCCTGGAAGACTGAGAAGTGTTGTTTTCATGGAACATTACTTATTACAGAAAAGATTTTATAGCCATATTATAATTTGTGGTACATAGATGTTTCCTAAGGGCTCTCTGATTTAAGACTGCAATCATGGATGAAACTCTGATATCGTGGTGACTCTCTAGAGCATGAGCTTTATTTCCAAGATGCACAGTCTTCTAATTCTGTTTCCAGAATGATTTCAATGGCTGGTATAGAGTTTTAACTGTAAGGAGGAAGAAAGGAGCAGAGAAAGAGGCATGTAGGGGAGGGAAGGGAAAGATTTGAAGCCAGATCTATAACTATCTCTGTCTGACTCCTTGTCTCTTTCTCCCTCGAGTTCAATCAACTTCAATAGGCCCCAGACACCCTGAACACAAGGTGGGGCCTAAGCAAAACATTGTCTGTGTCCAGGAAGCTACTAAAATAGCCTCCGTGAGTCCTGTAAAGGGCATTTAGTGAAACACAAAGTAAACAGGCCATGATGAAAGGCTGATGGTGGCTATGCTGATGAAAAGGCCAGAGAGAAAGGAGCAAGTTCGGCCCAATCAAGATTCAGCTTCAAAGGCTGACCTCCTTCCATACAAACCAGCCTGTGGCTCTCTGGGTACTGCAACTTCTCCCACACCCCTGTGGATGCAGCTGCTGAACCTCTAGGGGCTTCAGCTTCATCAACAAAATGAGGAGACTGGACCAGTCCACCTCTCAACACTAACTCTCTGGGAGTCTCATGTACAGGTGGACCCTACGTAGAAGAAGTGAAGATAAGAATAAAAATATATGTAATGGAACCATTAGGAGGTGAAATTTCAGCTTTGGTTTTTGGGTTCTATTAGTCACTTAGTCCTTTTTTTACTCAAACTTAAAAACATGAACTGAGAAATTTCCAGTGCTACTTAACTTGCCTAGTATATTGCACCTGCTCTTTGGAGGAGGGTGTAGACTGAAGCAACATGAATTAAGGCCTTCATCTCCTTCCTGCATGACACTGGCATCTACTGTGAGATAATATGTACCCTGGTTTGGGCCACTGGTAGCAGCTGTAACCATAGCCCCAGGTCTAACAGTAATCCACTATTGAGTGTTAGATCTATGTTAATGCTACTAGGTAGAAGCTGGGGACTTTAGAGAACATATACAGAGGAGAGTGTGTAGTCTTATTCTCTTTACCTAGCACATCCTTTCTGAATATTTGCATATACATGGGTGTATGCACAGGCACACACATACCCTCCTCATATATATACAATCAGATGAGCAGACTTGCCTGCTCAGGCCCATCAGATGCCAGTGGAGAGGAGGTGAACAGGGCACTGGGATGTGAAATGGGAGTGAAGATGTGATGGGAGTGCCAAGGGAAAAATATAAATGGGGATGTGTGGCCTCTTGCACTGACACTAGTCTTCTCTGCTTTTGGCATCGCGGGGGCTTTGCCTGGGAAGGCAGGGAGCCCAGCTTTACTCCACTGTCCTTTCTGGTCCCCCTTCTCTGTTGTGAGTCCTCATTTGGCTTGAGACACTGCAATGACTTTACAAAACCCTTTGCTATGCCAGCAAATTCAAGATATGAACAGTTTACGTGTAGGCTAGTTATAGGTACACTGTCGAGGTGGAATCCAACTCATTCAATTTGATTCATAAGCCATGCTTCTCAGAACAGACTTCCCCTTTTGTTTGACCCCCTAGGCTCTTTTGGACTGGATAGGTTATACCATGGGAAATCTCGACCCCTAAGAATCAGAAGCCTAAAATAGCAAGCCGTATTTCTTGCTCACACTACACATCCATTAGGGATTGGCCAAAGGACTGTACATTGCAGCCACTTGGGATCCTGCCCACGGAAGCTAAACCAAACAGAGACTTCCGTGATTCCAAAGTCAGGCAAGTGAGAACATGGTGAACTCTACACTTGCTCTTAAAACTGCTGCCTGGCGATAACACACAGCAGTTCCACTCATGTATCTTTGGCTAAAGCAAGTCACATGCCCAAATCTAATGTTATCATACTCTTCCCCCAGGGTTGGGTAACAGATACCAGTCAAAAGTAGTCCTTTACCACCCTCTCTCAATGCTGGCTCACCTCTCACCCATCCCCACCCCTTCTCTCTGTTCAGAAACGTCTATAACCTCCAAGTTGTCTGTTCCCCTTTCAAGGTCCTACATCCTGAATTTCTTGAACTTTTTGATTTTGAGCACATTTTGCTTATCAGATTCCCCAGAAGGCTAGAAATTATTATTTCTAATATTATTGGAGATTATAATAAATTATAATAATAATTATAAATTATTATTGGAGATTATTATAAATGAAACTTTGGAGATTATTATAAATGAAGAGATTATCATAAATGAAACTTTACCTTAACCTTTGATGAACTATTCCCAATTTGACCCATATTAGAAAGTCTGGTAACCTTAGAGTAAATTTTACAGATTTCACTTTGAATGGATGTCACAACACTGGATCATTCTCACCAAAAAATGTACTCTTGTTACAAGCACAAGAATAAGCTTCTCTAAGGGGTATGTCACCAGTACTCCTGATTAGCTGCATGACCCTGCAAAGACACCTGATGTCTTGGGGAACATTTTCCTATGAGTAGAATAAAGGATGGTACCAGATTTCCAAGAGCCTTCCAGATGTACAATTTCTTGATTCTATTATTTCTGTTTATAACCTCCCAGAAAGTGCAGTAGTCTCCAGCACGTGCTGGGGATAGTGACAGTTTTACAGGTCAGGGTATGCTCATTACTGAGCATGCTCTATGGTAGGCTCATGCAGAACTGCATGTACAGGTATGGGAAGCATCTGATTCCAGATGCTTGAGTGGAAAGTCAGAAAAGTAAAAACAAGTATACAGTCCACACCCACGAGGGAGCTAATGAGTTACCTGTGGAGGAGAAATACACCAACCAGAATTCTTCTGTGTTTAACACAGGTCAGATTATCTTCTTTGTGGACTCCCATCATTAGGACTGAGAGGCAGTGATCAAAATAATTTGATTATAGCATCTTGCTAGTTATATGGCCTAAGTTATGTTTATTCTTCTTTCCTTTGGCATTCCAGACATAACAATGCCAGTGACTATATACAGACTGTTTCTTTTGATCCCTCTCCAAGACCACTGGTTTCCTTTCTAGGACTTTAGACTTGATATACCTTTAAGTAGCAAGAGACTGAATTGGAAATTGCTTTGGAATCCCCTTGTGGATCCTTCAATCAAACAAGTCAGTAACCTCAGTGTGCTAACTTTCATTCACTTATCCACTCATTCAATCAGCATTCACTGAGCACCTCCTATGTACCAGGTTCTGTGCTGGGCACTGAAGACCCAAACACCAAGAAGGCACAGGAGAATAAGCCCTGAACCCAGAGGCCCTCACAATCTTGTCGGGATATAGAGGAAGAGGGCAAGTTTGTATTAGGGGTGCATGGCCAGTGCTATAGTAAACAGGAGTCAGTGATTGGTTTCCTGAGTCAAAAAAAAAAAAAAAAAAAAGCTACAGCAGGGAGGGCATGTGTGAGTGGGATCTTCCATTGAGTGGGGTTTTGCCAGGTGGAGAAATTCAAGAAGGGATTCAAGATTCAGGCAGAGGGGGATGGACATATATACACTACCAAATGTAAAACAGATAGCTAGTGGGAAGCAGCCACATAGCACAGGGAGATCAGCTCGGTGCTTTGTGACCACCTAGAGGGGTGAGATAGGGAGGGTGGGATAGGGAGGGTGGGAGGGAGACGCAAGAGGGAGGGGATATGGGGATACATGTATATGTATAGCTCATTCACTTTGTTATAAAGCAGAAACTAACACACCATTGTAATGCAATTATACTCCAATAAAGATGTTAAAAGAAAAAAAAAAGATTCAGGCAGAGGGAACAGAATGGGCAAAGGAACAAAAGCGAGTACAGGCAGACCTCTGAGATATTGCAAGTTCAGTTCCAGATCACTGCAATAAAGGGAGTCGCATGAATGTTTTGGTTTTCCAGTGCATATAAAAGTTACATTTACACTATGCTGTAGTCCATTAAGTGTGCAATACCATTATGTCTAAAGAAAAAATGTATATACATTAAAAAATATAAAACAAAAAGTAATTACAATAGTAACAAAGATCACTGATCACCGTAACAAATAAGGGAAATGTTTGAAATATTGTGAGAATTTCCAAAATGGGAAACAGACATGAAGTGAGCAAATGCTGTTGGAAACATGGTGCCAACAGACTTGCTTGATGCAGGGTTGCCACAAACCTTCAATTTGTCAAAAAAAAAAAAAAACATAAAAAACACAATCAAATTGTTGTCAAGTTCATTCACTTATATAAGGCATAAAAAATGGAAACTTTAGTTTCCCCATGTACAAAATAGGATTTAGAATACCTAACATTACAGGGCCATCCTAAGAATTAACTAAAATAATTGATGTGGAAGAATCTCATGAAGTACCAAAATAATACTAAAAGCAATACGGAAGTAGTAAGACAACGTACAATTCTTATTTCTGACATTTATTCCCTGCCCTAGACCCTAGTTCTATCCTCCCTTTGTGCTCTTCCTGACCTTCTAGATTTTTCTCGATACCTGGGCTCATGTTAATTCTAGTACCTGACAGACACCTGAGGCTGGAGTTTACTAACCTGCTGATTGTTAGCACTTTTGTGTTCCTGCTGGTCAGTACCAATTGCCTTAAGCATCTAAGGAGAAGACTGAGAATCAGAGCTGCAAGGGCTCAAAGCAGCTACTCAGGAGACTTATCACCTGCAGAGATGGGAAAATCGGGACCTGCCAAGGCAGCTCACTAGAACCACGTCAGAGGGAAGGTCTTGGTTTTGTGGACAGGCTGAAATCAAACAGGGACAGTCTGACGATAAAGAGGTGAAGAGGGAGAGAGTTTGACTAATTCAAGAGGGAAGCAGAGTGCTGAGTGCCACCTGCAGCTCATTTTTGTGCTTCATCATCCATCACTGTCTCTTTCTCTTTGAAAATATCTCCTGGGGGGAGGTTCCTTGGCAAGAGGGAAGCTAGGCATGCCTCTCATCTTTCCCTTTATCCTCATTCCAGTTGGAAACAAATAACTCAAAGCTGGTTGACTTCCCAGCTGATCCAATTTGTTTCAAACTCCATTTTCAGTCCACTTCATAGGCAGTCTTCCAGGAATGCTAAAATTATTCCGTGGAAACAGTTGGGGGGGTATGGCTTGTGGATAGAGACAGTTGAGGTTACTGTCTTATAACACATCAGCTTGAGAAAGGACCAAGAGGTCAGGTACCCCCCCTCTTTTTACAGAAGTGGACCCTGAGGCCAGAGTGGGCAGGTGACTTGCCCAGGGTCTCACATCCAGGTGCCCTGCCTTCCTAAGTCTCCCAAAGGGAAAGAGGAGTATAAAAGACCCACTGTACCAGGGAAAGGATTGAGGAGTGACCGAGGCAGCACTGGCTAGCTGGAACTGATCTTGTCACAGGTTACGCTGGGAGAGTGGGCAAGACAGATTTCTCAGAAATAGAGAAACAAGAGTAAAAACCAAACTAGCACTTGGAGCAAACAAGTCAAAATCAAGAGCCAGTACTAGATGGGGACAAAGTGACACTAAAAACATCTGAGAATGACTTAGGGTCAGCGTGGTGAAAAACAAGTTGTTTTCAAGTTGATAAAATCAAGCAGGAGTTCTATAAAATGAACACAAGACCTGGATTCTCTAAAGGTTCCCTACTGTTGGGGAGGCCCCAGGATCTGGCCCAGTCTCTTTCTCCCTTGTTCTTCCTTGACCCAAGCAAATGAACCACAAAGCTCACATTCATGTCTGGTATTCACTATCTCCAGGGCTTTCCTCAGGCTGTTCTCCGCCCAGAATGCTGTTTCCTCTCCTAACGCCCTTCTCGGGTCTAACCAAATCCTATGTGTCCTTCTAACAACTCTGGTCACCAATTCCAATGTGTCGGGGGTTTCCCCACACCACCGAGCACCTCTCCCACACCAGGTGCATGTCCTACAATTCAACTCAATTCTGTTATTATCGATGTGGATTTAGCATCAGATCCCACAGGTTAAAGGCTCAGTCCTATAAAACTGACCTCCTCCGTTCCCCACCTACTTCAGACACCAGCACAAATCCAGCTTGTCACCCATGCTTCTGACCAACTGGCCACAATTTGGAGGTTCCAACAGCCTCCTCCTCGGGTCTGACTCATTTGTTAAAGCAGTTCACAGAACTCAGAGAAACACTGTACTTACTGGATTATCAATGTCTCATAAAAGGATGTAACTCAGGAACGGTCAGATGGAAGAGATGCAGAGGGTAAGGTACGTGGGAAAGGCTCTAAGCCACCACTCTCCTTGAACTTCCATGTGTTCACCAAACCAGAAGCTCTCTAAACGCTCTACTTTTTTGGGGTTTTTATAGAGGCTTCATTACATAGTCATGATTGACTGAATCATTGGCCATTGGCAACTGACTCAACCTCCAACCCCTCTCCCATTCCAAGGAGGTTGGGGGTGGGACTGAAAGTCCAACCCTCCAATCACATAGTTGGTTCTCCTGGCAACCAGCCCCCATCATTAGGTGCTCCAAAAATCACCTCATTAACATAACAAGAAACACCTTGATCACTCTCACCACAGACAATTCCAAGGATTTCAGGAACTCTGTGCTGGAAAAGGGGTCAAAGACCAAATATGTATTTCTTATTATAAAGCACAATATCACACCTTCAAAGACCAGTTCAGTGCCCACTGTCTATAGAAAGCCTTATACATGCCCAGGCTGATAGTATTCTCTCCCTTTGTGGACCTCTGGTGGCCTGTACCTGTCTCATTCACCATCAGAGTGATCTATGTGCAGGCACTGTAGCATTACCTCCTCCCTCTTTTTGGAAAAGTCCATGAGTAATTCATGTTCAATCCCACACAGGTCTTACCTGTGTGCCTTACATGTGGTAGGTGCTTGGAAAAGTTTTGCCAAAGGAGTGGTCATCTGGAGAGATCGCTTCCAATACCATGATGCATCATGATATTGGAAGCATCATACTTGGCGTTGGCTAAATCCTTACTCAGAGCATCTCATGTCCCCAAGTAAAGAGAAATGTTGAGAAGTTGAGAGCATTCATAGGAAAGCCACAGAGATCATAAATAAATTTAAAAGTAGGCTAAAGAAAGTCAATTTAAAGGAGAATAAAACATGGGACCTTTCCAGAGAAGTGAGGCACACTCACTGATCTTTTTCCAGGCCCACAGAGAACTTTTACCCAGAGAAGTGACAGCAGCTGCTTTTCATCTCCATCAAGACAGATCAGTAGGAAATTAACCTAAACAGAAGCATCACTGAGATCACAAATAGGGAAAATATTTCTGAGAGACAGTGATTAAACTCTCAGATGAGTTATCAGAGACATTTGTAGACTTTAGGTCTCCAAAAGACTATTAAAAAACAGATTCTTGTGTGTCGAGGCCAGTTTCGAGGTTCTCTCTGGGATAAATGCCGTGGAATGAACTTGACAATCACCCCCTGTCCTGGCTAGGCGTCTGCCTTACGTGGCTCAGCAGTCAGTTCCAGGCTGGTTCCAGCAGGTGGCGGCCATGAGCAGTGAAAGCCCAGAGGCACAGGCAGCCAGAAGGGTTGGTTAGTGTAATTAAAGTACAGTTAATTTACAATGTTGTGTTAGTTTCAGATGTACAGCAAAGTGATTCGGTTACACATACATATATAACTATGTATCTATCTATATCTATTCTTTTTCAGATTCTTTTCCCTTATAGATTATTACAAAATACTGAGTATAGTTCCCTGTGCTATATGGTAGGTCCTTGTTGATTATCTATTTTATATACAGTAGCATGTATATGTTAATCCCAACCTCCTAATTTATCCCTCCCCACCCCCTTCCCCCTTTGGTAACCATAAGTTTGTTTTTTCTGTCTGTGGGTCTATTAGCCAGAATGGTTTGACAAAGCAAGTCTCCCAGGTTTGGGAGCACACAGGGACCCATGCAGGGCATGTAAGAGTCCCACAGGAGAGCCCAGGAAGCCTCCACCAGAGAGTCTTTCACTTCCTCCACTCCCACTCCGTCAGCTTCCTGGCTGTTAAAAGTACACGCGGCAACTTGGAAAACCCTCCCACCAAACAGGGCATTATGGCACAGTCATTTCCAGAAAGTCCCCAGACCCTGTGCTAGGAGAATCCCACTCTTTCTGATCTGCTCCTATAAACCCAAACATAGTGAATAACACTGTACCAAAAACAAAGTGAAATGCAACAAAACAAAACATGTTTGGTGGAGAGGGACAATGGCACAGATAATTCAGGACTGCAGTAAATCACTTATATTCGACTTTAAAGATACATGCACGCAAGGTATCTACATGGCTGCTGTGTTCACCAGCCTCCTTCTAAGGAATGCTGCCCTAGGAGCACTGAGTTTGCTTGTGCTGTGTCTTGGGAACTCACAGGCCTGGGGTTGGGGACTCAGCCCTGTGGTGGACTGAGGGCCGCCTCTGCCCGTGAATTGATCAGGTCTAATGGCACCTCCCACAGGGAAGCTCCAGATTAAATGAGATGATCGAGCAAGCATATCAGATGTTCTCTGGGGAAGTACCTCTGTGTGAACGATCTACCCACTAAGGCAGTAAGGAGTTGCTGCCAGCCCCCTGAAGAAATAAGGCCTACTTTTTACCTAATCATGGAATTGTTGGGTCTCAGAGTGGCCTAGTCTGCTGCGAAGGCTATCTTTGTGCCCTCACATGGCCTCCTGACTCTACAGCATCTTTCCCTTGCCTGCAGGACCCAAGCGCATCTCTCCACATGACCTGAAGTGTATAATAAACACCATGAGACCCCCCCGGCCCCACCACACTCACCACCGGACAGAGCAGGCTTTCGGTTCTGTTTTAATTTTGTATCCCCTGAAGCAAGAGTTGAGCTCAGAAATCTAGGTGGCTGGCCCTCAAGAAATCAGTGTCAACGGGATGCGACAAGCATGGGCCCCATGGTGCTGGAAGAATTGCTGCACGTCTCATGCTGCTCCTGGGAGGCATGAAGCCAGGCTGAGCTTGAATTCCAGTTCTAGCCTTTGCAAAAGGGACCTCAGGGCTGTAAGGCTCCTTTTCCTCATTTGCAAAACAGGGCTTCTAGTACCTACCTCAGGAGGTTGTATTATTGATAAAATGAGATCATGTATGTAGAGCACTTGGAATAGCTCCTTCCCAGCATAGAAAATGTCAGATAAATGAGATGTAGTGATAGTGACTGATTCTTTGTCTCCTCCACCAGACTCTGCTATCCTATGAACATTTATATCTCTGCCAGTACCAATCCGTGATCAATCAGCGTGCACTGAATGAACGTGGGAAACAGATGTAGGAAACAAATGAAGAGGACTTCGAGACAAGATATTTCAGCTAAGTTTGAGTAAAATTTTCTTTTGCTTTTCTGGTTTTCTATATTAACTACTCTGCTTTCTTTGTGCATCATAAAATCACTTTTTCATTGTTGTTGTTGTTTGTTTGTTTGTTTTTTAAATGTCTTCAAGCCCAGTACGTTGTGACATCCTTTAGTTTAGGAATCGTAACATCTTGAATTGGTTTATTATCTCATAGTGAGGGCCCACTAGGTTCAATCAACTGATATCTGGTGGCATTATTCCCGCTCAGGGAGAAGACTGACTTAGCTGTCTTTTTTGTAAAAGACAAGGGGTTTTAAACTCTGGGGTTGAACCCAAGAGGTTGATAGGTTAGAAGATGGAGGTGGGAAGATGGAACACAGCCAGGGGTGGATATCCTCCATGTAGTCCCAGCTTTGAAAAGGCAGTGCTTTCTTTGGACTTATTTCAGATGTCAAACACAGCAGGGTTGACATCAATACACAGCAGGCCATGGATTATGGTTGCCTCTAATGACTGTGTTCCACTGTGTTTATTGTTCTGGATGTTAATATATAGAGTCAATGATAGCCCTTTAATTGAAGGTTGGAAATGCCCCATACTAAGGCACTCAGGTGACATCACCATTAACCACTCAAGTGAAACCCAAGACACTTGCTGGCCAGGAAATTACAGCCTTGGAGACCATCTTCCTATTTGTGTATGTGGTATGTATGAGGAAGAGGGGGCCCAGCAGCTGGTTTGCACCTTATCGGCAGTTCTTGATTTTACTGGGAGGAATGCGCCATTATTTGGAAACTAGCAAGAACACATGAGCTCTGTAGGAAATCTCAGCTAGTCAGAACCTTAATGGAACATGGTCCTACAGGATAGGACCCTGGGAGAGGATGGGAGAGGAGAGAGGAATTGGCTGTCTTTCTTTCTTCTTTAGCAATCTGAAGAGGCTCTTCAAAGACTTTTCTCAGTTTATTTGTGGGAACTATGTGTAATGCCTCCATAATTGCACTCCTTATAAGTATTTGGGCTGTAGTGTCTAAGCTATGAAGAGTCTTGCAAGTTATTGGACGATGAACTGCTCCTAATTGTTTCTATGGGAAGGTATGTTAGTTTCCTGTTGCGCTGTAACAAACACTACAAACTTGCTGGTTCAAAACAACACAAATGTCTTATCCTACATTTCTGGAGGTCAGAAGTCCAAAATGAATCTCACTGGGCTAAAACTTTACATACTTTCTTGGAGATTCTAGGGGAGAATCTGTTTCCTGGCCTTTTCTAGCTTCCAGAGGCTGCTGCATTCTATGGCTTGGAGCCCCCTTCTAGCAACGGTATCATTCTCATCTCTGCTTCTGTTGTCACATCTCCTTCTCTGACTCTCCTGCCTTCCTCTTTTGATTATAAAGACCCCTGGGATTGCACTGGATGTTTTCAGGACCCCAACCTGGATGCTTCAGCATAATTTCCCCATCTCTAGGTCAGCTGAGTAGCAAACTTCATCTGCCATCTTAATTCCCCAATACCTTGTAACACAACATATTCGCAGGTTCTGGGGATGAAGACATGGACATCTTTGGGTTGAGGGCATTATTCTGTTCAGCATAGAAGGCGCTAGGTTAGGTAGGGCCCATGGAATTGATATCTAGGCTGGGAGTTAAGGACTATTGATAGGAAAGTGCAACAATGATAAAAGGCTGTTCCATATGTCCTGAGAGCAAAATAATTGGCTGAATCAAGGACATGATAGCTTACTGGCTAAGAACACATGCTTTGGGCTCAGAGAGACCTGGAGTCACATCTTAACTGTGCTGCTTGCTGGCTGTGGGATTTTAGGCGGAGTACTCAGTCATGCCACTGAGTTTCCATTACTTTAAAATGGGGGCAGTAATATGTACCACACAGGGCAATTGTAAGATTTAAATGAGATAATACAAATGAAATGTCCAGGGTGGTACCTGGTACTTGGTGAGTGTTCAGTAAAGGGTAGTTTCATGTCAGGAAGAGTTCTGGTTCTCTTTCCTCTGAGTCCTTGTGAGGCATGGCAGGGATGGTGAGGGTCTATGGTTTTTCCTCAAATCTAATACCCCAAATTAAGGGTATAAGACTTTATTTAAAAGGAAGGAGAGCCAACATGTTACACTGTCTTGGGAGAGAGCTGCTTGACTGAATCCATCTTTATGTAGTATTATTATCACCTGCAGGCACGTGTGTCTGGCACTGTGTTGGATGCTGAGACGGGACACACCAGGGCCCCTGGCCTCCAGGCTAGTATGTAACCAGTCATGCAGATGCCACAGCCAACAGCTACAGGAGCTCTAAGGGATTGAGACAAGAGAGACAGAAGACAGAGATGACCCGGGCAGGGGCAGTAGGAGGAGGTTGCAGAGGAGTTAGGACTTAGGTTGGGTCCTCGAAGGGAGGCAAAGAGTTAGAGAAGCTGGGAAAAGTAGGGAGGGCATTTTAGGCAGCAGGGTTTGGGGAGCAGTGACATAAGCAAAAATGCTAATATAGGAGTTCCATGTTTCAGGGACAGGGCAGATGTCTTAGGTAGGTAAGTTGTGGAGGTTCTTATCTTAGGTAGATAAGAATCTGCAGGAGTAGAACAGGGCTAGATTAAAGAGGGCCTCTGTCACTCCCCGGAGACTTAAGCTTCTCTATCTTATTGAACTTGGTATGACACATAGTGGATACCCAGTATCATTTGTTGTTGTTGTTATTGTTTTGTCCTGACCGGAAGTAAGATATTTGGGCCTAATTCTGTGGATAGTGAGAGACCACAGAAATAACAAGGTGAAATATTAAGAGACTAATTAGAACCCTATTTCCAGAATCTATCACAGGAAACGAAGGTTGATGACAGTGAGGATGGAAAGGAAAGACAGGTAAGATTAAACAGAAGTTTCAGACATATTAACGGTAAAATTCAGAAATGATCTGGATGTATCTGCAGAGCCCATGGGCAGGTTTGCAACGTGGTGATTATTTAGCTTGTGGTTGGAACAACTGCATTAACTCCTGCTATCCAAGAAGAAACAGAGTGTCCAAAAGCCTAAGGAGGGGTATATCGGTTACCTATTGCTGTGTAACAAACCAACCCATAAATCACTGCCTTAGAACAACCATTTATCTAGCTCATGTTTCTGTGGGTTGGGAATCTGGGCTGGATGGTCTTGGCTGGACTTACTCCAGTATCTGTGGTCAGCTGCCAAGTCAGTCAGGGGCCACTGGCCTGGGATGCCTCAACGTGTCATCTCGGATTTTCTACCCAGTCTCTCATTATCCAACAGTAAAGCCTCGGATTATTTTCATGATGGAGACAGGGCTCCAGAAGAGCTAGCAGAAACACGCAAGGCCCCTAAGCCTAGGCTTAGAACTGGAATGCCAACACTTTCACCTCATTCTATTAGATAAACCAAGTCACATGGCTAAGCCTGAAGTCAAGGAGTAGGGAGATAGGTCTCATGGTGCCTCATGCCCCAGAACTGGGAGAGGGAAGAAGAACAGCAGATGGATGCCTCTGGAGTCTGCAGGTGTCTGGGGTGGAGTGGTGGTCCCACTAGGTCTGGTTCTGGCATTAAAGCAGTTGCCAGGGCAAAAGATTCCTGCTACTGGGGAGCCAGAGTCCAGGAGGATCCAGGATTCTACTCCCCATCCCAGACCCACTCCTCTCCCTGGGTGTTGGCTCTGCAGGTTGGTGAGAAGCAATGTTGCTGAAGGGTAGGAAGGAGGAGAAGCAGGGAGGACGGTGGGGCGGCTGGGGTGGTCAGGGCATTTGGCAGCCTGACAATGAGCTGGATGAGTTCAGCCCAACCCAGGTGGCCCTGGTCTAGGAAGGGGAGTCAGGAACTTGAAGCACAATGCCAGTGTCTCTCAGGTCTGTTTTCTTTCTCCTCTCACTACCACTGATACATTTGAGCCCAAACCCTCAGCCCTGCACATACACCTTCCTTATTTTCCTCCCTAAAGTCTTGAAATGGAACTGCTTAGTGATTGACCCAGGTCAGCTAAACAAGAGATGGGGAAAGTTGTCCATTTCTGTGCATCTTAGATATCATTGACCCTCAGGCAGGAATGGTTCCTTCTATTAACTCTCTGCCCTTGACCACTGCACATGAATCGATTCTTAAATGCATCTTGTATGTTGCACCTCCATGCCTAGATGCCTAGAACGCTCTCTCTTTTCCTGTCTGTTGGCCCGAATTCTACATATTCTTCAAGTTCCATGGTGCTCAGGATGACTTTCCTACTTATAATTTTTTAAATTTAATTTTTAAAATTTCCCCACTTTTTATTTATTTATTTATTTATGGCTGCGCCAGGTCTTAGTTGTGTCGCACAGGCTCCTCTCTAGTTGTGGCGTGCCAGCTCCAGAGCACGTGGGCTCAGTAGTTGTGGCACGTGAGCTTAGTTGTCCCACAGCATGTGGGATCCTAGTTCGCCGACCAGGGATCGAACCCGCGTCCCCTGCATTGGAAGGTGGATTCTTAACCACTGGACCACCAGGGAAGTCCCTCCTACTTATTTTAGATTTCATCATCTTTCCATTCTCTGAATTTCATATGCCTTATTATCTGCACCTACACATGATATATGTGACTTATTGTTACTGACCTTTCTCGTGTTTGGGTCTCATATTCCGTGTGAATCTTATGCTTCCCTATATCTCCGATAGAACTGAGCCCCCTATCTTGCACACAGTAGACTTAATAAGTGTTTGATGTTTACAGTACTTCAAACATCATCATCTCTTCTTTAAATTCACTGTTCGTGCTCTTTGTGAACACTAATCATTTTGTGGCTGCCCATCTGCCAATCCATTCCAATTTCTGAGTGCTACCTGGATTTCTACTGGGGCTAATTACCTCTTACTCATGGTATATCCTCTTGTTAGTAGGTAATACCAGGTGCCTGCATCCCACTGTGGAATTCAAGAATCCAAGATCTTTTCTCTTCTTGCTCATTTCCCAAAGCGGGTCTCTGGTGTGTGACCTAAGACTGGCCAAGTAGCTGCTCTGTCCCAGGTCTTTGAAACCTGAGTGAGGGATTGGACAACAGAGGAGTGTTTGGAGGCCACTCATGCAGGGTAGGGCCACCACCCCACCCCAATCAGATTGATTCTACTACATGAGGGCTTCTCTTCCTCCTGTCCACTAGGCTTTTGGAGCTTTTGGTTACAATACACTCTCCAGTTGCTCTCCAGTCTCTTGGCAGTCATGTGAGCCCACCAAATCCTTGCAGTGAAGACTCTTCCAAAGTAGCCAAATGGTCTGAATGTCTATTTTTGTTTATGTTGCTTGAAACGATGGAATTGTAACTAATGCCTAATTTCCAACCCTTTCAACACTCTCTTGGAATACTGCAGTAGTCTTCTTATTGGGCTCCTTATCTTCCATTTTAGCCTCCTTCCGTAAGTTCTCTACATTCTTTCCAGAGTGTTACACATAAGATAAAAAGTCTAAAGTAAATGCTGACTTATTCTTGCTTTTAAGATAAAATTCAAACCGCTAAGCATTTTCTCATGCCCTGTGCCTATGCTCCAGAACTGGGGCAGTGTGGTGCAGTGGAAAGAGCATGGTGTTTGACCCTAGATCTAGGCTTGAATCATGTGACACTGGCCAGTTTGTGAAACCCTTTTCACCATTAGTTTCCTCACACGTAAAATGGAGTAAATGCTATCTGCTGGGTGACCATGAAGACTCAATGGGACGATAAGCCTGCAGCTCTGGCAGCTTGTCAGGTTAGCTTCTCAGGAGAGCCTCATTCTTTTCCCTCCACCCTCCCTCCCTAGTTGAGCTTGTTGGTCCCTGATGGATCCTGACAAAGCTTGGATGAGCTTGGATGTCCTGAAGCTCCTTTAGGTTCAAAGGTTGGATGCAACAGTGGAGACTGCTGGTGCTCTGTTTTATGGTGAGATAGCCCTGTGTGTCATTCTAGAAAAATAAGAGGGCCTAGAGGAAGACTCTGGCATGGTATATTGAAGCAAAACGTTCACATCTGTGATGTGTTAAAAACAGTTCTGATTATGCTGGTGGCAGAACAAGACTCCTTATTATGATGCAGTCAGTCTCTTCGGCAAGTGTTTTTATTTTAAATATGGCTGCAATTCAGAGCCAGGTGCCATGTCTGTTTCACGGTTCTCCGCCTATTCTCAGATAAAAAGTGACAAGATGCACACTCTGTGTAGTGTGTGGAAGTAAACTTCTCCACCAACAGCCATGTCCTCCCACACGTGTTCTTTTTTAAAGTCTCCAGATTTGAAATGGTCTATTTGTTACTGCTGCCAAAGATGGAAATCAATGTGAGCTAATTACATAGGGAGTTTGCCTAACAGAAGGGCTTTTCACTAGCAGCTGAACGGGGTTGCTTCCCTTTGGCACAGTGATAGCTTGATGGGATTGAAAAAGTACATAGTAGCCGCTAAAAATTTCTAACTTGGACTCACAAGAAAGAACATAATGAAGAGGGATTGAGACTGCAAGGTAGGGTGGGAATATCTGTGTTGGATGATGTGCTCAGCCAGCTAAATGGATGTCATCTGGACAGTATGGACATGTAAATAACGGAACGTACTCACAGAAGCAGTATCACCCTTTGAGATATCAGGATTCCCAGTGTCAGCTCAATAGGTGAGGGCAGCTTGCACCAGAGTGATCTGCTCTAGCAACGAAGCTGTACATTACCAGCATTACCATCAGCCAGTAGGACATGGTGGCAAAGCAGAGGATGTGGGGGGAGGAGGGTAGTGTTACATCGCATGATTGCATGCAGTCAGGGGAGGTTTCTGTACACCAGCAATGTGATGCTTTGTCTTTTGGGCTTTCAAGACTTTTTTTTTTAAAACACCTCTAGTCTGAGACCGTGCTGGTTTTCCTAGGAACTGCGTCTGTCTCTTCAACCTCTCTACACCTCCCTTAATTGCTCCCCATCTAAAGAAGCCCTAGATCTCGGTTGCGAAGTGCTCAGAGACACAAGTCCTGGCTCCAGTGAAGCTCTGTCTGACACCATCACAGCACCACAAACGCAGAGGAGCCAGGGTCTTTCTAGGGATTTGCCCTCAAGCTGGAAGCCAGCGGATCTCAGGGCTGAAAGTCCTTGTTTGTTGAGCTGAAAAGCAGGCAGGGTCATAGTCCTGTCCCCTAGGTGGTCACAGAACTGCTTTGGACCCAAAAATGTCTCAAGTGGAAGTAGTATGCATGCCGACTAGGAAATGCAATAACAGTTTTCCTCTGTCCTTGGGAGCAGGAATCCCATTGTTTAGCCCCATGTGACCTAAACCTCACTCTGAATGCCTTTGGTAGCCACTAATAGCTGTGACTATTCAGTGGTGGGAAGGCGACGACACGGATTTCCCCTCAGCCAAAGCCTCAGAGGGGCATTCCGGAGGGGAACTGGATGGCTCCAGCGTGAACTTTTTTTCTGCTTACCTATCAGGGATGAGTGAATTGCAGCTTGACACCAGGGGCAGGAGCCCTCATCCCTTTTCTCTACCAGACCTCAGGGAAGGTCTCGAAGCCCCAGATCACTGAGTGTTATTTTATAAGACACAATATAAATGCTCCTCTTTTCAGTTGAAGTGTTGAGGACCGGAAGGGGAGGTGACCACCTCGTTCCGTTGGCTACTAGCCAACTTGGATTAAAGCAACAAAAAGGAAAACAACAACATCAATAGAATTTCCTTTGAGTTGTTCCAAAGTCTGTGTTGCCAGCACAGCATCTGTATACCATGATGATTCTGTTGTCTGTTTGGGGGGATTTGCCCCAGTCTGAACACTGGTTCATCCAGTCTCTGTTTTATACACTTACCCCCAGCCAGTGACATACTCCTATAAGTTCATTTGCCTATTAGGGTATCTAGCCTATAGCTGTCAACCTGAATTTTACTCTGTGTAGAGATCTGGGTTCTTCATTTTATTAAAAGACGTGCCCTGGTCCGGGAAGATCCCACATGCCGCGGAGCGGCTAGGCCCGTGAGCCATGGCCACTGAGCCTGAGCGTCCGGAGCCTGGGCTCCGCAACGGGAGGGGCCCCAACAGTGAGAGGCCCGCCCAAAAAAAAAAAAAAAAAAAAAAAAAAAAAAGAAAGTGCTTTGTACACTGAAAAGCCTATACAAGCCTATCACCAACACCACTTCTAAACAACTTGAAGAATACAACTCCTGTTAGTATAGACAGGGCCAGATGCAGTCCTTAAAGATGGATGTAAATTTTGAAGCAATCAAAAGAATTTGAAAAAGAATAGATACAGGTATAACTGAATCACTTTGCTGTACACCTGAGACTAACACAGCATTGTAATCAACTGTACTCCAATATAAAATAAAAATTTAAAAAAAAAGTGACTCAACCTTAAATAACCTTTCATATTACCTTTTT